>NW_003852530.1:2697800-2718972 GCF_000181295.1 Otolemur garnettii | reverse complement strand
GTCTTTCCAAAAGGAACGTACTAGTTTACATTCCCACCAGCAGTGTAGGAGTGTTCCCTTTTCTCCACATCCATGCCAGCATCTCTGGTTTTGGGATTTAGTGATATGGGCTAATCTTACTACTTTTTCTTCCAATCTTGAGATAACTTACTAAGAAGAATATGTTCCAGCTCCATCCATGTTAATATAAAAGAGGTAAAGTTTCCATCTTTTTATGGCTGCATAAAATTGCATGATATATATATACCACAATTTGTTAATCCATTCATGGGTCAAGGGGCACTTGGGCTGCTTCCATGACTTGGCAATTATGATAAAATCAGCACATTGTACTCCATAATGCATTAATATACACAGTCATGATTTAATAAAAAAAAGAAAAGAAAACAATAGGAAAAAATCCATTGAATTCAATACTAATATGAAACCTATATACAAACAACTACATTCCCAAACAAATGATAAAATACAAATATAGTCTAGCGAGGGGAAGGGGAGAGGCAGGAATGGAAGAGGGAGGTGGGGTGATCCACCCAATTTGTGCAACGTGAGAGTGTTTAGCACGCTGCCTGGGCGGCCGGCTCAACTACAACTTGGACTTACCTTAGAAGTATAACCTAAAAATTTGTACCCTCATATTAATTTGAAATTAAAAAAAAATACTTAAAAACTTAAAAAAAGAAAATAGGCTCCCCCTCCCCCCAGTAGTGCAGCAAAGTTGCTGGGTCTGAACATCCTTGATTGCTTTGACTTAATCTCTCATCACAGTCTGATTGTGTGTAGACCCGGGTTTTCCAACCTGTTTATCTCATGGCACACTTGGACCCATGGTTAAGCTTCTGCGGCACACTTAAATCGTATAAATCAAAACAAAGAATTAAAAAGAAATATACTTACTGTGCTTTGAACTTCTTTCAAAAATAATTTCATTAGTGATCTTTAAAAATGTTCACAGCACACTTAAGATCCTCTCACGGCACACTGGTTGAAAATCACTGGTGTAGAAGAAAGAACTAAACCACATTGAAAATGTATCTGCAGGGGCAGCGCCTGTGGCTCAAGGAGTAGGGTGCTGGTCCCATATACCGGAGGTGGAGGATTCAAACCCGGCCTGGCCAAAAACAGCAAAAAAAAAAAAAAAAAAAAAAAAAGAAGGAAGAAAAGAAAGAAAGAAAGAAAGAAAATGTATCTGCAAAGGATGGTTCTCCAAAAGCAAAAATAAGTAAATAAATAAATAAATGGTAAAAATAAAGGAAGAAACAGATTGGACAGATAATTAAAGATGCCTCCTATTTGCTAATTCATAGGCAACTTTAAAATTTATCTTCCAAGATGATTTTGAGTAGGAAAGGGGTGCCTGGAGTACTTCTTCCAGGACAACAAACATAAAAGGTGACTCCCTGAGCAAATGGGGACTGATGACCGCCTTCCCCACGGGGCATTCCAGCAGAAATGTTGACTAGAGGTTGGCGCTCCCATGAGAGGGTGGAGATGGAAGAAAGGGATTTAGAGCAGCTGATAGGAGCGGCTCTGATGGAAGGGTAAGGAGGAAAGTGGAGTGGAAGATTGAGAAGGTGAGGAAGCAGGAACAGTGTCTGGACACACCTTGCTGGGGCTGGATTTGCAGTGTCATAGGAGATGAGGGGACAGGTTGGAGGGTAGGCAGGAGCCAGAGAGATTAAATGTAAGCCTGAGAGATGACCAGAAGTTCAGAGAGGGCTAGTGACTGTGGAAGGAAGCCTTGAGCAGGCAGGAGGGGAGCGGGTCCTCAGGAGGGAGAAGGGGCCGCTCCCCCTTCATAGCAGGCAAGTGGGGAGGCTGGGGCAGGTGCATGTGGGCTGGTCTGTGCAGGTCAGGAGGAGACCTGCATGTTCCATTTCTCCAGGAACTACTGACAAGGTTGTTAGGCAAGGCTGGAGTTGGAGGTCATATGAGGGGTTGAAACTGTCACTGTGGCAAGAGGCTTGGCCAGAGAAATGTACCCAGGCTGTTGGACAGTGGGAGTGAGGGCAGGGCTGAGACCAGGGTGGCGATCACAGCAGTCCTTAGAATTCTCTGATGTGGACGGCTGAGAAACAGCTGTGCCTCTGGAAAATCTTGGGGAAATATTTTCAGCTCTTCCCTGCGGGGTTGGCCACAGACAACTCCTTTCTTTCTCCAGGACCCCAAAGAGGTTGGCACATCTATCCTTTCCACAGCCTGAGGCTGACTCTGTAACACGACTCGGGATGGACAGATGACCATGCTCCAGAAGCACCTGATAAGGTGGCCTCACTTCCAAACAAACGTCAGCATTTGCATGAAGGAGGAGCATTTGTAAGCACTTTTTTCAGTTTGAGGACATTGATGGAGTCAGCGTGTGATAGAATTAGCCATCGTTTACGCGTCCGGCCATACGTTCTCCAAAGGCCTCCGACCAGCACCTTGCAGTCGCCACAAGCAGCTCTGGATGCTCCGTGAGAGAGGGGCCTGGGGGTTTGGCCTGTGCATAGATGGGGGGCCTTCGTGTTTTCCTCTAGCGGATAGTTGGCTATTTAAGAAATTCACACTGGGCTCTGTCACCTGCAGCCTTTGAGTGAGATGTCTTTTCCTGAGTTCACGAACTAAGTAAAAATTTCAAATGAAAAATGTTATCCAAGAAAATTGTGGTAGATTCACCTCCTTTTAGGTTTTTAATCCCTTCTAGCATCAAAATAAAAGGATTTCTCTCCTGTGCACAAAGTACTTGGTGAAGCTGCTGGAGTGCAACGGCTTGATTTAATATCTGGGGTGATCTGCAACCCGGAGGCTGAAGAGTAAGAGCTGGAAGTAGCCTTGACCCCCCGTGTGTCTGGCTTCTGTGAGGTCCCTTCCATCCACAGGGACCGGCTTGGCTGAGGCCCAAGGGACCACGGGCTGAAGGACACTGACGAGCCATCGCCACCGTGGCTGCCTTCACTGCAAACGCCACTCGAAACTTCCCTTTCCCCCTTCAGAATACCAACATGATTATGCATCGAGCGGCTGCTATTTACAGATCTCTTAGCTCAGAGAGCCTTACACAGCCAGTGACACAGAATTACAACCATCGAGACATATGGTTTGGATAAACAGAGCACAAAGCACAAATTAACAATGGTTGACTATAACTCCTGCTCTCTGCTCCCCAGGGAGGGACTTCAGTGAAGCTCCCAGTCAGGGAAAGCCATACATATCAGGAAGTATAGCGCATGCAGCATGGTTTAGACAAATGCTAAGCCTTATTTAATGCTTTTCATGGTGCCAGAACACAATGGCACCAACCTGTCTAGGAAAAGTTACGACTCTGCGCCAGTTTCCTGTAAATAGTAACTGAACTCCTACCAGATCCCACGCAGGCATGCTCCGGGGCCAAAGAATGCCTTCCATTTGTCATCACCTAGCTTCCACTTCCCGTGTCCCCAAAGGCCTGGTGGCCTCATGCATCTGGATGTCAGGGCGACGTGGAGTTGGACACAATGAGCCTCCACTAAGTAAATGCCCTGCAACTTCCACTGCAGCCCTTCCCTCACTGCCTCCTGCATGTCTGTAGCAGGAGGCCCTCCACCCTGCACCCCGCAGGCTGGGCCAGTCAGGCCTCAGCTCCTCCAACCCCATGGGTGCCATCTAGAGTGAGCCGATTCTATTTTCTGGCAGTCAGGATTCCCCTCACCTCCCATATTTTACATTTCATGAGAAATTCTTCCAGGACAGGAAACTTTCTGTGTGAGGTCCTTGGCCTCATCATTGACACATGAACTTTTATAAACTTTGTTTGACAATAAAGACTATAATATTTGCTCTTCGTAATACATGCGCATCACTTTCCAAAGGAGAGAGCAAAATAAATAAATAACCGGAGTCAAAGGCTCCTGCTTGGCTTGAACACTTGCCCTGGAGTTTTTCAAAAAGAAAAAAAAAATCCACAGAACACTCAGCTAAATATATGCCTACTTTTTTTAAAAATCCCCTTTGTCTTTGGTGGATTTTTAAGATGTGCATTATGCATTTAATTCTCTCTCTCCCTGTCCCTCACTTCTTCACACACACAGAGAGACTCAGACACACTTTATAATAATTAAAATTAAGAATCCACACCCAGGTGCCTACCTGGAAGGGGTACACATATGGCCACAGAACTACCAGGGGTGCCACAGTGTCAAGACAAATCTTAAAGGCTTACTATTTAATGAGTTGATAAACCTTTCAGGGTTATTATTTTATTAGCTGGTCCTCATATTTTAAGTACACACCAAGAATAAATTCTGCTCCATGAAATGAGCAGAGGGACAACCTCAGATGCCTGGGGGGAGCAGGGCTTGCAAGAGCGTGGCGGGGATGTGGAAGCTCTGATGTCTTCTCAACAGGAATCCTTGATGCCAACGTCCAGAGCAGCATGGTCATGTTGAGTCAAGTGATTTGTGTGAGATCCACTCAAGTGGCCTTGACGGCTCTCTCTCCCCGTGAAGGTTGGGCAGACAGCAGCAGTCTCTCACCTTGACCTCACATGAGTATTATTGATACGTCTCCTTTGTTGTCATTTTCACATCTCATTTCCAACCCTGCGAAGTGAATAAGGAAGACTCCTGAATCACTCTCTGTCATGTTAATCTGGGCAAATAGAAATGGAGAGGGACAGGATACAAGATTCCCAGGGCAAAGCTAATGGACTTACCAAAGCCATTTACCTGGATTCAGTAATTCAAATCAATTCCATTCAATTTAGCAAATAGTTCCTGAGTACCTCTTCTAAGAGACATCCCTGCGGAATGTGAGGGATAGATGTCTCTGTGCTGAGCCTCATAGAACGTATGGGAAAGGGTCAACCTGCCCTCTTGAACCTCTGGTCGAGAGGGAGAGACACGCAAGGCTGAAATAACCCCAAAGGCTGTAAGGGAGACAGAGGACCAAAAAGGAGGGAGGAATCAAGTTTGATTAGCACCAGGGAGCAGAAAGGGGGGGACCTTGACTGTACTCCAGAGCTTCCAAGTCTAGGAAGGTTATGAAGTGAGCACTAAGTCTCAATCCTACCCATGTCTTTTCATCCCAAGAGTCACATGAAACTATCTTCAAGCATGTTGAAAATAACATATGCATTTAACTGAGCCCATTCCCATCATGGACTCAGATACACACTGGATATGTTTCATTTTGCTTCTATGTAAAACACATTATCCTCGTCCATAAAGAGGGATTTTTACATTTAGTCTTCTGTGACGTTCATTAGTAACATGTTCCATATGCACTTACAGATGTACATTCTATAAATTGGAATTCTTACAGGCTAGCTATAGATGAAGAAAAGTTGTGGGAAATCTCTCAGGGACTCCAAGAAATGATGTTAAGGGTGAAGACACCTTGGTTCAAAATAGACTCCAGCCAAGGCATATCCAGGGGAGGCAAGCTCAAGCGCATGCACTGTCAGGGGGCATGACCTGAGCTCCAGCCACTTCCTGACCTCATGTTGCCATACTCCAGATTCAGAGCTCTGGGGGAGAGAGAAGATGACTTTTCATAACTTACAGAGCTTATAGTCCTGCCAGGGTCCAAGAGTGGGCAATGTAAACACTTCAGGAGGAAATCAAGATGCTGTTATTGGAAGTAGGGGAAAGGACGCTGGGTGGCCAAGGCACAAAAGACCCACCACCTTTAGTGGGGGAAATAAGATAATGGAGTCATGGGCTCTGGGGACAGGCCTCAGTTTAGTGTTGAGGAATAGACATTTAAATAACTCACCACAAAACAAGGATGGAGGGAAAGCACCATGAGAGAAGGGAGATGAAAAAGTAGCTGCAAGGGAGGCAGCACACACGGCTAAGCTCAGAATGACGTCATGGTGATGACGTAGATGGGATGCCAAAACTGGTTGAAGAACTCACACAGGTGGCTGAGACCATGAGGTGGGTCACCTTGGCAACTGCTCTGACATAGGGAGGAGTCCGCATCCACACTGAAGGTATGACACCCATTCCTTGTTGATCTTGACATGAAAGCACTTGACCAGACATTCCTTGGCACTTCTGTGTCTCAAGAAAGTGCTGTTTGCAGTGTGTGTGCAACTCACACACACATCTCTGTTAGAAATCCTTGCCTAGATTGGCCCTCTACCAGCCCAAAAGACTCACCACCCTTTGCTCGGGTTTTCATTGCCCCTCGTCCTTAGCTCTAAGATGTCTGCATTGTGAAATTAAAATGATCTGTGGCAAACTAGGCCCCAGCCCTCCTTGTATCCCCTGACACTAAGTCAGCATGTGATAAACATTGAATGAGCATATGCAGAGTCAAGCATCTCTCACTGTGCATCAAATAAAAAGGCTACGATTGCATACAAGGACGTGGGAGAGGGGAAAAGATCACAAGAGCTTGTCAAGATTATCTATCTATCATCTGTCTGTCATTGATCCATCATTTATCTATCTATCTATCTTATTTCTACCATCTATCCTCTATCTACTTATCTATCCTATCTATCGATCACCTATCTATCTATACATCTCTTTAACCTTAAACTTGTTACTGCTGAGGATGACACACTTTTGCATCTAGGCATTCTAATTAATTTAATTTCTATGCTATTGTTATGTAACATTTTTGGGTGGATTTCCCCACCACCACCTCCCTGTTCTCTTCTGTAGTTACCTAAAAGGAAGGGGGTGCACATCTCAGCCTTCACTGGACTTTCAGTCCTGGAATCATAGATGCTGCTATGTACCCACAAAAATCCATCCCCTCGTCTCTCTGGGTATGGAGCTGGACTACACTTCCCAGCCTCCTTTGCAATTAGGTGTGACCATGTGACTTAGCTTTAGCCAATGGGAAGAAAAAGGAAGAGGAAGTGCGTGGCTTCTAGGACTGGCCCATTGGAAACCTCCCCGTGATGATCCTTCTCTTACCTGCCAGCTGAACAGAGAGGATGCCAAGGTTCTAGCCACTGATAATCACATGTGCTATTTCCATTTAAATTAATTAAAACGAAGTGAAAATGAGAGAAAAGAAATATCACAGTCCAATGTACTCATGATTCCTTTCCTTCCCCAAACCCAATGAAATAAAAACAAATTATGAAATGGAAGTTGGACAGGACCCAAAAAACAGAAAGGCAAAGGAGAAATGAGGGAACTCAGCCTCCTGGCTGACTCAGAACCCGTCACCCTTCACGTCCTCGTCCCTCATTATCCTTCTGTGCCGAGGCTCCTGTCCTACCCCTGTGGCAACTTCTGATAACCAGGTTTAAATCTTGCCTTTAGAGTCTCCTTGCTATGTGACCATGGCCTTTCTATTTAATATTTTGGGGCCTCAATTCCCTCTTTCTAAAGTTGCAGCTGCTGCTTTTCAGTTCAGTAATCAGTTTTACAAAAACAGCATATAAATGCAACATTGCCACGGTCCCTCCTAACTCTGTGTCACCTTTTTCACTGTGCAGCTAGTCACTTATTCTTCAACCATTTCTTGAAGAGATTACCTCTTCCACCATCACTCTACCTTGGTACTGGCGCCTTCTTCAAAGATGAATTATATTCATATACATTTAATGTATATCTTCATATATATACACATGCACATGTGTGTGTGTGCATGCTGTGGTATCATAGCTCACAGAAATCTCAAACTCGTGGGTTCGAGAAATCCTCTTGCTTCAGACTCTTGAATAGCTGTGACTACAGGCACCTGCCATGATGCCCAGCTAATTTTTCTATTTTTAGTAGAAACAGGGTCTCACTCTTGTTCAGGCTCGTCTCAAGCTCCTGAGCTCAGATGATCCACCTGCCTCGGCCTCCCAGAGTGCTGGGGTTACAGGTGTGAGCCACTGTGCCTGGCAATGTCCTATTTCTGGACTGCCCCTTTAATCCATTAATTTCTTCATATGGTAATATCATTGTCCTAATTGCTTTAGCTGTATTTAAAAACCTTAAAAGAAGTCTTAAAATTAAGCAATAAAGGTGCCCTGATGTTTTTCTTCTTTAAAAAGTTAAATATTATTAAAAACTTAGTTTTGCAGTGACACAAGCCACATTAGTGGCTACTGTGTTAGACAGGGGAGTATAGAACATTTTCACCACTACAGAAGGTTCTCCTGGCCAGGAATGCTCTAGCAGAGGCTTGAATCACGTCAGGGAGTGGGGCTAAGTCCCAGAACAATTCTTGAAGCAGATTCCTCACCACCGGCTCTTGGACTTGATGAGAAAAATACACTACTGTTGTGTCGCGCCCTTTATATTTGGGAGTGTGTTATTCACAAAAGCTACTGACCCATTCTCTGATACAGCTGTCCTGTGTCCAGACACTGAATCATTTAGTTCACTTCTCTGTCAGTAGACAGTGAAAACCAGGTTCATGTTTAGAGAGGAGTTCCGTCTAATAACAGAGAAAGAACAAGTTGCTGCAGTGGAGTCCGGACACACCGATTCCATCAGCATGGGGGGCGGATGAAGGCCTGACTCTCAGCTTTGAAGACATTACTGATGCCATGACAGCCTGAAGATGTTGGGATCTTCTTTTTGGATGGGGCCTTACTGATGTGCTGGTCTCCACCTCCTTCTGGGTTTCTCCTCATCTACAGATAGGGAACTCTGAACATCAACTGTGCAGCTGTGACTGCAAACTCAAGGGAAAACCCGCAGTCCTGCCAGTCCCCAGTCCTAGTATCTCAGACAGTGGGGACTCACATTCCAAGTTCGTTGTTCCATAAAGCGTTATGAAACAATATCACAACACATTATCAAGGTACATGAGCATCGTATCCTCAGTAGCCCTTTCGAACTCGCTTTTTTCACTTGAACTTAGTTTTTAAGTTTTCTCCATGGCTTTTCAGGAGCTTGACAGCTCACTTCTTTTTGGCTATGAATAATATTCCATTGTCTGAATGCACCACAATTTTTTTTTTCATTCAACTACTGAAGAATGTCTCTGTTGCTTCCAAGTTTGGGTAATTATGAATAAAGTTTCCATAAACATCTTTGTGCATTTAAGTTAATGCATTTTCAAGGTTTTATTTGTAAATATATAGAAGGTATGAGTTTTGTTACGTGGCTATAACAACAGGTCATAGTGAAGCCTGGGCTTTTCCTATGCAGGCTCTTTATGAGGACATGTGTTCTCTAGTACTTCAGATACATGCCACAGACTGCAACTGCTAGTTGGTATGGTAAGAGTGTTTGGTTTTATGAGAAATTGCCGACTTGTCTTCCAAAGTGGCCGTACCATTTTCCATTCCCACCAGTAATGAGTAAGAGCCCTATTACTCCACATTCTGGGTGATGTTTTGTGTTGTCAGTATTTGGAATTTCGGCCACTGTGATAGGTATGCGGTGCTATCCCATTGCTGTTCTAATCTGCATCTCCCTCGCACCGTACCACATGGCTGACCTGCCGTCTGCTCATCTTGGCGAGGTGTTCACCAGCTCTGTGGCCCAGGTCAGAGCTGTCCTGTTCATTCTCTTGCTGTTGAGTTTTAAGCATTCTTTGTACATTCTGGACAGCAGACGTTTGTCAGATGCATCTTTTGCAAGTATTTCCCCATGTCTAAGGCTCACCTTCCTGTTCTCCTGATGGTGTCCACCACAGAGCAGAAACTCATTGAAGTCTAGCTTATCAGTCCTTGTTTTCAGAGGTCTTGGCTTTGGTGTTGGATCTAAAAACTCATCACCAACCCTAGGACATGTAGACGTTCTCCTGTGTTATCTTTAAGGACTATAAGGAGTGTTATTTTTTCATGTTATCTATGATTTACATAGTGCCTCATTCTAATGGTGGTTTGTTTGTTTTTTGAGACAGAGTCTGACTCTGTCACCCTGGGTAGAGTTCATGGCCTCATCCTCGCTCACAGCAACCTCAAACTCCTGGGCTCAAGTGATCCTCCTGCCTCAACTTCCAGAGTAGCTGAGACTACAGGCACACAGCAGTATGCCTGGATAGTTATTATTATTATTATTATTTTAGAAATGGGGTCTCACTATGTTGCCCAGAATGGTCTCACGCTCCTGGCCTCAAATGATCCTCCTGCCTCAGCCTCCCAGAGTGCTAGGATTACAGGTGTGAGCCACCATGCCTGGCCTGCATCATTCCAATTGTGTGACATTCTGGAAAAGGCAGAGCTATGAAGCACAGGTTGGCAGAGTTTCAGGGGAGGGGAACAGGTGGAGCACAGAGAGTTTTTAGGGCAGAGAAACTATTCTGCAAGGTACTATAATAGTGGGTACATGTCATTATGCCTTTATCCAAACTCAGAGAATGTACAACCCCCGAGGGAACTGTGGGTGATAACCATGTGTCAGTGCGGCATCTACAATTGTAACGATTGCACCACTCTGCTGGTGGCTTTTGATTGTGGGTGCCATGGCGTGATATGGTCTGTTTGGTCCTGCAAAGTCTCATGTTGATATTTGAGCCCTAGCATTGGAGGTACTGCTTGGTGGCAGGTGTTCAGAGCATTAGGCTTTGTGTCATTCTCACAGAGAGCGAGTGTCCGATCAGGTCCCGAGACAGCTATTTGTCAAAAAGAGCCTAGCACAGAGCCTCAAAGCTGCTGCGGGGATGTGGGGGAAAGGGAACACTTATGCACTGCTGATGGGATTGCAAACTAATACAGCCATTTTATATAGAAGCATGGAGAATCCTTAAAGAGCTAAAAGTGGACCTGCCGTTTGATCCCGCAATCCCATCACTAGGTAACTACCCAGAAGTTAAAAAAAAAAAAATCGTTTTACTATAAGGACATTTGCACTAGAATGTTTATTGCAGCTCAATTCATAAATCACCAAGATGTCAACCCAAGTGCCCATCAACCCATGAATGAATCAACAAACCGTGGTATATATACAGCCTGGAATACTATTCAGCCATAAAAAGTTGGTGACATTTCATCTTTTATATTATCCTGGATGGATCTGGAGAACATTCTCCTTGGTAAAGTATCATAAGAATGGAAAAGCAAGTGTCCAGTGTACTCAGTCCTAATATGAAACCAGTGGATGGACAGCTACACACCCACACGAGAGAAAAACTCGATTAAGTCAAGTAGGGGGTGAGGGGAGGAGGGGGAAGCTTGGCGTGATCTCACCCAATGAAAGGGTACCTGGTGTAGCCCCCGATAAGGGCTCAACTACAACTTGGACTTTTCCTAACAAACATAGAAAATGTAACCTAATCATTTGTGCCGTTATATCAAACTGAGAGGGATAAAAAGAAACAGAACTGCTGAGCAAGTTATGGGATAGTGATTATGGATTGAATGTGTGTTACATGGTCTCAAATCCTTTTTGCAGGCAGAGCCTCGCTCTGTCATCCTGGTAGAGTGTCATGGCAACGTCATAGCTCACAGCAACCTCAGTCTCTTAGGTTTCATCAATCCTCTTGGTTCAGCTCCAGAGTGGCTGGGACTACAGGCACCCACCACCACATCCGGCTAGTTTTTCTATTTTCAGTAGAGACAGCCTCGGGCTGGACTTGAACTTCTGAGCTCAGGCAATCCACCTGCCTCGGCCTCCCAGAGTGCTGGGATCACAGGCCTGACCCACTGTGCCCAGCCACTGCACGTGTGTGATACATACACTTAATATAATTTCTTTATTTTCAATAGTGTCTCTCCTAAAATCCTAAAAAAAAAAAAAAAAAAAATCATTGCTGTAAATAAAAATTATTTACCCACATAGAAAAAATAAATAAATAAATGCAGGAACCCACATCCCCTCCTGTGTCTCTGTCTCTCTCTCCCTGCGTGGTCTCTGCTCACCGGCTCAACTCCCTTCTCCATCCGTCACAGGTGAAAGCATCCCATGGTCCTCATGGACACTGATCCTGGCACCATGTTTCTCCTGCAGACTGCATGTCTGTGAGCCAAGTAAACTTCTTTTCTTTGTATAAATTACCCAGCCTCACGTTCTCACTCACCAGCAGCACACACAGGCTGTGCGTGTACGGGGGCAGGGACGTCTCTGAGAACTCTGTACCTTCTGCTCAATTCTTTTTGTGAATTTTAAAACTGCTCCAAAAAAACAAATACACTCTAATTTATAAAAATTTTAAAAAGTAAGCTACTTCAGGACATGCTTCTTAAAAATCTCTCGATGTTTGTGTTGTACTTGAGATCAGTTTTGGTCCTTTGGAGACCAAAGGACCCCTGTTTAGCTGGTCACCCTGCTCTGGCCCGTGGGAATTCTCTCTGTCCCTTTATCATAGCTGAGCAGTTCTCACCTGGGGCCTGTGTTCCTACTGTTCCTCTGTCCAGGGACACTCTGCCACCTGCACTCCCTGCCCCTCAAGCCCCCTCCAACGGGGTTCACACGCTCAGGGCTCACTAATCATTCCTGTCTCTGCTCAAATGCCACCTCCTCGGCCGGAGCTGCCAACCCTTACTTGACATGACACTGCCCATGGGACTACCTCCTCTTCATGAGGCCAGGAGCCTCGCTCAGTAACCTCATGCTCAAAACACGGTGGGGAGCAAGAGTCCCTCAAAAAAGGTATAAAATGAATTTCTTGAGTATTTTGGCACAGCAGATGACCTTAATTTTTTCTCTCTCTCTTTTTTTTTTTCCCCCGAGACATTCTCACTCTGTCACCCTGGATAGAGTGCCGTGGTGTTCTAGCTCATAGTAACTTCAAACATCTGGGCTCAAGCGATTCTCTTGCCTCAACCTCCCAAGTAGCAGAGACTACAGGTGCCCGGCTAGGGTGCTCACAATGCCTGGCTAGTTTTTGTATTTTTAAATTTTATTTATTTATTTTTGAGACAGAGTCTTACTCTGTTGCTTTGGGTAGAGTGCTGTGGTGTCATCACAGCTCACAGAAACCTCAAACTTTTGGGCTCAGACCATTCTCTTATCTCAGCCTCCCCAGCACCTGGGACTACAGGCCTCTGCCACAACACCTGGCTAGTTTTTCTATTTTTAGTAGAGATGAGGTCTTGCTCTTCAAGAGAGGATGGTCTCAAATACCTGAGCTCAAGCAATCCACCTGCCCCAGAGTGCCGTGATTACAGGCCTAAGCCACCAAGCCCAGCAACTTTAAATTTTTAGGATTGATTACCAGATATATAAGATCATGTATAGTATGAATTATAGTTAAATGCATTGTAAGCCTCTTCTTAGAGATTTCATGATTTTCCTCTGAAATGATTTTTTAAAGCAAATTAGCACTCTTTACTGCAGATTCTACAAGTAGAGAAATTGCATAACAATTGATGTCTCTTGGGAAGGGATATGCAAGTATAGGTACCTGTGTCTAGCGGTTCCCATAACATAATCTTAAGGCTGTCAATTTGTGGACTCCTCAGCTAGGGAGGAGAGCTGCTTGCAACCATCACATTGTGCACTTCAAACTTCAAATATAAGTAATTACTTCAGTGCAAAAATACTAGTTTGTATATATAACTAAGGACACAATTGCTTGCACTAATGGGGATGTTTAGGTGATGCTGGAGTTCCATAGGCTGATAGGTGAGTTAAATTTCAGTAACTGACCCCAGGTGCCACTGCCTCACTCAGGAAGATGGTCAATGTATAAACTGCATTGCCTGTTTGAGTCTGACACGCTCTCAGGATTATCTCTTGAGCTGAGCCCCACGTATCTTTAACTTTAGGAGATATGTGGAAGGGAGAGAAAGATGTCAGAGTAGCCTTTTCTTATTTTCTACTCATACAACAAAAAATCGGTAAAAACAGCACAACTGCAACCACCTCTCTTCAGAGCTTTAACTTTTTCAATGCTCACATTTTTACCCTTTTATTTCTTGTACACACTTAAACCACAGAGGCTGTAGAAGATTATTCGGGGGCTATGTGGACAGACACTTCTCATTCAATAGCTGTTTCCATGAAATTCACGTTTATGGTTCACAGTTCATGGCAGAGGATTCTGACATCTCGATTAGTGATAGCAGTTTTCCTTTTTAAGTAAATTTATTTAGGTAAAAACCTGATATGCATGAAACAAAAATATCAGTAAATGGTAGTGCTGATCTAATACGGAGGCCGCACCAATTCCAAACGTGATATCCGCATGTTGGCAATGCCTCGCCAACCAGCCGGATTTCTTAATTTCTGTACCAAGTTTTGGTACTTGCCAACTAACTTTTTGTTATATCCCCTCATGCCTTGTTCAATCCCTAGCAAAGAGGAAGTGGTTTCTGTATCCGTGTGTGATGTCTGACTTTTGAATATGGGAAACAGAGATATGGCTCCAGGGCACACTCTTCCCAGGGATGTGACTGTGTAACGCTCAGCTAGTTCAGGTGAAATGCTTATTCAGGTTTTAATACACCTTCCCTTGAGCTGGAATAAAGTTCAGAAATCAAAGACGGTGCTCCATAGAGTGCAATGTTCCTGCTTCCCCGTCAGCGCTGTCACCTTGACTCTGCTCGCTTCCTCTGGAGAGGACCCAAGTACGGGGCAGAGACTCTGCGGCCACGCCACCAGCAGAGCTGGCTCCGCAAGGCGGCTTCAGACCCGCTGGCCTCCCAACGATGAAGTCACATCAGCTGTGAATTCAATAATCTGTCTTAACCACAGTGACTCATGTAGTTTCTGGTTACTCTGTGGCTGGGACCCATTTCCCCAACAGGAAGACGTATTTTAAATAATTATGTGACTGGGGGAGAGCTCGCAGAGAGAGGGCTTTCAAAGATTTAGAACACCAACCAGAGGCTCCACCACTTACCCCGGTTGGTCAGAGTGCGGGGAGGGCTGGCCAGGACGGGTGGCCCTGACCGCTGCCAAGAATATCTCACCCAGGGCTCTGCAGCGATGACCTAGCAAGGACGCTCGGCACATGGAAACGATTCCAAGTGCAGGAAGGGAAAGGAAGGTGCGAGAAATAAAAACAGAATGAAATGATAAAATCCTCGGAAATGGTCTGCAATTCAAAACCTTTTTTCTAACGCTCAAAGGAAGGCATTTGGCTGAACTCCCGGGACAGTGGGGGACCCAGAGCGAGTCCAGAGCGGGGAGCTGTACTCAACGTGTGCCACGGAGCTGCATGCTCGTTCTTTTAATGTATTAATAATTCGCTCCTTTCTTCCACTGCTTTTGTTTTTGAATAGACTTTATTTTTACAGCACTTTCAGGTTTATAACAAAATTGAGCAGCCAATACAGAGATTTCCCACCTCACCCTTGCTGCCCAGAAACCTGAGCAGCTCCCCAGTTATCAGCGTCCCCCACCAGGGAGATACATTTGTTACAACTGATAAACCCACACTGACACATTGTAATTACCTGGAGTCCATGGTTTGCATGAAGGTTCAGTGACGGTGGATGGTACGTGGGTTTAGATGACACATATCCACCACCCCAGTACCATACAGAATGGTTTCACGGCCCTAAAATCCCCTGTGCCCCACCCACACCTCCCTCCCTCTCCCCCAGGCCACGGCAACCTCTGATCTTCGTACTGTCTCCACAGTTTTGCCTTTTCAGAATGTCACACAGTCGGGATTCTACGGCATGCAGCCTCTTCACACTGGCGTCTTCCACTTAGCCATATGTATTTAAGTTTCCTTCCTGTCTTTTTAATGGCTTGCTAGCTCATTTCTTTTTAGTGCCGAATAATGGATTCCATTGTCGCGATGGACCACAGTTTATTTATCCACTCGCCTACTGAAGGGTGTCTTGCTTGCTTTCAAGTTGGGGCAATTATGAATAAAACTGCCGTAAACACCGTGTGCAGGTTTTTGAGGACATGAATCCCCAGCTCCTTTGGGTGAGACTGCAGGATGGTACGGTGGGTGAGAGTGTGTTTAGTTTTGTGATAAACCACTAAACTCACTTCCAAAGGGGCTGTGCCGTTTAGCATTCCTGGCAGCAATGAAGAGGGAGGGTCCTGTCCCCCACGTCCTTGGAAGCTCTGCCTGGGATCCCCAGGCCTCTCGATGTGGCTAATCAGATAGGTGTGTAGTGACATCTAACTTGTTTAAATTGTCGTGTTACTGGTGACATACGATGTGGAGCTTTAAAAAAATGAAATAAAATAAAAACTAAAATCACACTAACTCCACACGTGTGGTCAGTTTGGAGATTTTGTGATTTCATCTCAAAATATTCTTAACTTATCTGTAGCTGCTCCCCCAAATCCTACAAGAAAGAGAGAGAAAGAAAGAAAGAAAAAGAGAGAGAAAGAGGGAGGAAGGAAAAAAGAAAGGAAGGAAGGAAGGAAAGGAGGGAGGGAGGAAGGAAGGACAGGAGGGAGGGAGGGAGGAAGGACAGGAGGGAGGGAGGGAGGAAGGACAGGAGGGAGGGAGGAAGGAAGGACAGGAGGGAGGGAGGAAGGAAGGAAACTTGAAAGCACTTTCAAGATGAAAAACAAACAAATGTTTAAAAGGCTGGATCTATTGAGCAAACTTCCCTTTAGCACCAAGGGTGGATGACCTTCTATAACCTCTAAACTCCTAGTCCGTAACTCCACTTCTGTTTTTCACTGAAGCCCCCCTCCCCCATGCTCTCCTCTTCCTCTCACTGCCAGAGCTGCCCTCCCAGCTCCCAGACTCCAGTCAGCCCTGACTGTGCTGTGACTCTGAGCCTCTTCCCTGTTGTCCCAGGGCCGTCCACCGCAGGACCCCACTGCACACCACCTGCCGTGCCTGCCCCTGGGTCCTCACTCACATGCTGGTCCTACCTGGGAGCCCAGGATGACCTCTGTCACCTTGGCCCAGCCCCAGCGCCCAGCCCCACCTGCTCCCCCAGCCTGTTCCCACCTGTGCTTCCACCTGCTGCCCTTCTGGGAGTGGGAGGCTCAGTGTGACTGTTTTTCCTTCCATTCTGTTTGGGCTGCAGTAAGTCTTACCCTATCATTAGACTGCAAGTTACCTGAAGGCTGAAAATGCAGCCCCTCCTCTGCACCTCTTGTCATTCCGGAAATTTCCTATACATCCTTACCTGTTGAAAACATCGGGAATGCTTCTGAGATCACTTTCTGAAGACAGGAGGGAAGCAGAAGCAGGGGTGGTTTGAAGAATGAATCCTTATTCTGATCCTACTGAGTCTTGCTGTCATGGACTCTTTGGACTATGAAAACAGGAACAATTATGGTGTAAATGGACTTTGAAAATAGCAATAATTAGGTAATTAAAAATGTACTTCAGTTTCATTATAGTGTCCATAAAATTCCACCATCGAAAAACAAACTATTTTAACATATTTTACTTAATATAATTCATGTAATTGTGATTTTTATGTCCTACCTAGTTATGCAATTAAGTAGTACATGGCTATTTCTTACAATTAAACATTGCTAAAATCTGGCGCCAGTTCGGAACGCAGAGTATGATATATTTAACAACTTTTTATGCTAAACAGTAGACACAGTTAACATTGTATTCATTTAATTCCATTTTAATTAGCTGAATAATATTTTTAAATGTGAATTTAGGTCTAACTAGAATAGCATTACTTAAGGTTGTTTTCTTTCAAATTATGTATCTGTAACTTGTTGATGTTTCTCCCAGAAGAAAATGGTCCAGGCGTGGGGTGTCTGAATGAAGGAGATAGCCTTATAGCTTTCTCAGTGCTGATCAAAGCTTCTTACTCGCTGGTGAGGTCCATTCTCATGATACTATGAGCCAGCAAAGCCTCCCCACGTTGCTTCTTGAAGCATTAACCCTCAGAAGCTCAGGTTTGTGTCCCATCTTGCTGGTGTGAGGTCAGGCAGGTGGTTGGATATGAGCAGGGTGGATGGTGCTATTTTGGACCAGCTTGAGCCAGGCTGGCCTGAGTCGTCACACTGAACTGTCCCATGAACGCAGCTAATTGAGACCTTGCCAGTGCCCGATCTTGCAGGTGGGTTACCTTGAGATGGAGGCCACTCAGTATCCCAGGGGCTTTCTGATAAGGGCAGACAGATGTGGTCATAATGATTGGGTTGTTTGGGGAACACCCTCAGTAGGACCCTAGGGAGGGGGTTCCTGAGAAAGAACACATAACACAGGTCAAGAAGACCCCAAGGAATGAGCAGATGTTCCGTCTGTGACAGAGCATCTCCAAGGCCTGACCTACACAGAAGCCACAAAGTGGAGATACGGTTAGCCCTCAACAGAGGGTCTTCAGGGCACACACACAGTCATACAGCTGATGTAACACTGTCCCTAAGTGGCCTCCCTCATTAACAAAGTAAAAATCACACCCGCCAGTACTGTAACAGCTAACTAATACCAGGGCAACCCCTGGAAATTGCCTTCCAAGCACAGAAAAGGGGAGGGTTCCTAATTCTAGGAATTCTCCATCCTTTTCCAAGAAAAACAATGAATATTCCATCCTGATATAAAATTAAGGAGTCAGCATAAAAAGAGCAATCTTGTCAACCTCGGTGGTGTCTCCTCACACGCAGGGGCTGACCATTCCTCCTCTGGAACCGGCTCAGCTCCAAGCCTAAAATGTTGGCACTTTGCCAGCTTGCACCTGCTGGCACCTGCTCTCTCTGCTCATTCATTCTGACGACTCAGTACCAATAACCGTTCTGCAGTGCTGGGAACCAGGAAGCAGGGAACATGGGAACCGGCATCCTGGTTTCTCAACCTGACACCAGGGCTTATGAAACAGCCTGGAACCTGAGGCAGAGAGGAAAGGAGAGGGTCCGAGAGTTCGTTTCTCCACCAACATCTTCCGCTTGGGGGAGAGGCGGCCTGAATTTTTCAAACACGCTGCCTCTGATGCTGGCTGTTGGCACAGACCCTGAGCTCGGGCAGCTGCAGGGGCGAGTCTGGGCTGGCCGGAGCTCATCGTGACCAGCCCTTCTCCTGCTGGACTTCTGACTTTCCTCTCCACCTAACCATGCAGGTGCTCGGGTAGCCTGGAGAAGAGAGGCCCATCTCTCTGGCATCAGGGAGAGATTCCGTAAGGCATTGAGCTGAGTTCCCAGGGATGAGCAGGGATTGACTAGGTGAGGAGAGGAAACATTTTGATTTCAAGAAGGAAAAGCATGTGCCACCGCCCTTGGAGCACACCTCATTGGTAACATTCTAAGAAGGAACTCCCATCCTTACTTACCTTGAGGTTCCTTCCAACCCAGTGTTAATGGCTGCAGGCCACCTTCTGCTCACGGCCCTCCGACGCCCACCCCTCACCCCTGCTGCCATCTTCCCTGCATATTTCCCCAGCTCAGAGCATCTCTGCAACTTCCGACTCTCCCCCACTCTGGTCTCCATCCCTCCACCCTCCCCATGTGCTGCGTGCCGACTCTTAAATCAGGTGTCCCCCAATGATTTGTGTCCCCTGCTACCTGCTCCAGAATCAAGCCACCTTCTCCTCCACCCCTTTATCCTGGGCGGGCAGAATTTCCTTCCATGCAGGCCACATCCTTGGTGTGACCTTCACTCCCTCTCTTCCAGGACAGGAAACTTCCCCTCTGGTCATTCCACACACTTTGGCTAAGACCCTGCCACAGAGAAGAGTCTGGGGTCAGCCGGCTCTTGCTGAGGAAGCCAGGAATCCATCCTCAAAGAATCGGAATACCCTCTGCTGTCCCCAAGGAGCATTGCTGCTCATCCCAACTGCTGACAAATGCCATCCCCCCTCCGCCTGCTTTAGAATGAGCCTGTACGTGCAAAGGCTCAGCTCCCACCACACCTGTCTCACATGGAACCTTCCTGGAGCTGCCTTAGACCCTCGGGATTAAATGAGATAAGGCTCAAAGATGGCTAAATAGCCAGCACAACAATAATCAGAGGACTAACAATCACTGCACACCTCCTCAGACCCTGCCTCTGCACTCAGCACATCACATCAGTCATCTAACAGGAGGTAACATGCACAAGGCACATTAAGCATCCCCTTAATGGGACAGGTGGCTTAGGAGACTGCTCTGGGTCTCTCGGCAACTCCACAGGAGAAACGGAATTCAAACTAGAGGATCCGCTACTCTGCCCTGCCACCCAGGGAACAGCCAGTGCCCAGTAATTATTAGTCACTGCACTGAGCCTCAGGGAATAATCGTCTTTCCTTTGTTCCTGGCACTTTTGCAATCTGGGTCTCCTGACTTAGTGCTCAGTTTAGAATTTTGGGTAATTTTTGGCTAGTTTTCGACACCTGGGTGGGCATAGCTGGCTTTCCACATGAAGTCACTTTGGTCTCTGCCTTTGGGCAGTTGAGTGTATTTTAAACCTGCCAGGAAATCTATCATGGGCCTTGAACTTGGTGTTTGGCAAGCCAGAGACTGGATCATCCTTGAGGCCCTCCGTCCTGGCATTCTGCTCACCACTCTCTGGCTATCATGATCCCTGCTGCCTGGCTGCCTTCAGCCTCAACTTCACCTGATTGTAACCTCCGGCCTTCCTAAAATCCCCACCATGACTTGAGCCCTCTGCAACCCCATTGTGGCTGGTACTCTGACATGGCTTGGAAGTGAGGTCTTCACACTGGAGTGCACATTGTCACACAGCTCTGGACGGGGCACTGCGTGGTCACCAGTCAGGACTGAGCACTGGTCAAGCTGCCTTTTGTAGCAGCTGGTGCCTTCACTGCCCCTGCCTAGGACCCATGCTCGACACCACACAAGGGCCACCCATGCTCGACACCACACAAGGGCTGCTTCCTGTGTGCCCAGCCTCAGGTGGTGAATTTTCTGGTGCTATTTCCAAAGCCTGCACCAACCAACATGACAGGTTCCATGTTATCACCCTCACCCTACAGAGGAGGAAGGGAGGGTTCAAGTGCAGAGCGGACATGTGTTGTTTTTGTTTCATCTCGTACTAGCAGCTTGATCCAGCTTTTCCATAGGTAATCATTCACTATGCTAGGATTGCACGTCAGACCCAGGAACCTGTGTGGGGTCACGCACAGGGCTGTCTGTGGCTTGGGCTGGCATCAAGATAGATTTAGATTGCCCCATATTCTGCAGTACTCAATGGGCCTGGGTGCTTTGTCCACATACTGCTCCAGTAGCATTCAAACTGACCTGCATCCCCCTGCACTAAACTGCAGCAGAAACAAGTGCCAGGTATTTGAAGCCGCAAGAATTTCCTGAGAAATTCCTCTATCCAGTGGTCTTCACTACGGGATTCCTGACCTGCTTTGCCAAAAGGTAGGACTCTCCTAAGCCAGCTGGAGTCTCCTCTGGGAATCTGAATGTTAGGAGGAAGATACAGATCAGAATGATTGGATCTGGCGTACCCCTGAAGGAAACAGCACTGGACGGATCAGAATGATTGGATCTGGCGAATCCCTGAAGGAAACAGCACTGGACGGATCAGA
>NW_003852530.1:2697268-2697544 GCF_000181295.1 Otolemur garnettii | reverse complement strand
GGAAACAGCACTGGACGGATCAGAATCATTGGATCTGGTGTACCCCTGAAGGAAACAGCACTGGACGGATCAGAATGATTGGATCTGGCGAATCCATGAAGGAAACAGCACTGGACAGATCAGAATGATTGGATCTGGTGTACCCCTGAAGGAAACAGCACTGGACAGATCAGAATGATTGGATCTGGTGAATCCCTGAAGGAAACAGCACTGGACAAATCAGAAGGATTGGATCTGGTGCATCCCTGAAGGAAACAGCACTGGACGGATCAGAAG
>NW_003852530.1:2689696-2697192 GCF_000181295.1 Otolemur garnettii | reverse complement strand
GGATCTGGTGCATCCCTGAAGGAAACAGCACTGGACGGATCAGAAGGATTGGATCTGGTGCATCCCTGAAGGAAACAGCACTGGACGGATCAGAATGATTGGATCTGGTGAATCCCTGAAGGAAACAGCACTGGAGGAAACAGCCCCAGAGCCTAGAGCCCCGGGGTGCCCAGGCCTCATCCCTTCCAGCACCCCTCCTCCAGTCTTTGTTTCCATTCTCTAAGCTGACCGTGTCCTCCTCATGTTAACCAGAGTCTGTATCAGTTGCTCGAAATCCAAGAGTCCCATGTGTTGGAAGGACCCTATTCATTCACCGTGTAGTGAAGGGTCCCCCAGTGCACTCTGTGTCAGGCTCCAGCTTGTGCTTAGGGCATAGCTGTGAAAAGGATGGAGAAGGTGTCTGCCGCCAGCCAAGGTTCATTCATTACACTTAGGATTAAACATTTAGAACAAGGAACAGGTCCTGGGTCAAGCACAGGGCCCTTCCTGGCTCGGGCTGGCATCAAGATAGATTGTCCCATATTCCGCAACCTTTAATAAGCCTGGGTGCTGTGTTCAAGTGATATCATACAAATCAGTTTTCTTCTGCGAATCTCACTTTCCCCTTATATAAATCCAGAAATTGGTGGCATCAAAGGCCCTTCTGCTCTGATATTTTCTAAACGTCTTCAAGCCCCAAAGATGAAGCTGCTTCTCTCTGTGATTTGAAGGTTCTGAATGGCATGAAAAGAGTTAAACTTTGCAGTTCTTTACAACATTGATAAAAACGTGTGTACTTTAATTTCTAATAAAAAAATCAAGCAGGTATGAATAGCAATAAAATTGCTCAAAAATTGTTCAAATTGAAGGGAAACAATTGGAAATGGATTTGGAAATATAATGTTTAGCTAAGCAAGCTATAATGTTCTGTTATTTTAATCAGCATTGTAAGTGATTTAAATGATGCAGGAAGAGACTTTTATACTTTAATACATAATCACTTTTTTTCAATGCATTCATCAAAAGGTATTTCATGTTAATGATTCCGTAGCTGACGACAGACACCAGCAATAATGGTCTCTTTTCTCTCTCTCGGTCTGTGTTTGGGGCTTTTAGATTTGACTTTTTTTCTGCTCTTCCCAACTTGTCTTAAAGGAAACGTCCTGTAATACTGAAAGAAAATTAGTGTTGGTAATGTTTCGAGGATTAAAATAAATTTTAAAAAGAAAATCTAAGGCACCTCCCCAATATTATTTCTTCTATAGCACCAGAAAGTTGGAACAGATCATAGGGGTTACCTGAAAAATTCCCTCGCCTTCAGGCCCTTGGAATTAAAAAAAAAAAAAAGATGAATGTGATTCTCTGCTCCAAAGAGAGATGGAATTCTCTCACTCCATGGCCATTTTGTGTGTGTTAAATAAAGGCTTATTGAAAATGGGCAATTTTGCATGAATTAAATGCCAAAGATCGTTTCTTATTTCTGAGTTGATGTTTATCATTATCGAATGGCTCTATCAGAAAGTTTTTCTTTTTTTTAGAAAGATAACCTGGAATTGTCTTGATATAGTTTAGATATTTATCATGTTCTCTTACCCTCCCGAGAGAAGAGAACATACAAAAGCTGGCAGACAGGCAGACAGGTGCTGTTCCCAGGGTGATGTTGGTGGAACCCCCAGGATTGCGAGGGCTGGGCTTGGCCCATGCAAGAATCCTCTTTCCTCCCCCACATAAAACGTGCCTTTGGTGTCTCTTGCCTTCCTTCTGCCCATGTTGGTACCTGGTATTTTTTGTTTGTTTGTTTTTGAGATAGAGTCCCACTCTGTTGCCCTGGAATTGAGTGCTGTGACGTCATCATAGCTCACAGTGATCTCAAACTCTTGGACTTGAACTATCTCTTGCTTCAGCCTCCCAAGTAGCTGGGACTACAGGCACCATCACCATCCTTGGCTTGTTTTCTTATTTTTAGTAGAGACGGGGTCTTGCTCTTGCTCAGGCTGGTCTTAAACCCCTGAGCTCAGGTAATCCACCTGCCTCCGCCTCCCAGACTGCTAGGATTACAGGTATGAGCGACCAGGCTCAGCCTACAGTGTTAATTTTTTTTAACTCTAGCATTTCTTTTTGGTTCTTTCTTAAAATATCAGTCTCTCTGTTTGCATTGCCCGTCTTTTCTTGCATGCTGTCTACCTGTCTACTTTATATATTAGAGCCCTTAGCATATTAATCATAGTTGTTTAAAATTCCTCATCTGATAATTCACTATTTCTGTGATAATCTGCGTCTGATTTGAAGTTTGCATGTATGTATATATTGCCTGTCAATATGTCTTGTAATTTTTTTCTTGATAGCTGGAGGCAATGTTCTGGCTGAAAGGAAATGCTGTAAATAGGCTTTTATTAAAGTGGTGGTAGGGTGCCGGGGAGGAGCAGCACTCTCTAGCCTGGTGACTGGGTCCCAGTCTTTTAGTGGCCACTGCTTCTGGACTGTAAACTTATCAAGGGCTTCTCACTCTTACCCCAGCCTCTTGGATGGGATAGGATGGCTTCAGGGATCTGGAGCTGGGTATTTCCCTTCTTCCAGGACAGGTAGACTTCCGTGAAACCCTAGAGAAGGTCAGGCTATGGTTAGATGGCTTCTCCTCAGGGTAGCCTTGTTAAGAAGAATGGAATACTCTGATATATTTCAAAATGGTTCCTTTCTTCTGTTTGCTAGAAGCACAGGGAGATTTTTCTCCCCAATAACCACTGTGAGAACATGGTCAAGCTCCAGGAAGTAAATCTCAAATAATTATGGGGGATCCCCAGTGATTCATCCCCCCTTGGGTTCTGAACCCTCTCACTTGTCCACAGGGAGCCTTCAGCACGTCATCAGTTATGGCTCAAGTTTCCCTGCCCTGGCACTGGTTTATGGGTTTTGCTCCAGTGAGTTGTGATTCTCCTGTATCTTCCTCTTCAGTTTTGAAGGAAGCAGTTTTCTCTGTGACCTCACTTCTCCTTTGGATCTAAGCAGTTGTTCATTTTCAGGTCATCCAGCTTTTGACTTATTAGGGTACAGTGGGCAACTTCCAAGTTCTTTACATGCCAAACCAGAAACCATAACTTTTTTTAAAAAATAAAAATAATTCTACTTAATTCTTGCCAGTGAATTCTTCTAAGTGAATCTTAAAATCATTTGGCCAATTTTACAAGCAAACAAAAGAAACTAATAAAAAATACATTATGATGACAGTATCTGGTCTCCTTGCCAATGAAAATAATACTTTTCTCCAATTATCCAAACCATAATCTATGTGATTATGTATTTTATAGATTTTTAAGTCCTTTACAGAGACTCTTTCTGTCCTGAGAAACCCTAAGAGATAAGGCCTGTTATCCCAAGGGTACCTATGAGAAGAGTGATGCACACAGAGGCTGACAGGCAGGATCCTGTCCCGAGTAGTCAGGTGCTAGACTATCCGTCTACACAACATAATACTTAAAACACAGCTGGCACTTTATAAGTACTACTGGCTATGGCATTCAAGGCTTGAAAGAGATGGCCCTCTCATCTACCAGGGCAGCCACCATCCAGTGCTGACCTAGGCTCTTGTCCACAGAGGACCTCCTTCCCCGGGGGAGATACGAGGGGTGGGCATGATATGCTTGGATGTTTGTGGTCCTTAACAGAGACTGCTTCCTGCAAAAGATGACTGAAATCGTCAAAAAGAATAAAACAAAGACCCAATCTGGAACCACATGGCCAGCTGGATCTGTCATATCATATGCAGATATACAAGAAAGTCTGGTCCACACTCGGAGTGATAAGGAAATTCGCAGAAGGTTTAGAAACTATAAGAAAAAAAGATTCTTTCTCTTTCACATTTCTTCCTCTCAGCAGCAATGTGAGGCCTCCCAGTGCCTCATAAGCCGCTGGGGAAAAGCAGGGTCCCATCTGGGCTCTGATTTTAGGGGAGCCCCCTGTATATGCGTGCTCCATCATTTGAGGGTTGTGGCGGTGCTGGCCAGTCACGTTGCAGAGGTGCCACGTGCTAATTACCTTACTTAAGCCTCTCACTGGCTTTGCTTTATCCTGTTCTCTCTTTTACTTGTCATAAAACAACCGTCATGTCAACCTACTAAATCCAACTGAAGAAAGTGTACCAATTACATGTGCCCCAGGGACAGATTTCATAATTTTCATTGCAGAGTTTTCCATGTCAACAAAAAACTGGTTGGCATTTACTGACAGGTCACAAGTAGAAGGTGAGTTATATGGATGGTGGAATATTATACCATAATGCAAAGGAACAAAGCTGGCCCCCAACGTAATATTGGTTGAAAAAAATAAGAATTAGTTAGAAATACATAGTATAATACTAGTATGGCTTATGGCACAAAAATGCTGTATTTTATCATGAATAAAATTTTTTACAAATAAATATAGTGAAAAAGGATTATAAAAGACATCTATTAACTGTAAAATATGTGCCAGCATCCAGGTATGACTACAACAGAATAAAGGGTATTGGGCTTACCCTTTCCCGCAATCAACAACTGCAAAGTTGGTGATTTACGAAGCATCTGTTTTTGTTCATTGGAGGGGGCTCTCCATTTCCTCAGTTTCTGTCTGGAGAGACGGAGTCCTTTTTAAACACCACGGCATTCAGTTGAGACTGCAGAAGGGCCATTTCCTAGGTGTTTTAAATTATTGTTCTCTTTTCTAAATGTGCCATCTGCTTAATGTTCTCTTTTTTCTTTTTTTAAATCTTTTTTTCTTTTGGTTTAATTGAGTACACTTTGTATTCATTTTATCTCCTCCATCGGCTTTTTATCTCTACTTTGGTCTCTTATTTCAGAGTTGATCTAAAGATTACATTATGCATTCTCAACTTGTCACCATCTATTTTGAATTACTATTATGCCACTTCATATATTAAATATAATCCAGAAACTTCCAATACACACTTCCGTTCACATCTCCTTTATGCTGTTTTTATTATATATTTTACTTTTATCTGTTACAAACCCAATACATTCTTATAATTTTAAATGTAAAAACTCAGATGTCCTATTAAGAAGCTATAAAAGGAGATAAATGTTTCTTAGATTGACTTTCTTTCTTTGTTCTTTCTTGAAGACCCAGTGTATATCTGGTGTTATTTACCTTCAGCCTAGTTTGTTTTGGGGCAAGTGGAAAGCTTGATGAAAATTTCGTAGTTGGGTTTCCTTTTCCAAGGATAATTTCAAGGGACATAGGATTCTGGGTTGATTTATTTTTATTTCAGCATATAAAATAGGACATCTCATTGTGCTATAGCTTACATTGTTTCTGATGGGAAACTATCAATGCTCATTTTTTATGTAAAAATATTTGTCTTTGGCTGTTTTTAAGATTGCTTTTCTTGATAAATATTTTCAGCAGTTTAGCTATGATGTGTCTAGATATGTTTTTGTATTTACCCTGTTCATAATTCATTGAGTTTTTTTTATTTCTGTGTTGATATCATTTATCAAATTAGGACCTTTTTAGTAATTTTTTTCCAACAAAGTTTTTCTGTCCCAATTTTTCTCACTTTCTGACATCTCAGTGACACACATGCTAAACCATCTGATGGAACTGCTTAGGTCTCCGTGTCTTTCCTAATTTTTTGATCTTTTTCTTCTTGGTCCTTCAGATAAGATAGTTTCTACTCACCCATCTTGAAGTTCGCTGACTTCTGTATTATTCAATATGCTATTCATCCTGCCTGGTGAAATTTCATTTCTGAACATATTTTCTGGTCTTCTTAATTTCTTAGTGGAGATTCCTGCATTTATTCACTCATTAAATCCAAAGTATATTTATTATTAGTCCTCAAACATTCAATAAGGACTTTCATTGAAAGTCCTTATGTCCTAAGTTTTATAACTGTGTCATCTCAGGGTCTATTTCTATAGAAAAGTTTATTTCTTTTCTGGTCGAAGGTCAAATTTTCCTTCTTTTTTGCATATCCATGGGTGTTTTACTGTGTGCTAGACATTGTGGATGCTACATAGCTGAGAATGTATTTTACTATCTTTGTCTAGAGAATGTTACGTTTTGTTAATAATATACTGGGAGATAAGTTTTATTATCACGTTAGGAATTGTTTTTAAGCTTTGTTAGGCTGGGAGTGAAATTTTCCTTATTCTGAGATTGAAATATTTTATTCTGAACATGTGGCCTGTATGGGTCTCCACTGAATCTCTGGATTGTTTTGAGAAAGTTCTCTATCATGTTATAATTATAAGACCAAAACTCTTACAACTTCCAGTGCTATATGTCCTATGGAATCTCCACTCATTTCACATTCTCCCTTATATCTTTCTTTTCCCCCTAAGGTATTGCAAAGTTACCCTACATGTGTACACATCTTAATATTCTTCCCAAACTCCAGGATACCTCTGTGTATATTTCTTGGCCTCCTTCTTTGTAAAGTTCCTTTCTAGTTAATTTTCTGTCTTTCAAATTCCATCCATTAAGTTGTTGCAGATTCTAATCCAGTTAAAATGCATATATTGTGAGACTCAGTAAAGAAGCAAAATTTAAATGAATGTTACTATAAGAAAAATACTTGAAATACAAATAGACAAATAAAATAGAAGTAAAAGGATGGGAAAACTTGTTCCATGCTAAAAGTAAGTTTAGGAACTCTAACATGACTCTATTAATATCAGGCATAGAGTTTTTAAGGAAAAGATGTTACTCAAGTTAACGAAGTCATCTTACGATAATTAAAGATAAATTATGACCTTTAATTATCATAAGTGTTAGATTACTGTTAAATTCTATTAAATTTCAATGAAGAAATAGTATCAATCTTACTAAAATTCTATCAGAAAACAGAGAAAAAAAGAATATATCACAGATTTTTTAATGTGCCTATCTTAATGCTAATACAAAAACCAAAGAAGTACATTAAAAGAAAATTGTAGGCCAGATGCTTTAGAATAGCAATACTAAAGGTATATCATGATAATGATGTTTCCAAAAACAAAGAAAAAGCTTACAGAATTAAAAGGAGAGATAGATAAGCCCAAAATTCATGTATTTTATCTATGTTTATTGGAGATTTTAATACTTCTCTCTCAATAATTGATAGAGCCAGTAGATAAAATCAGAAAATTTGAAGAAAACTATTGAGCAGTATCAACCATTTGAAGGTTACAGAACATGATGCCCAATGTCTTCATAATAAACATTCTTTTCTAGTGTGCTTAGAACATTCACCAAGATGGAACTTAAGCTAGATCATAATACAAGTCTCCATAAATTTAAAACATTAAAATCATAGAACTTTTCTCTCTCTGATTGCATATAATTTAAGTTGGAAATAAGTAACAAAAAGAAAATCTGGCAAATTCTCACCTTTCTAGAACAAACCACATGCTACTATTTTCTTTTCTTTTCTTTTCTTTTCTTTTTTTATGACAGAGTCTCACTCTGTCCACCTGGGTAGACTGCCTTGGCATCATGTAGCTCACAGCAACCTCAAACTCTTGGGTTCAAGTGATTCTCTTACC
>NW_003852530.1:2675538-2689212 GCF_000181295.1 Otolemur garnettii | reverse complement strand
TTTTGAGACAGAGCCTCAAGCTGCTCCCCTGGGTAGAGTGCCATGGCATCACAGCTCACAGCAACCTCCAACTCCTGGGCTCAAGGGAGTCTCCTGCCTCCGCCTCCCAAGTAGCTGGGAACACTGGTGTCCACCATAATGCCTGGCTATTTTTTTTTGTTGCAGCCATCATTGTTGTTTGGCAGGCCCGGGCTGGATTCTAACCTGCCACCTTAGGTGTATGTGGCTGACACCTTAGCCACTTGAGCAACAGGCGCCAAGCCAGGCCAATTTTTTTTTTAACTTAAATGCAAAGTTTCTTAACAAAATGTTAGTAAACAAAGATAATGGATCGTGACTAAGTGGATTATTCATGGAATATAAGATTGGTTTAACATTAAAAAATAAATCAGGTGCATGAGGACAAATGGCAGATTAGACATAGCCTTTGAGTGCTACTCCTAAGGAGAGGATTGAAAGTTGCAGGTGGCTGCCCACCTACAGATGAACCTTCTTGTAAAGACCACTGGGAGTCACCGGAGGAGTGACAGGGGACATTCAGAGTGAAGAGGAAGGTGATGGAGGGATCTATTGTGCAAGATCACAAGGTACCTGGGGGAGGCAGGCACATATGGTGAAGAGTGGGAGCAAAAAACACTGGGGTTCCACACTGTCCCTGTGGGAACTGTGGCCTGAGCTGTGAAGGGGCCCAAAGATACTCACTAACATGGAAAACACCCAAAAGTTAAATCTTACAGATTGTATATAACAAGAGCAACAGAGGGAAAACAACATCACAGGATAGCGTCCAACGTGATGAACAGAACGGTAACCCACATGTCAATGCTAACTCTGAATGTGAATGGCCTTAATCCCTCACCTGAAAGACAAAGATTGGCTAAATCAATGAGTAAACTTACCCCAGGTATATGCTATCTCCAAGAAACGTACCTAACTCACATGAACTTGCATAGACTTATGGTAAACAAAAGTAAACCAAAACAAACAGTGATCAGGTTTAGCCATTCTCATATCAGATAAAATATGTATAGACATTAAATCAACAATGGCAACAAATGACAAAGACAGTCATTATATAATGGTAAAGGGAACAATTCAACAAGAAGACATAACAATACTAAATTGCACTTAACACAGGAGTTTCCAGATTCATGAAGCAAATTCTACTAAATCTAAGCAATGAAATAAACAATAGTACTGTAATACTGGGGACTTCAAAATTCCACTGACACAGCTGGACAAACTTTAAAAGCAAAAAATCAATAAAGAAATACTAGATTTAAACAGGATTCTAGAAGAAATAGACCTAACAGACACTTATAGAACATTCTACCCACAAACTACTGAATATATACTCTTTTTATCACCACATGGGACATTCTCCATGTTTTCATATCTTAAGCCACCTAACATTTCAGCAAATTCCAAAAAAAATCAAAATCATACCATATATCTTCTCAGATCACAGTGGCATAAAACTAGAAATCAATTTCAAGAGAAATACTCAATTCTACACAAAGTCATTGAAATTAAACAACCTGCTGATAAACATTCCTTGGGATAATGATGAAATTAAAAGCAGCAGACATCAAATGATTCCTCAAACTGAACAAAAAAGTGGACAGAAGCTATCAAAATCTATGGAATATGGAAAAAGCATTTTGACAGGGAAAGTTCGCAACCTTAAATGCTTAAATCATTGGATACTTTTCCCTTCATTCTTGAGATACTTTGCTCAGGAGAATATGTTCCAGGTCCCTCCATGTAAACATAAAAGAGGTGAAGTCTCCATCTTTTTTTAAGGCTGCATAGTGTTCCATGGTATACATATACCACAATTTATTAATCCATTCATGGGTCGATGGGCACTTGAGCTTCTTCCATGACTTGGCTATTATGAACTGAGCTGCAATGAATAATCTGGTGCAAATATCTTTGTTGCCAAGTGATTTTTGTTCTTTTGGATATACTCCTAGTAGAGGAATTGCAGGAAAAGTATCCAATGTACTCAGTACTTCTATGAAACCAACTTATTTTCTCACACTTTCTTATGAAAGATAGAACACAATTATAGCCCTGGATGAAGGAGAGAAATGGAGTGGGAAGGGGGGGTGGGGGAGGTTTGAGGGAGGGAAGGTAAACAGCAGGACCACACCTATGGAGCATATTGCAAGGGTACAAGTCAAATCTATCAAGTGTAGAACATAAATGTCTTAACATAATAATCAAGTAAATGAGGCCAAAGCTATATTAATTAGTTTGATGTAAGCATGTCCAATTGTATAAAAAAATCAACACATTGTACCCCACATATGCATAGATGTATTCATGATCTATGTGTATATGACTTAAAAAATAAATAAATGTCTAAATCAAAGAGACAGAAAGATCACAACTGAACAACCTAATGTCACATCTCAAGGAACTAGACGAGGAAAAATCAAGCCTAAGTCCAGCAGAAGAAAAGAAATAATAAAGCTCAGTGCAGAACTAAATGAAATGGAAAGAAACAAATATATATAAAGAATCAATGAAACAAAAAGTTTGTTCTTTGAAAAGATAAACCAAATCAATAGACCACTAACTACATTAATTAGAAGTAGCAGAAAAATGATTCACATAAGCTCAAAAAAGATTAAAAATGGAGACATTACAAGTGATACCATAGAAATGCAAAAGATCATGTGATGCTGCTATAAACCCTTATAGGCACACAAATTAGAAAATCTCAAGTAAATAGATCAATGTTTGGAAGTACACGATCTCTCAAGCATGAATCAGGAAGGAAGAGAAATGAACAGGCCAATAATGAATAGTGAGATTGAAAAAAAATAATAAAATATCCCCTCTGCCCCCCAAACCTCAGGGTTAGATGGATTCACAGATCAAATTCTACCAGACTTACAGAGAAGAACCAGCACCCATACAACTAAAACTGTAAAAAAAGTAATAAAATATCCCAGCACCCATACAACTAAAACTGTAAAAAAAGTAATAAAATATCCCTTCTGCCCCCAAACCCCAGGGGTTAGATGGATTCACAGACCAAATTCTACCAGACTTACAGAGAAGAATCAGCACCCATACAACTAAAACTGTTCCATAACATCGAGAAGGAGAAAATCTTCCCTAACTCATTCTGTGAAGTCAGTATCACCTTGATATCAAAGCCAGGAAAGGGCACAACAAACAAAAAAACTAAAGGCCAAAACTCCTTATGAATAGAGAGGTTAAAATCCTCCACAAAATACTAGCAAATAAATTCAAGAGCCTATCAAATACATAATTCATCATGATAAATTAGATTTCATATCATGGATACAAGGATGGTTTTTTGCCACATAAACGGAAACCAAAACAAGGACCATACAATTATCTTGTAGATGCAGAAAAATCATTTGATAAAATACAACACCATTTCATGATAAAAATCCTCTACAAAGTAGGCCTAGATGGAACTGACCTAAAAATAATAAAAGCCATATATTATAAACCTACAGCCAACATTCTACTTAACGGGGAAAAGTAGAAAGCCTTCCACCTAAGAACTGGAACAAGATACTGTCACACTTCTTTTCGTCATAGTACTGGAGTCCTAGCCAGAGTGATCACAGAAGAGAAAGAGATAAAGGGCATCCAGATTGGGAAAGAAGGCAAGCAGTCTGTTTTTGCTTATGATGTGATTCTGTATCTACAAAATCCTAAAGACACAACCAAAAGGCTCCTAGAATTGAAAAACAAATTCAGTCAAGTCTCAGGTTATAAAATCAATGGACACAAGTTGTTAATGGTGGCATTTGGAATACTAATACCAACCAAGCTGAGAGTCAGAGTCTCAATGCCATTCACAATGACTACAAAGAAAGTAAAATAACTAGAAAGATACTTAACTAAGGTGGTGAATGATCTTTACAAAACACTAAGGAAAGAATCACAGATGACACAGATAGAAGGACATCTCATGTTCATGAATTCGTAGAGTCAGTATTGTTAAAATGTCCACGTTACTCAAGGTGATTTTCAGATTCGATGCAATCCCCATTTAATTAGCAACATCATATTTCACAGATGTAAGAAAGAATTCTGTACTCATTTGGAACCAAAAAGAACCCAAATAGCCAAAGCAATCTTAAGCAAAAAGAATAAATAGAGAGAAACTGTGCATTACCAGATTTCAAATTATGCTATAAGGCTATGGTAGCAAAAACAGCATGGTGCTATTATCAAACTAGAGACATAGTATAACAAGACAGAATAGAGAAACCAGAAATAAAACCATCAACCTACAACTAATTTTCAACAAAGCAGGCAGCAGTATGTCCTGGGAAAGAAGCCCTGTTTATTAATAAATGGTGCTGGGAAAACTGGATAGCCACATGTAGAAAAATGAAACAGGACCTCTATCTCTTGTGGTATACAAAATTAATTCAAGATGGATAAATGACTTAAATATAAGACATGAAACCACAAAAATTCTGGGAAGAAAATAGGAGAAACTCTTCTAGACATCTGCCTAGGCAAAGACTAAGACCCCAAAGGCAAATACAGCAACAACAAATATAAATAAGTGGGTTTTGATTAAATTAAAAACCTTCTGCACAGTGAAATAACCAATAGAGTAAATACACAAGCTACAGCATGAGAGACAATATTTGCAAACTATTTATGCAATAAAGAGCTAATATACAAAATCTACAAAGAACTCAAACAAGTCAGCAAGAAATAAACAAACAACCCTAATAAAAAGTGGACAAATGCATGAAGAGAAGTTTTTCAAAAGAAGATAGACAAATAGCCAATAAACATATGAAAGAATGCTCAACATCACTAATCACTGGGGAAGTGCAAATTAAAGTCACAACCAGTTACCACCTTACCCCTATCATAACAGCCATTATTAAAAAGTCAAAAAAACAACAAATGCTGGTGTGGATGCAGAGAGAATGGTACACTCCACGGGTGGGAGAGCAACTTAGTGCATGTGTAACCTCTATGGAGAACAATAGGGAAATTCCTCAAAGAAATAATGTAAACTTACCATTTGATGCAGCAAACCCACTACTGGGTATCTACCCAAAGGAAAATACATATCAAAAAGACACCTGCATTGAACTGTTTATTGTACCACGATTCACAATTGTAAAGATGTGAAATCAACCCAAGTGCTCACTGATTCATGAGTGGATTTTCATTCTTACCACATCTCTTCAAAATTAAACCGTAGAGTCCAGCTAGTACAATAGGCTGAAAAACAAATGAAAGTCATCAATTATGGGAAGGAAGAAATAAAACCATATTTATTCATAAACATAGACATGTATGTAGAAAGCCCAAAAGAATCTATAAATAATTACAAAATTTTGCATGCTATGTATCTAATAAAGGGCTAACAGCAGACTCTATAAAGACTCGAGCAAATTAGCAAGAAAAAAAAATCAATTAACCCCTTAAAAAAGCAGGCAAAAGACACATACAGAAGCTTTTCAAAACAAGATAGACCAATGGCTAATAAACATATAAGAAATGCCCGACATCTCTAATCATCAGGGAAATGCAAATCAAAACCACAAGGAGATATTGCCTAACTCCAGTGAAAATGATCTTTATCGAAAAATCCCCAAGCAACAGATGCTGTCATGGGTGTAGTGAGAAAGGAAGATCAGTGGTGGGGCTGCAAACTAGTACCACCTCTAGGGAAAGTCATACAGAGATTCCTCAAAGAGTTAAAAGCAGACCTACCTGCTTGGCGCCTGTAGCACAGTGGTTATGGCACCAGCTGCATACACAAAGGTGGGGAGTTCGAATCCAGCCCAGGCCTGTTAAACAACAATAACAACTGCAACAGAAAAAAGCTGGGCATAGTTCATGGATGGATGCTCAGGAGGCTGAGGCAAGAGAATCACTTAAGCCCTTGGAGCTTGCTGTGGGCTGTGAAGCCACAGCACTCTACCAAGGGCAACAAAGTGAGACTTTGTCTCAAAAAAGAAAAAAAAAAAGTAAAAAGCAGACTTATCATTCAATCTAGCCATTCCACTATTGCATATTTACCCAAAGGAAAAAAGTCGTTTTATGAAAAAGACAGGTGCATTGAAGTGTTTATTGCAGCACAGTTGCAAAGATGTGCAAACAAGCCAGGTGCCTATCAATACATGAGTGGATTAATAAAATGTGGTGTATGTAGACCACGGAGTACTACTCAGCCATGTGAGAGGAGAACTAGTACTTTTTATAACAGCCTGGATGGAACTGGGGACCATTCCTAGGTGAAGTTTCACAAGAGTACTCAACACAGACATCACTATCAAATTGGAGGTGATGCAACCACACCCATGTGCACAGGTGACAGCTGAACACAGCTGAAAGCAAGCAGGTGGGTGGGGCAGGAGGAGAGAGGTAAATTCACGTCTAATGGGTACCATGTGCAGTACTTGGGGGTGATGGACACACTTAGAACTTTGACTCAAACTGTACAAAACCAATTCATGTAAACAAAATACTTATACTCCTATGGTATTCTGAAATTTAAAGAAAAATGAATGAACTATTGTATCCACCACAAAGAGGGAATGATAGAACCTTTGTGCCCCGTGAAGAAAGCCAAAACACATTCTTTAGGATTCCATTTACGTGGAGTTCTAGGACAGGCATAACTAATTTTTGGCAATAGAAATTAGAACAGTGGCTGCTTGGCTTGGAGGGGAGGCAGGCATTGACTGGGATGGAGCTTGAAAGAACTTTCTGGAGTGATGAGAATGCTCTGTATCTCAGTAGGGATGTGGGTTCCACATGTCTGTGCGTGGCCAAAACTCATCTACGGACACACTTGTGTGCCTTTTGCTGTGTACAAATTATACCTTGATTAAAAAGAAAATAATATGTGTCTATGGGAAAGATGAAACCAGGGATTAGGGGAGGAGGGACACAGTGACTCAATACTGGAGGTGCAGTGTCCTTGCCTAGAACCTCCACCGCCAGGTGCCCGGCTCTGAGCACGGCCCAGCCCCTGCCCAGCCCCTGCCCAGCTCCGCTCTCCGGCTTGTTTTCACTGCTACCACAGGGTCCCTGGTCTTGACTGCCCACCACAAATTATAACTATGATATAGTCATAAAGGGCACACTCAGAATTAGCTCTGTATACATTTTATGAATATTTAAAAGGGTAGAGGTGGCTAGAGTTAAAAGGAAAGACCAAAAAAAAAAAAAAACCCACCAAATTTGTGTATTTTCCTTCTTCGTTGCAATCACCTTTTAAGATGGGATTTAATTTCCCACCAATGCAAAGATACGGCATTAACCCAAGTGCTTATCAATACATAAATACACGAATAGATTAATAAAATGCGTTATATGTGTACTGTGGTGTATTCCTCAGCCATAAAAAAAAATAAATAAATACACGGTGAACTAGCAGCAATTCCAAACCACACCTCTGTTCTGATTTTCCTCCTATTGGTTTGACTTGGTTTCTTCATTTTAATTGACTTCTCTACGGGGCTGGGAAGCAAGGTTGGGGTTTAAGGGAGGTAAGGGGAAGAAGCAGAATGGCCCTCCTTGTTCCTTTGGTTGGGCCCCTGGCTGCCCTGAAGGTGAGCTTAACCCCAGCTATCTGGACGGGGCCCTAACTCCTCCAAGTCATCTGCAGAAGCTTAGGGAAATGCAGGTGGTGGCGTGGGTGGGAGGGGCAGAGGACAACGGGTCAGACTTTCCTTGCTCTATCTTTCTTAAAATATAAGGTTTTGAAATACAAGATATTTACCTTTAAACTCCAGAAGCTGAGAAAGATGTCCCTGTCTCCCGAGAGTACAATTCTGGCACTCCCCTAGCTCTGCTCTGCTCTGTAACTGGGCTTCCTTAACTCTTTGGGAAAAAAAAAAAAAAAAAAAAGGCAAAGGAATGCATTTTCCCCTTCCTCCTTCTCATTCTGCTCCACTGACCTTTTCCTTAGCTTTTTGCTAATGTCATTTTCACTCTTGGCTGGGCTTTCTCGACAGTCAGGGAGACTTCTTTATGAAGTTCAGTGATAAACCAGGGGCGTGCCTTCACTCACATGGAGGAAACCACTTCATCAGCTCCCGCTTCAATATCAAACACCTCTAATCTAATCAGGAAAACAGCAAAACTCCTGCAAAGTGCCCTTGTTAATCCTGTCACTTACTACCTCAACCGATTTTGAAAAATGCAGTTTAATTAGCAAAATAAAAGAGCTTACTATTTCTCCGTATTATTCACACAAGTAAGAATATATGCATTGGCTGAAGATAAAAATAAATTGCATGGGGTTACTAACTGCACAGGAGTGGGGGGGGAGGATGAGCTGCAATCACCCTGACTGTGGAGAAGGACACGTCCTGAAGGTTTTGTGAGGGCCTCGTGAGAACACCCAAAGAAGCGTCTCTCCTCGTCAGCGTTTCACATGCACTTAGTATAAGGAAGAGTAATTTTTAGGCCAAAAGGTATTTTAACACAGAAGAAAACACTCAATTTCATTTTGTAGTTTTTGAAACATACAATACGGCTCTCAGCAAAGCTTGATTCCATGGATTTTAACAAAAATTGTCAAAACCAAGAAATAGAATTTTCCCCGACAATTACCTTAAAAAAAGAGAATGAAATCCCATCTTAAAGGGTGATTGCAACAAAGCAGGAAAAAAAACCCCACAATTTTAGTTTTTATTTATTTTCTTCTTTCTTTTTTTTTCTTTTTTTGGCTTTCCTTGTAACTGTAGCCCCTCTACTCTTTTACATATTCATAAAATGTATACGGAGCTAATTTTGAGTGTGCCCTTTATGACTGTATCACAGTCATAATACCGTCCCATTCCGAAGGTGTAATTAAAGATTTACCTAGATTTATGAGACTTTATCATTATCAATAGGGTTAAGCAATGCCAGGGAGACACATTGGTGGGAGATTCTGCTCAGCAGTTTCTTCAGCAATGAGAGCACCGGTGTTACTTCAGTGCTCAAAAAAAATGACTGCTGGGCACTAATCTATTGGCCCTTTATTAGAAAGGGAACACCAAAGACACTTCAGTCGAAACACTCCGGCGCCCACCCACCCCTTCCTTTCAGAGGATGGAGAAAGGAAAATGTCTTGCTCATCGAAATGTGAGAGATGGAAAGACCAGCTCCCTGCAGCGGAGGGTGGCTGAACTCTCAGCTTCCCTTCCTAAACGGTGCGCTGTGTGACAAAGCCCGGAGCAATGTGCCTTCCAAACTGTGGGGTGCCGCTGCACACTGACCCGCACGCGGCTCTCCAGAACCAGGGATGCCTAATTCTGCCTTTCCCGTTGATATATTCAGAAAGGAACGGCCTCCCCAGCCCTGTCTCCAAGCACATCTGATTTCCAACCTGCTATTTTATTTTAATTTATTGAGATACAGTCTCATTCTGTCCCCTGGGTAGAGTGTCATGGCATTATAGTTCACAGCAACTTCAAACTCCTGGGCTTAAACGATCCTCTTGCCTCAGTTTTTCTATTTCTTTTTCTTTTTCGTAGAGACAGGGGTCTCGCTCTTGCTCAAGCTGGTCTTGAACTCCTGAGCTCAAGCCCTCATCCGCCTCGGCCTCCCAGAGTGCTAGGCTCACAGGCATGAGCCACCAGGACCGGCCCCAGCCTGCTGTTTCTCTGTGGTTTGACACGTCCATGGAAGGCAGGACTCGGTGGCAGTTCCAGCAACGAGGTTTTCTTGCCACTCTGGCTGGTGTTTCCCATTCCCATCCTCAGAGCGTTCTCTACTCGGAGCAGGACAAGTTGCCATTTCTTATGCAAAGCAGGCTTCTCAGAAGCTGAAGGAGCAGGCCTGGGCCCTGTGGCCTGGCACCCTCTCCTCCTGAGATTACCCACACTGGTGGGAGCCAGAAGTTTTTGTCCTTTACTCACCTCTGCAGACAGAATGTCCTTCCCAGGTCCTATCTGCATTCATCAGTTTCTTCAGACAAACAGAAGCTATAGGATGCAGATAGGTAGGTGATTGATCAGTTGATTGGTCAGCCTTAGGGAATGGGCTCACGTGATTGGCAAAATCTGCAAGTCAGGCTGACAAGCTGGAGACTCAGGGAAGGGCTGATGTCGAAGTTCAGGTCAAAGGCAGTGTGGTGGAAAGATTCCCTATTTTGTGGGGAGATATCTGTCTTCACCTTAAGACCCTCAACCAATTGGAGGAGGCCCACCCACATTATGGAAAGTTATATTTTTGACTCAAAGTCTACTGATTTAAATGTTAATCTCACGTAAAAAAAAAAAAAAAATACCTTTTCAACAGTATCCAGATGTGTCTGACCAGACTCCTGGGTCCTGTGGCCTAGTCAAGTTAGCACATGAAATCAGCTGTCACTCTGCCTGTTTTTAGTTGCCCTAAATGTTCTGCATGGATACTTACACATGTATCATTTATATGAAAAAGAGCCTGATCTTTCTTTTTTACTTTCTTCTTTTTTTTTGAGACAGAATCTCACTTTGTCGCCCTCAGTAGAGTGCCATGGTGTCACACAGCTCACAGCAACCTCACACTCTTGGCTCAAGCGATTCTCTTGCCTCAGCCTCCCAAGTAGCTGGGACTACAGGTGTCTACCACAACGCCTGGCTATTTTTAGAGATGGGGGTCTCTTGGTCAGGCTGGTCGTGAACCTGTGAGCTCCGGCAGTCCACCTGCCTCGGCCTCCCAGAGTGCTGGGATTACAGTCACGAGCCACCGTGCCCAGCCCCTGATCTCTCTTTATCACATCTGACACGTGGCAGGCTGCAGCCAGACACAGCCAAGAAGAGCTCCAGCATTACTATCTGGACGACTCAGTTCTTCCTGAAATTGAGCTCCCTGGGCTTGGATTTAATCAACAATCCCTTACTCTCTCCACTGTGGCCGGATACACAGTGTGAGTGCAGGAGTGATTATTTGGGAAGGTGTTTACCCACCTTGAACCCAGCCTGCCCCCAGTACCTCTGAAAAAGGTGGTTCTAGCTGACTCTGGGCAGAGACGAATGGAGCTCACATCCCAAGTTCACACCCCACACGTGAAGCATGGTGAACGCTCCTCTGTTGAGAGCATACAGCTCTCCGTTCCTCTAACTCACACAGTCTGGAAGTGATGCTTTGCTGCGGTAATAAGACACTGAATTTGCATGCAATGAACTGCCAGCAAGGGCTGGGGCTCTGGGGGCTCCGGCCAGGTCTCCAGCTCCTTGGAGCCCTGCACGCAGCTGCCCCTTTGGCCTGGCACAGAACAGAAGATTCTTCATCAGTGCTAATTGGCCAGAATAAGGCATCCATAATGAGGTGGCCATTTTGCACTTGATGAAGTGGCCGGAAGACATGGCTAAAAAGAAAAGGAAAAAAATGGACGAGACCGCATCAAGATTTCCTCAGCCGGGGACAGATCCCTGAGTTTTGCTTTTCCACATCCTCTTCCTTCTCACCTTTCTCCTGTCATTCTGTGAGTGCACCAGGAGAGTGCGAACTCTGCTGCTCCAGGTCTGGACGGTTATGCCCGAGCCTTTGCTCAGCATAATATCTCTTCCTACAGGCTGGTGCTGGTCTAGCTCCTTACTGCCCAGCGGCTCCCTCTTCTTCCCAAGCCACATTCTCTCTCCTCTAACCCAGCCACGGGGGATCTACAAGAAAAACTCTCAGACAGAAAAAAAAATGCCCCTCCCTGCCCAGAGAGGGCAGCTTCCCAGCACACATATCAGCATCCCAATAATATTACAAAATCCTCCTGCCTTTCTTTACTAAGGTCCGTATCAATCTGGGTTGAAGCCACAAAATGCTGGGTGGGTTTTCTCTTCTGTAATCACTCTCAATCATGACACTTTCTTATTCTGCAACACGGCCACTGCACATAGAAGATAAACCAGGACAAGATGAGGGAACGCAGTGCTGTTGTGTTTGGTTCTTTAAGAACTGATAAGTGGCTCTAAATCTCTCCCATCCAGGTTAGTTAAAACCTCGGTATCAAACTGGAGAGCCACACGTCTCTCCATGTCATCTTTCAGCCTAATGAGCTCTGGGAATGAGCAACCTGAAATTCTACTTAGTACTCCAGCGAGCAGGTCATTAGAGACATTCTGCATACAGTGACAGTGGTGGGGGAGTTGACAAGAAGGTGACGGAGCTCAACTTATTCTTCAAATTGCTTACCTCTATCAGCCTCTTGAAGAGTCTGTGGTCATCTACGTAGAATTACACGCTGGCTGCAGTGTGAACCTCCACACAGAGAATGGCCAGATAAGGGGACAGGCCCAGGTGGTAGGAAAATGGTCTGACCGTGGTTATCACAAAGGGACAGAAATCCCGTCAGACTGTCCAGCTCTCACTTTCAACATCTCGTACATATGAAAGAAGGAACATCTGTGGCATGCCCAGCAATATGTTGCAGCAACAATTTTTGGGACCAAAATTAACATTAACAGTAAAACAGGTTTGTGTTTCTCTGTATTTTCACTTATTAACACAACAATCCCAAGGTGATTAGCGATTCTGAGCTGTGTCAGGCTGTGCGTTTCCGTGCAGCGTGGAGATGAGCACAGACGCTCTCACTTTGAGCTCCTAGTTTGGGGAAATGGCAGGGAACCAAGTAGCTTTGAACGTGGAGAAATTGCAGGGAACTGAGTAGCTTTGAAAAGCTTGGATGCCTTTCAGTCCCTGTTTAGATGGGAGGAAATGTTCACCAGAGAAAACAGAAATGTCATGGTGCCACCGTGTTGGTGCTTCTCCAATCTGTGCAAACGCCCGTGATGTGCCAGGATCTGTAGAGTGCAGGTGGGGCCCTGGGGACCTGGCTAAGGCCTGAAGTCACGGCGTCTCCATTTATCCATCCATCCATCAATCCATCCATTCATTCATTCGTTGTCACTGGCTTAGCAGTTCCTTAGTGGCGGGTACTGTGCTCGGCATAGCCAAGCCCGGGTTACAGCAGTAATCAGATGTCAGACTGTCCTTGAGGACCTCACAGAGGTAAACCCTGTATTTTGGGGGTAGCCCAGGGGAACACACCCCAGGTCTGGCTGTTGATCCATGTGTTCATCTCCCACATTTATGAGAATCTCAACTTCCCTATCTCATTGGGGTGGTATGAAGATTTAAAGCCCTTAGAAAGTGAATGACCATGTAGGAGCTCAATAAATGGTAGCCACCCTTTCCATCATCTTTACTGCCATCACCACCACCACCACCACCATTATCACTTTCACCCTCGCATCATCACCACCACCACCACCATCATCATCATCATCACCACCACCACCACCACCATCATCACTACATCATCACCACCACCATTATCACTTTCACCCTCGCACCATCACCACCACCATTATCACTTTCACCCTCGCATCATCACCACTACCACCATCATCATCATCATCACTACATCATCACCACCACCATTATCACTTTCACCCTCGCACCATCACCACCACTACCACCATCATCATCATCATCATCACCACCACCACCACCACCACCATCATCATCACCACTACATCATCATCACCATCACCACCACCACCATGATCACTTTCACCCTCGCATCATCACCACTACCACCACCATCATCATCGTCAGTATTGTTACACTGTTCTTGTCATCACCACCACCACCACCACCACCACCACCACCTTCATGGTCTCCACCACCACTGTCATCATCAGCATTGTTACATTGTTACTACCATCA
>NW_003852530.1:2636622-2674581 GCF_000181295.1 Otolemur garnettii | reverse complement strand
CATCATCACCACTACATCATCACCATCATCACCACTACCACCACCACCATCATCACCACCACCATCATCACCATCATCACCATCATCATTACCACCACTACCACCATCACCATCACCACCATCATCACCACTACAGCATCATTATCATTACCACTACCACCACTGTCATCATCATCATCACTACCACCATCATCACCACCACCATCATCACCATCATCATTACCACCACTACCACCACCATCATCAGTATTGTCACTACCATCATCATTACCACTATCATCATAATTGTCTTCATCACCAGGCTGGATTCTCTGCCCTTCCTGATCTACTCTCCATTCTTCCCTACCCTGCTCTATACCCCAGGAAGCTGACACATTTGGGCTTCCTTCACAAGCACCCTTACTGTCTGACTTCTAGTTGGGAGTGGCCAGTGGGGAGCCTCACAAGAGGAGGTAAGAAGGTAGTCAGAGTATTTCCTCCCTTCACTTTCTCCATTTTGGGCCACAAGTTAATGGTGGCTATAATGTTCTACCAAAGGCACCAGGCTCTCATCAAATGATCTCTCTCACTGTGGCAGCTCTCTCTAGGTTCTTGTCATTGCTCCTTCCTGGGTTCTTTAGGCCACGCTGCGGGAATGGCTTCATAGTTGCTAGCCCTGGGTGTTTCATCATCCCTTGTTTCCTCTTAGTCCCCTTCCACACTGTTGAGAGTTTCCTTTTCATTAAGCTCTCTAAGCACCCTTCCGTGTGTTCTGAATTTCCTGCTGGGACCCTCACTATCCAGCCATCTTGCTCATCATTACCACTGTCATAGTCATCATCATCGGCAGCATCCACAGGCAGGGATGTCATCATCCTGCTATCCATCACCTTCCCCAGAGACACAAGGTGCACAGGCACTTTTGTTTAGCCAACTTTCAGCTATTGGCACTTGAGCTCAAGTACCTGATGTTTGCATCCTCTGGGACACAGTTCAAGCATCACCTCTTACAGGAGATATTACTCACCTCCTTTCCCCCCAAAGTCTAAATGACAGCTTCTTGATAATGCATCTCACCCTAGGACACAGTTTCCTTCTGCACCCATTGCCCTGTGAATTCCTGCAGAGAAAGGCAGAGATGGTAGCATCTTCTTTGCCCCAGAATTTAACATGGAATATTCTCAATGTGTCCTTGTGGCAAGCAAGAGGGGACAGATGAAGAACAACTGACATTTTCCCTGAGTACAAATGTCATTCCAGCTAGTATTCATAACCAGGGGAAGAGATGTCAGAAACTCTCTTTACAAACTGCTAATACCACCCAGTGCTTAGCATACAGGAGGGACTGAGAAACATTTGTCCAATTCAACAGAAAGAACCATCGGATCTGTCATCAACGGGAATGCTTACTATTTGCTAAGCCCTGAGCTAAGTGTCTTCATATGTTGTTCCTTTAACACTCAGAACATCCCTGCTTTGAAGCTGGTGTTGTCAGGAAATAGAGGCAGGAGGCTGCTCTAAGCCTAGGCCTGTTATTCCCCAGTGTTTACACTTCCACCATAGGCCAGTTCATGGTATTTGATCACAAAAATAGATGAGGGGAAGCCAGAAGGTGGGCTACTGGGGCCTCTAAACTTGTCTCATTATCCTTGTGAACATCAGATGTAGATCCAGCTCCGTCCCTGCCTCTCCTTCCTGCTCAGTGCTGTTAAATGGGGCAATGACAGCCCCTGACCCTGGGGTTGCTGTGAGCATCAAATGTGAAAATTCCTGCCCTGAGGTCTCAGGTTATTGTATAATAGCTGCGGTTGGCAGACACATGGAAAATGTCAACTCAGAAGATGTATTTGCTTCCTAATCCTCAGAATCTATGAATATTACCTTGAACGTCAAAAACTATGATTTAAGTGAGGGGGTCTTGAGAGGAGGGGCTTTTCCTGGGTTATTCAGGTGGGCCCTAAATGCAATCACATGTGTCCTCATAGGAGAGGGGCAGAAGGAGATTATCAACCCAAAGACAGACGAAGACAGAGCAGGGATTGAAAGCCAAGGGACACCGAGGACAGCCAGCAGTCCACACAGATGGGAAGGTAAGGACTGACCACTCCGGCAGAGCCCTGCTCACACCTTCATTTCAGACTTCTGACCTTCCTACCTGCAAGAGAATATATTTCTTTTGTTTAATGCACCAAGTGTGTGATAATCTGTCATAGCAGGCCTAGGAAACTAATATGACAGCCTAATAAGCCTCGCTGGAATTTGCAGTATGACTTGCCTGCTCAGGTCAGCCAGTTGTGGGTCCCAAGAGGGTGCGACATAAAGAATGAGAGGTGCATCTTGCCATTGGGGAGCTAAGGATCCAGCTGGGTAGCAGCCCTCAGAGGAGCTGGTGACCATCTCATGCCCTCTATGTGCTTCTATGAGGGACAAGGACCTGTGTTGTTGGGGTTTCCATGATTCACTGTTATCCTCCCAAAGGAGGCTGGAATTTGGGATAATGGATTTCCTCACTTACCACATCACTTGAGTGGATGCAAGATTTTGGTAGCACAATGTGAACCAGGCTTGTGGGTCCCCAAATCCCAGTGGGTCGACATCTCTGGCTCCTGGATTCATGTGGTAAGTGATGATCCTCTCTCCTGCAGAGGGAGGCTGCTGAGCAGGGCCTCCGCCCTTCTTTCCTTGACGTCCATGTGGACACGTACTGGGGCTCCAGACCTTCTTACTCTACTATGGGAACACAGTGGATTGCGATGGCTGTTGGAGGAAGTTATGGAGGGGATGATTTTGACCCTCTTTAATTTAAATGAAATTCCCACACTTTGGAACTGGACCTGGGACCAGTGGCCAAACTTTCTCTTGTGTGAAGGGCCACAGCACATTTGATGCTGCTACATTAGGAATTGCAAAGTAGACAAAGGGTGATAAGGTGGGAGGAACACAGCATACCAAGCAGAGGAAATAGGGTTTTCCCTGACTCTGGGTTGGAGGTTCCAGAGCAGGGTGGGCAGGGACCATGTGGGGAGGAAATCTGCCAGATACACTACTGGGGTACCGCAGGCAGGACCCTGTCCTGAGTAGGAGGGCCATATCCCTGAGGAAGAGCCCAAAGCTCTGGCTGGAATTGCAGCTGGTGCTTTGGGGGAAGACCTGTCTTCAGCTTGCATGTGGAGAAGGCCTGGAAGGTCCAACTTAACAGCTCCTATAATTGAGTCAGCCTGTGCCCATCAGGCTCTGAGACTTCAAATTCCATCTGGTCAGCACTGCCAGGCGCTGCCAAGGTGGTTTGAAGCTGGATCGGGCTGCCTTGGGAGCTGTCTCCATCAATGAGACTGACAGTCTCTGGGGTTAGTGGGCTGTGACAGCTGCTAGCGCTGCTCTTCCATGGGAGGAAGGGAAGGAAGCAGGCTCACGGTGGGTCCCTGTGAGCTTGGCACACACTGGGCTGTGCCTTCACCTGGGGCATCCCTGGCTGCTCCTTTACTTTGCTCCAGAAGTTGCCATACCCAGGAGGGTGTGTACTCTGCAGGGGCTGTGGATCTGAGCAGAGCCAATTTCAGTTTAAGTTTTGGCTATCACCTTGCCTTGTTACCATGGCCTCTCTCCTCTCTAAGCCTCAGTTTCTCAGTCTGGAAAATGAGGATAATAACAACCCTCCCAGCAGCCCCTTGTGAGGTAAGTGATTTGGGGGGCAGTCCTTGCAGGTCCTGGGCTGAGGGTGTTACCTGCTCTGGGCCACCATCACTTGCCAGTTATTTATTTATTTATCCATTCAACACATAATTCATGTTGGCTCAAGCATTGGGTCTAGTGCTGTGAAGAAGAAAGACGAGATCTCTGCACTCAGAGAGCTTGTATTCTACTGGGGGGAAACAGACACTCAATGACAAACCAATAATTAACAAGATCATTCCAGACACCTCAGGTAACATCTGTGAAGAAAATAGAAACACATAATATGGTAGAGGACAGGCAGTGCCTGTGCCTGGGGCCATGTGGTTGTGCCAGATAGCAATCCATTGATGACTTTCCACTTACAGTAGCAGGGGGTCCCCCAGGGTTATGCACACTTACATGTAGCCGCCAGAGGGTAGTGAGGGAGCCTCTTTCAAGAGATGACATGAATAAAGATCTGAGGGAGGAGAAGTGTCCTGGGATAAGGGAGAGCTTAGCCAGGGCTATGTGGCCAAGCGGAGTGAGTGGGGAAGGATGTACTACTCACAGTACCGGCAGGGTTGGGCATGTGATCCTCGCATTTATTGTAAATCAGCCAGAATGCATGGCAGCCCATCATGTTTACCACCATCACCACTGCTGCAATCATCATCACCACCATATGACCATCACCACCACCACCACTACATCCACCATCATCACCACCATATGACCATCACCACCACCACCACTACATCCATCATCATCACCACCACCACCATCACCACAGCCACTGCTGCCACCACATCACCCCCATCATCACCACCATATGACCATCACCACAACCACCACCATCATCACCACCACAACCACCACCATCATCACCACCACATTACCACCACAACCACCACCATCATCATCACCACAACCACCACCATCATCACCACTACCACTGCTACCATCACCATCACCAAGCAGGTCTGTCATGGCCTGGCTTGTGCTTCAAAAGCCACACCACACCACTGACTCATAAGACTACTGTTATTATACTTTTCCTCTAGCTCCTGGGACTCCAGGAGGGCTTAGTGTCTCCCACCCTTCCTGAATCTGAGTCATTTTTTGGAATGTGTACATTGAAGTGTAACATGAATAGAGTGACCCACCATGGCTCCGTGATCCATCCTCTTACAGATGGACATTTGGATTGGTCCTAGGTTGGGGCAATTCTACCTCATACTACAGGGGTAAGTGTCCTGGTGGTTATATGTACGCATTCTTGATGGGGAGAGAACCGAGAGTGGTATTGCCAGGCACCCACACAGCCTGTCAAACAGTTTCCTAAAGAGGTTCTACCCATTCACACTGAGGGGCATGATAACCCCATGGGCTCCACAGTCTTGCCAACCACTGGTCCTTTCTCTCTGTCCACATTCACCATTTCGGGGGTGGTATATTGTTGTTTTATAAATTTTTTATTTCACTGGGATTGTGAAGCTTTTCATAGGTTCACAGGCTACTTAGATATCGATTTCTGTAAAATATCTCTTCGTATCATTTTCTATTTTTCTTCTGAGTTGTTTTTTATTGACTTATCTGTGCTTTTTAAAATAAATTTTAGATTAAATGATTTTTTTTTTTTTTAGAGAAACCTCTCCTTTTTTCCAGCTCTGTGTTCCAAAATCACCTTTTAAAGTTAGAAACTTTATCATCAGCTCTGGCAGATGAGTCCACCCATCTCCCCCCAGCATGCCCCTCACCTATGTAGGTCTAGGGGAAGTAAAGGATTCCTGGTGATGAGTCCCATCAGGCCTCCCTCCTAGCTGTCCCCAGGACTAGGTTATCCACACTTCCTGCCCTTGCCTCGGTCTGCGTCACCTGCCTGGAGAACTTTCTCCTCTTACCACCCATGGAAACTGACATGGAAAGCTCCCTCTTCTTTTGGCCCACACAGGAGCTCTCCCCTACCGTGTTTCCCCAAAAATAAGACCTACCCCCAAGCCAAGCCCTAGCAGGATTTCTATGCATTTGTTAAATATAAGCCCTACCCAGATAATAAGACCTAGTGATGGGCGTGGCTATGCAGATAGTGATGGGCGTGGCTATACATGCATTTCCGCATGGAGCAGTAAGGAAGACTGGAATAACTTTTATCTGCCACAGCTCCTTTCTCCGAGCCATTCACACTTGCGTGGGTGCACGTGTGGTAACCGCAGTTGCAGGCATCCTATTGCGCATGTGTAAACGGCTAGGGGAAAGGAGTTCACACTTCACTGGCGCCAGCCCCACCAACAAGGTTGGCTCTCCCTGTCAGGTTCCAGAAGAAGGTGACTTAACTGTATTTTAATAAATGTAGATTGTTGTATTATACTTAATAAAAATAAGACATCCCCTGAAAATAAGCCCTAGTCTGTCTTCTTGAGAAAAAATAAATATAAGACAGTGTCTTATTTGGTGGGAAACACAATAGACTCAAGTCACAGTCCCTCCTGGTGCTCTCTTCCCTTGTTCCCAAGTGAGTTTTCTCTCATCTTGCAGAGGAGAGATGATTATGGGCTCCTAGGAGCAGGGCTGTATCTCCATCTTTTTCATTCCCAGAGCAGAGCCTCCCTGAGGTCTGGGCACAGACTCAGGGCTCAGTAAAGACTGATGCCAGGCCCAGAATGCCCAGGGAACAGGAAGGAAAATACTAAGTTCCCCCGTCCTGCTCCTGGCCTGGACCTCATGGGTCACCTCTACCCAGAAGGACCAGGAGCAGGTACACTCCTGTACCATCCAAGGCACTCCTGCCCCTCCCTGCCCACCTAAGACCCAAGTCAGAGCCTTCTTCTCCTCCCCAGGCTGTGGCCCCTTTCCCAAAGACCCTGCCAAGTATAACGCTGCTCCTTTAGGTCAGTTCTGGTGCCAATCTAAGATGCCAACCTCACTCTGCCCACAACTTGGACCCCAGAATCTCTCCAAAGAGAGAGTCCAGGGAGGAAGATCATTTCAAAGCATTCATTCTTTCTAAAATTTGGGAAAAAAAAAAAAAAAAAACCAGCAGAGAAGAGATCATTTTGGCTTAAATCATACAAAAGGGCATTTTCCTTCACAGTTTTGGTAGTATTTATGCACATAACATTTAACACTTGAAGACAGCTTCTCCTTTTTTATTTTAATTAAATTGATCAACAAAATGTAAAACCATACATGCCAATAGGAAAATCTGATGTCAGAATTCTGGGCCCCAAGCTGTGGAGGGGGCTGACCTTGTGTCTGTCCAGCTCGGGGCAGCCTTACCAGTGGTATGAACCGGGCCCATTTCTGGGACAGACAGATGGGCTTCCAGGCTGCGTGAGACCACCAAACTCAATTCCACTTCTCCTAATCCCTTATTTTCCCAGGAAGCCCAGATAACCTTTCTATCATCTATCTATCTATCATCCATCTATCAGTCTTGGATGCACCCCTTTTTTTTTTTTCTTGTTGCTCCACACTCAGAGGGGTAAAGTAAGGGCAAATTTTGCTCCAGAATAAAAATAAAAGCCAGAGCTAGGTGCAGTGGCTTATGGTCATAATCCTAGCACTCTAGGAGGCTAAGGCAGTGGATTGCTTGCACTCAGGAGTTTGAGACCAGCCTGAGCAAGAGGGAGACCCTCATCTCTACTAAAAATAGAAAAACTAACTGGGCATGATGCCTGGCACCTGTAGTCCCAGCTATCTGGGAGACTGAGGCAGGAAGATCACTTGAGCTCAGGAGTTTGAGGTTGCTGTGAGCTATGACACCATAGCACTCTACTCAGAGCAACAGAGTGAGACTGTCTGAAAAAAAAAAAAGTGCAAAAGAACATACTTTCTATGCTTTGAATTTCTTTCAAAGATAATTTAATTAATGATCTTCAAAAATTTTCGCAGTACACCTAAGATCCTCTCACAGCACACCAATTCAAAATCACTGGTCTAGAGGCCGTGCCTGTGCCTGTAATCCTAGCACTTGGGAGGCTGAGACCGGTGAATTGCCTGAGCTCAAAGGTTTGAGACCACTCTGAGCAAGAGCAAGAACTTGTCTTCTCTAAAAATAGCTGGGCATTGTGGCAGGCACCTGTAGTCCTAGCTACTTGGGAGGCTGAGGCAAGAGAGTTGCTTAAGCCCAAGAGTTTGAGGTTGCTGTGAGCTGTGACAGTACAGCACTCTACTAAGGACAACATAGTGAGACTCTGGTCCAGAGACAGGACATTTAAGGAACAATGGATCTAACACATGCAAAGGCCCTGGGGTGGGAACAAACTTGGTATGTTCAAGGAACAAAGAGAAGTAAAATATTTAGGGGCGCATTACATCTTCATGGCCCAAACTTCCTCATCTGAGAACATTCCTCATCTTCAACATAGGTGACCTGTTCTTGACGTGACCTCAGTTTTTATGTGTAGTATATTCAATTTTATGGAGTTAAAACCTCCAGGTAAGGACTTAGTGATTTAGACCAAATGGAGATTTATTGTTTTTCACAAGAAATAAGGTAGTCTGGATTCCTTGTTTCCAAACTAATTTGTGTTGATTACGTGAAAACTCGGAATCACCTTGTTTCCTCCCTGCCCCTCAGAGCCCGTGTCTAATCTGTGGGGCGGGCGTATTGGGCTGCCCTTTAGACTGTACCCACCTGGGACACTCTCACACACACCTGCTGCACCTGCTGCTGCCAGCCTGGCCCTCACCTGTGGCCTGGGTGCGTAGCAGCCCCCACGTGTCCCTATCCCACCCTAGTTCCCACCTCACAACATAGTTCTTCCTTTTAAAATAGGAGTTTATATATTTTGCTTTCTTGTCAGACCGTATGAATCTAAAACTAGGAGGCAAATAATTGATACTCTTTTTAGCTCAAAACCCTCAAAAAGCCTTGCATGATATCCAAGTATAAGCCAATTTTATCTATGGTGGACTGAGACCCTACAAGCCCTGTAGGGCTTATAACATTCTGGCCCTGTCTCAGACTTCCCTCACCTCAAAAGTGAGGGAGGTGTTTGGGATTAGAAGTCCTGAAGATTCACAATCTGTTTCCCATCTTTAGGGTCACCATGAGTCCGGCCCACTTCTGCCCCATGGCCTTTGCAGCCCTCTCTGGGAGTTCCTTTCCCCGGGCACCCAGGGCTCCCCCTCTCACTTCCTTGAAGTCTTTGATCAAGTTTCACCTTCTCAATGAGACTGATCTTGCCCACGGTGTTTACACTGCAGCTGCTGAGTCTCCTGAGCCACTCTCTCCGCTCTGTTCTTCTGCCTCCCATTCTGAAATACTGTATTATTTATGTGTTCATTATGCTTTTTTAATTTATTGTTTGTCTTTCCACTAGAACGTGAAAGGACAAGGACTGTTTTTCCAGTTGTATTCATTTTTGGCGTGTGGCGCGGGGGGAGGATTTACCATTGAGTTTCTGGGTGTGTGTGCATTTCACCTTTCCCATTTCAGACTTGAGTGAAAGTTGAGGTGACAAGGTACCACAGCATGCCAGGGGGTTTGTCCTCCTGCCACTACAGACTGCCCCGAGTTACAAACATCCCACAGATATATGACTTGAACTTAGGAACAGAGTCTGTTACAGGTAATAGGTGAATATACCTGCTCCAGTTTACATACAAACTCAGTTTTAGAACAAGCCTGTGAAAGCTATCTTGGTCCCAGCCCAGGAACTGCCTGTGCTATCTCACGTTAAGTGAGCTTTGCTGTGTGCCAAGCCTGACGCAAAAGTGTTGCTGGCTTTTTTCTATGAATTTCAAAACCATCTTATGAATTAGAAATGTCATCTCCCCCATTTGATAGACAGGGAAACTGAGGGACAGAGATGAAAAACAACTTACTTGCAGTCACTAAGTCAATGTTTTATGTAGCTGAGATTCACCTCCAAAGTCTGACTTCACAATCTGTTTTCCCATCTATCATCCTCCCCAGCAACCACCTGCTGCCCCACACCCCACATTCTCTCCCTCCCCTCTAAAAGACACCTACAAAGGTGTCTGACCATTATTGAGACATTGGGTAATCACACTTGGGGTTTCCCCCCATGCATGCCATATTTGGAAATAAATATTTCTCTTATTAAAAAGCAAACAAACAAAAGTCTGACTTCAAACCTGTGCCCTAAATCTTTACCGGCCACCTTCCAGAGATACTGTGACATGGGGGCAGCTGAGAATATGGGGTGTGGACTGGGTGTACCTCACTACCACCTGTTCTGCCCAGACTGAGCAGAAGGGGCCCATAGACCTTCCTTCATCACCATGTCCCACAAGGGAGCATGTGGCCTTGGTTGCTGGTTCTTTCACACGACTAAGTAAAGAATGGCCCCTTTCTTGGGCCATTCCAACTTTTCTATCTCCAAGATTTAGAGCAGGAAAATTGGAAGACAGGTGAACTGAGGCTCAGAAGAACACAGGCAAGGCTACTGAGCCGGGCACCAGCCTCTCCTCTCCTTTTCTCTCACCACTCCTGGACCACTTTTCCCATCAAGTGTAAATTTTCTAATTTTAGTCTGTTATACCTAAATTCTCTTTCTGAAGAATTTCCACTCTGCGAAACAAGTTGATTTCTCTATCGAAGGGTTCCACTGTAATTAAACTGATTGCTGAGAAAGACATCATTCTTCTTTTAATAAGGCAATTTGCATACTCAATAACTTTAGCCTCCCTTGCTGAAAGACAGTTTGAAAGTTTGTTTGTATATTCTCTCGCTCAAATGTTTTCAGACTGCCTTCCTTCGTTTCCATTAGTGTGGGGATAAATTGAAAGAAAATGCAAGGATGCATTTCTTTTAATAACAAAAAAATATTTACTTTGTTTTTAAAATACGGTACAATTAATGGAAAATGGGGCTCCTGATGGGAAACATCTTTTCAGAATCAGATATTTTGTAGATTACTCTTAATTTCCTATTCAGCTAATGATCTCTGTGGTGTAGATGGACTTAGAAAGGTGAGAGGCAAATATTGAGCCCAAAGAGTTACAGTGAGTAGCAGAAGCCACCGGGTCTGAGAACAGAGAAGGTGTGGGATGCTCTCTCAGATATAGGTAGAATAGTTTGGCAAAGATAAAATCACATTTGTTAGGGACTGAGGCCCATTCACGAGTTGAAGCCCTACCTCTCATCACGATGGCATTTAGAGATGACGCCTTTGGGAGGTGTTTGGGATTAGAAGTCCTGAAGATAAAACCCCTGTAATGCCCTAATGAGAAGAAAGGAAGGATCAGAACTTCTCCGTCCGCCCATATGAGGACACAGCCGAGGAGGTGGCTGCATGCAAGCTGGGAAGAGAGGCCTCACCACAACCTGACCACACTGTCATCCCGATCTTGGGCATCCAGCTTCCTCCACTGTGAGAAAACAAATCTCTGTTGTTTACACCCCTGGCCCATGAGTTGCAGGTGCCTGAGGTGACTAATATAACATTCGTTGCCTTTGCCCCCATGCAGCAATGACGACCTTCTTGCTAGTTTTGCTACTTCTGGACCCCAGCTGTTCCCTGGCTTCTAAAACATTCATGCTACCATTCACCTTGTTTAACTGCTAGCTATGGTTTAGGGAATCTTTTCATCAGTAGATTTCTCCCCCTGGAAAATCCCTGCCATGGTGGTGGGTGAGGTCTCCATTCTAGCATGAAGACCATTTTGGGCCTGCGTACATCCTCATAACCAAACCCAGATAGTCCTTCTGTCTTTGTAACTCTTCATACCCCTCAAAGAAGGTGTTCTCAAGGGCTCACCCTCAATGGCTGTGTGGAAGAACATTGCACATTGCTTGGTATTGTTGGGGTTCAGACTCAGTGAGGTTGTGTGTCCAGGAACAAATACAACCCCCCCCTTTCCCATTGTATTAAAATATGCATATAATGGGCAGCACCCGTGGCTCAGTGAGTAGGGCGCCAGCCCCAAATACCAAGAGTGGCGGGTCTGAACCTGGCCCCAGCCAAACTGCAATAAAAAAAATAAAATAAAATATACGTATTATAACTTTTATAATTTTACCCATTTTTAAGCATACAGTTCAGTAGTATCAAGTGCGTTCACACCATTGTGCAACCGTCACCAACATCCATCTCTAGAACCCTTTCCTCTTCCCCCGTGCCCATGAAGCAAGACTCTGCATCCCCCTCCGCTCTGCCTTGGGAACCATTATTCTATTTCATCCCTATGACATGTGCTGATCTATTCATCAACTGATGAACTCATGAGTTATTTCTATCTTTGTTTATCCTGAATACTGTGTATGAACCTGGGTGCACGAACCTCTCTTCAAGATCCTGCCTTCAATTCTTTGGGGGTATAGGCCCAACAGTGGGCTGCTGGATCATACAGTTATGCTATGTTTAGTATTTTGAGGAATTTCCATACTATTTCCACAGTGGACACACTGTGTTACATCCCCCCCACCCCAGTCTTTTGCTTTTTAAGAGCATCAATTCTCTGCTTGATCTCCTTTCTTATTTAATGTCTGCTTTAAAATAACACTAAAGTCCCCTGGGGAGAGTAACTGTCTTCCCCAGGTCTGTGACTTTCCTATCTCCTGTACCCGGGACCGGGAATTTCTGTATTCTTTTAGGTTCTAGTTTTGCAATATGACTTCTCCACGTGTTCTGATAGAGGACTGAATTTATAGAATAGGTGGGGTCTGGTGTGGAGACTCGATTTGGCAACAGCTGAGTTATTTCACTCTCAGGGTTCTTCGGTTTTTCTGCCACCCAGACTATCCAATTATGTATCGAGCAGTGGGCAGTGTCCCGTGGGGCTCTGAGTTGGCTGGCCCAGCATCCCTGAAGGCCAGGAGATATTGAGGGGTGCAGGGAGGCATGGAAGAGACCAGGTTTGCTTTGTTATGTTTTAGAATCTAGGCGGAGCACACCTTCCGTCCTTACTTAAAGTGTGCTGGTGAAGGTTGACCTCGCTGCCAGAAACCAGGGTCTCTTCTGATCCTTTGAGGGGCTGACAATGATGAGCTCCACCCTTCGGAGCTTACGGCGCTTGCCATTGTCTACGTGGAACCCAGGTGCTTTGCTTACTCTGATTTCTAGCTCCAGCCCCAGTTGTTCAGGAATGCGATCCTGAAAGGGTGAATTTGGACAATCGCAGCTTGGCCATTTTGAGCACATATGCTAGAACTAAGTCTTTTTGGCTCAGCTGTAAGCTTGAATCTAATGAAAATGACAGATAATGCTGCTCTCTATGTGCCTGCCAAAAAAGAGGATATTTCCCATGAGATAGCACCTGGCGATGCAGAAATAGACACTATAGATTTGTGATTGGCTGGTGCGGACGCGGATTCATATCTAGTCTGTATTACCAACCGCACAAGATCACATCCCAGATAATAACAGCAACAATGGCATGCATAAAAATTACTGCAGCAAAAAGGGGGGGAAATACCACATCAATTATGTCAATTACGTGCGCATACTTCCCCCCTCACAGTCTTAACGCTGAGAAAAGGTGGTGTCTACCTCTGATCTGATTATTCGCACGCTTATTTGTGGGTTCTCCCCCTCTTTGCACGCTTCTCTTTTACACGCAGATATAAAAGAGCTCTCTTTTAGAAACACACCGCGGACTCCAACGTGCCTACATACATATGTGACTTACATTTTAGCAGTTGGATCATCAGTTACTTGAAAAGTAAGGAGGAGACGCCTCTGCGTGTTCTAAAGGGAAGCGATGGGAGGGGTGCGCACGGAGATGACCTTACCTTGGAGCAAAAATGCCATCAGCCTCGAGAAGCGTCATAAATTAAGTTGCTATTTAAACCCTGATTCTAGTAAAAGGGTCCAAATTTCCAAGGTGCCTTTAATGATTCTGTGCTCGGTGACAATGAGGTATTTCTTTAACAGACTGCCACAGAGCAGATGTAAAGAATTCAGGGCTCTAGAAAGACAGCTGGCTTCTCCGTTTCTGCTCTTCCCTTCATCTCCCTGTAGCCCCCCTTTAAAATCACTCTTCTTTTTGGCTTGCTCTTTGCTCACCCCTTTAAAGCTGCAGTTGAGAACCTGCAGTTTACACTCTCAGAGTCAAACCCGGGAAGGATTCTGGCAGCCTGTGTTCAAGTCTTGCTGGAATCGACCAGTGACATCAATAAAAACCTGTCGTCCCCCCTCTACCAGCCACCGTCATACCACGTTTAAAGTGAGGGGCCTGGAATTAGATGTTCTCCCAGGTCCCATCAATCTCTCCGATTTGAAGGGAAGGGTAATTGACCTAGGCTGGCCAAGGTGGAGGTGGTTTCAAAGAGAAATACAAAATCATTAAGCAGATCAGTAAATTTGATAATGAATTGTTTCAATTAGATTCAAGGAGCAGCAGATGCTAAATTACTTTAGCAGAACCAAGCTTAGAGGTTTGTGGTTTACTTCTCTCATTTAAATATATAGCTGCAAAGGAAGAAATCACGTATCCAGACCAGCTTCTCAGAAAGCCCTACTGTGCAGAGCCCCCTGGTTGGCCTAACTGCTGTGGGGCTGGGAGCTGGAGGTGCATAGGACCCTCATCCCACCTCCCCTTCCTGAAGCGAGCGTGCTCTCTGGGTGGTAACCCTCCTTTCCCCTTCCTGTGCTGCAGATATCCTAGAAATGGGGTATAGACTCATCTCTGGCCCTAAAATGTGTCTTGTTTCTTTGAATCACTATCTGCCTTTGCCAGACTTTGAAATACATATTGCAAGTTTATTTGTGTTGAGCATATAATATGTTTCTCAAGTATGTGGCCTCCTTAGCTGACGGACTGGGAGGTGTTGTGGGGCCAGACCTCCTTGCATGCCATGGGGGCAGATCGTCTTCTGGGGAAGCTTGTGATGATGTGGGTGAGGGGTGGTTGCAGGGGGTGAGAAGGGAAGGTGGAAAGAGGGCATTTCATCCCAGCACCAGATGGGGTTCGAGCATCTCAGCTAACCCAGACAAGCTTCATGTGGCCCCCGGGGGGCTAATGCTTATCAGCCCAGGTTCTCCCAGGAGAGGCTGGACTCCAGGAACAAGAGAAGGAGGGAGAAAGGGCACCTTGGTTTCAAGTCCTTGTTGGATGCATCATTCCTGGAAGCAAATCGCTCCAGGGCCCGGCTCTAAGGCGCCCTACATGGGGTTAGGGCAACGTAGGCGCTGCCCGCCCCCTCTCTCCCGCAGGCCCCATCCTCTCTCTCCAGGCTTCCCGCCACACTGCATGTAACAAAACCCACCAGGTCTGCTGAGCTCCAGAGACAACTGCCTCTTTAAGAACTTATCTCATATTTTCAGAAATTGACTGTGAAAATTCTAAGTAATGGTGTGACATGATCACACTCACTTTCTGTAGTTAATCCTTCACGAGGGTCAGGCGCCCCTCTCTTCCCAGCACCTCATTTGATTGTCACCTACCTTGCACAAAACCCTCCCAGCCCCGAGCACTGTCTGGTGGGTTGACAGGCAGTCAGAGAGCTGAGCGCTGTGCAGGAATAACTGAATTAGAAAAAAGCTGCTGGCGCTGTAATAAAGCGTTTAATGGACAGACAGCCTCTCCTGCCTTCCTTGGGGTAACACTAAATCCCTTTTTATTGTAGTTTGCACAGATGTTAGTGAGTTATCCATTTCTCTAATCATACTAGAAGTTGGCACATCCATCTTAAATAAGAAGACCAGCCCACTCGCTCTTACCCAGTCCTTTTCTAATAAACTTGTGTCAGTTCCAGGTCAGTTTTACCAATACAAATAAAATTCAAACAAATAAAAAGTATATTGTCTCATGATGAGATTTATGTAATTATGTCCCTTAGGTCACTTTAAATTTACACAGGGAGTTACACCCAGCATAGCCCTTATTATAGCCCGGCTTTTTCTCTGATTCGGGGAAATACACAACCACCCACCCATGGCGTTTAGGATATCGAATCTCCCCCGAGCAGGGCCTTTGGTGCAGAACAGCCCTTGTCTGTGTCTAAAGGGTCACCCTAGACTGTGGGGAACCACTCAGGTCAGGTCTTCTCTGAAACCGTCCCCAGGAGGGTGCAGGGTTCGTTCTGTTCTTTTCTCTTTCTTTCTTTCTTTCTTTCTTTCTTTCTTTCTTTCTTTCTTTCTTTCTTTCTTTCTTTCTTTCTTTCTTTCTTTCTTTTCTTTCTTTCTTTCTTTCTTTCTTTCTTCTTTCTTGACTTTTTCCATATAAAATCTGCTCTCTGGCTAGAATGTGCAACATGGCATGCCTGTTATGACTTATGGCCACCTAGACATCTCTTGCAAAAGAAGATTTTTCAAAAGAGAATCATGTAGGAAGAACATTTTTTTAAAGAGGAGGTGTGTGTTAAAAGGTGAAGGGGGTTAAAACAAAATCCTGGGCACCAAGGTGCTCCCAACTGCAACTTCTGTGGCACTAGGGAAAGGTCATCTGAAGTTCAGGCGGGAATAAGTAATTGCTGTGGCGAGGGGTTCCTTTTTCTTCTTTCCATGGAGCTGATGGGTTCACAGCGGTAGCTGAATCTTGATAGATTGGCAGACACTGAGGAAACGCAATGCGGTGACCGGGGCAGGGCTGCGCTTCAGATCTCGGGCACAGAGTGGGCGGCTGGGTTCAAGGCCTGGGTGGGTAGCAGAGACCAGGTGACAGAGCTACCTATGTCCGGCACAGAGCAGGAGCAAATTCCAGCCCCTGGCATCCCTCCAGGATGGGCTCGGCAGGGTGCGCTCTCCTGCCCCACTGGGGTCCGAGGCTGCCGTTTGCCTTTGTGCACACAGAATGACTGCTCTCTGGGGTCCCCCTGCAAGTGAGAAGGCTGTCTCTGTTGTGTTTGCTGGTCCAGTCAGCCACTTCGTAAATCAAAGACGATGGGTGGCTTGTTAACTGTTTGGTGTCCTGTTGCAGGGGGAAGCCACCCAGTAGCTGGAGGGGGAAAGGGGAAGAGCCAGGTTGCACCGGGCTGCACCTGACCTTGGGAGGGCTGCCAGGACAAGAGCTGAAGTGCACAAGGGGCCCTTGACATGGGGAGCTCACTCACGCAGGTACCTGCCAAACTGAAGCAGCCGGGGAGGGCCATGTGACTTGCTGAAGCGCCACCTGACAAGGGGAAGGCCATGCTCACCCTGGGCTGAGAGGCTCTGACGTCTGCCCTCGTGCGTCCTCATTCATTTCTTCATTCATAGCTCATTCATTCATTCTTTTGTCTGACACACATGTGCCGAGCACCCACTATGTGTCACGTACTGCACCAGGCCGTAGGTGGCTGGGAAACTAGAAAAGCGTGTCATGATCTTAAAGAAACCTTGGCATTTCTTCATTTTGCTATTAATTAATGGTTAAGTCTGCAACCCGCACACCAGGGATCCTCATCCTTTTAGCAGCTCTTGTTGAATGCCTCTAAGAGGTCCAGCTCAGCAATGAGTCCAGTCGGACGCAGGGACAGTGGACTCAGGCTTCTGTGTGCAACGGGGCAGTGTGGTAGGTGGCTGGCCTGAGGAGCTGTGAAGCTGCCGCCATGCTGGCTGTGGTGGGCATACTCCCTGCACCCGCACACGTGTCCCCAGTGGACCACTCGCTGGGCACCAGGAGGAAGCTAGGGACAAAGGGCTGGACCACTGACATGAGACTCTGCTCACTCTAGGTACCATCGGGGACACGGTACTTGGCCTCCCTGCCCCTCTGCCTCCTCACTGCAGTGTGGGGGGACAAGATCGCTCCTCCTTCTCAGGGCTCTGTGTGGACTGACTGTGGGCAGAGTGGTGCCCGGCCCGGGTAAGCCCCTGTGCCTTCAGCTCTTCCTGACATGGGGTAATTGGTGTCATCATCCCTCTGTGCTTCTGGCCTCAGGCCTCTTGATCCAAGTCTCCCACTGGGGCCCTAGTCACCTTTTACCCCCTGGGTTCCACCGTCATGCCACCCTTTACCCCAGGACAGAGTGAGTCCAGCTCCTCAGAACGGGCTTCCAAGGCCCTGCCTCAGCAAGTCTAATCTTACCTCCCCAGCCTCAGTGCTACCATCCCCTGCTGAAAACTCTATGCTTCGTCTGCTCCCGCCCCCATTCCTGCATCCATCTCTCCGTCTGCTCACCCACTCATCTCTCCATCCCGACATACACACCCATATGTTTTCAAGGTGACCCTCAAAACCAGCCAACAAATGCACTCATGCACATATTCTCTGAGGACTACTGGCTTCCCTCCCCTCTGCACCCCGAGTCCCCCGTCCCAGGCCTCAGGGCTTCTCCTCTTCACTCCTGGGGGTCATTCTGCACTCACTGACCTCAGCGTCCTCAGCTAGCTCATGAGAGACACCTGCCTCAGGGGCGCCAAGTGAGTCAAGGGGTCCACAAAGGACTGAGCTCTGGACTCGGCAATGCTGGGTATTCAAGAAATAGAAATTGCTGTGTCCTTTCTTGGATTCTCTCTGAGTGCCAGTGGCCCTTACTGTGACGCTCCCAGCTATGCCATTATTTCTTGTTACCTCATTATTCTGTGTTAATCTTGCTTACCCTGATATATGCTGAGGATGTAAACAAAACTCCACCAACATTTGGTTCAGCGTTAACAAAGAGATTTTATTGCATTGTTAATACTGACCCATTGTGGGTGGCTGCTGAGAGAGTGGGGTTGACAGGATTCTGAGGCTTAATCTGGTCTTCATGGTAAGGAAAATTCCATGATCAGAGAAACAACGTGCCTGAGCTCAGTGGTTGGGGCTGGTGGGTTTAAACCTGACCCAGGCCTATTAAACAACAATGACAAGTACAACAAAAAAATAGCCGGGCGTTGTGGCAGGTGCTTGTGGTCCCAGCTACTTGGGAGGCTGAGGGAAGAGAATCGCTTAAGCCTAAGAGTTTGAGGTTGCTGTGAACTGTGACTCCATGGCACTCTACTGAGGACAACATAAAGAGACTCTATCTCAAAAAAAAAAAAAAAAAAGAAAGAAAAAAAAAGCAATGTTTCCTGTGGGGTATAAGAGGGAGGAGAGACATGTCTCCCTGCTCTGCAGCCCCAGAAAGAGCCAAGGAAGTCTGAGAAAAGCTTCGGCCATTTACCCGTGCATCCATTCAAATGTTTAAAAAAAAAATCTAAGGGGCCCAGGAGATAACTAGCCCCTCCATTTGTGAGACTAATGTAAATTATTTCATCTGATGGACGGATAATCGTCACATTTCCATTATACATTCAAGAGTGTTGTCATCATCTTCAGAAAAATTCTGGAATGACTATTATACTCTAGGTCCTAAAGTCCTACCTGGTTATGATTAGACCTTTCACAGCATGGCTTATGCCCTTAACTGTCAGGGTCCCAACCCAAGAGCAGCGTCCACTGAGACTTGTGGAAACTGGCAGCGATCACCTGAAGAAATACAGAGTTAGAAGGGAAAGGAAGACACACAGATTTCTAGAAAGGTGTTAAGCTTCTCTAGTTCTCTGTGGAGTAAAACACCACCGAGTTAATCTCCTCTGAGGGATCCGTGGGAGGGAGGCATTTTCCTCCCATCACCACCACAGAGGACTTTCCTCTGCTGTAAGGGATATAAGCTCTTCTGCCCATATCTCAGAGCTCAAGCTACTCCCTCGGTCTCTTCCCCAGGCAAATGCAAATCTCCACAGTGGATATCTGCCTTGCCTGTTTAATGGGCAGGAAATGTCCCAGAAGATGTATCTTTTCTAGGACTTGCCACAATCTCTTCTATGGCCATTACTCTCCTCAGAGGCTCACAGACCCAGAGGGGTGTTTGTAAGCTGTGTCCCCAACAGGCTAGAATTTCAGAAAGGCAGGAAGCTTGCTGACAATGGCTAGCTTAAATGTAAACCAGCTGACTTTCCTTTGTTCTGACTCACTCAGCCTACTTTTTAGTTTTCCTCTTTTTCTAGGGGTGCTTTCCTTTGCCAAGAATGGGGTCTTCAGTCCCCATTCTCCTAGAACTTAAACCATTATCGAACTCCTGCTCTGTGCCAGGCACTGTGTGAGGTGCTGGAGAGAAGTTGGTGAATAGGACACAGTTAACAGTCCCCAAGGAGCTCACAGGCCCTGGATAATGACATCAGAAGAGCAAACAAGGACACTTGGAATCACTGCGTTGGCTTTGCTGACCGATTGTGTGTGGGCACAGTCATCCATGGGTCCCCATTCCTATTGACTCTAAAATACTAAACAGATACCAGAAAATAAAGACCCACCTCAGTGTATGGCAGGGGCGATAAAGTCAAGCCCATGGGCCAAATGCAGACCCACTGTCTGTTTGTGAGGCAGTTTTATTGGACACAGCCGAGCCTGTTCATTTACTTGTTATCTACGATAACTCACAGCCCCACAAGGACAGAGTTGAGTTGTAATGGAGACCATGAGGCCTGCACAGCCTAAAATATTTACTGGACCTTTACAAAAAAAGTTTGCCAAACCCTGGCGAGGGAACAGCATAATCTGGTTCCAAACTTCAGCTAGAGACCTGCTTAACTGGACCCAGCACGTGAGAGCCCAGGAGGGGCTCAAAGGCGCTCAGGGAAGGGGTGACCAGGGAGGTGTCCAGATGCTGGAGGTGCAGGTGCATCTCCAAGAGAACATCTCTCATGGTGAGAATGTGGCTTTTGCCTAAATGGGAGTCAAGCGCAGAGTAAATTAGAAAGAGCAGGTGAGTAAATAAAGTGTGATTCTAGGTACGCGTGCTCCCTACTGCATGAGGGTTTGGGTTAATACGTATATTGTAAACCACAGCAATATCAGGGGTCACCGGGATAAATTTTAAAATGCTCCCCTTGGTGACATGGACACACACAGAGGTATTTATGGGTGATCAGGGACTGTGCCATGAGAGATTCACACACACAGGGATGTATAAATGAACGTTGAATAAAACTTCACTGACTTTGGAACTATGTAAAGAAACCTTCATCTGTGGGGACATCATTTCAGAGAGAGAAGGAGATGGGAAAACACCAGAGAAAAGCAGGGAGTGCATGACAAATTTACACACACACATACATCTATCAGCATGTGCGAGAAGATATTCAGTGTGTGTCTGCATTTGAACATATATGCCGATTTCAAGTATATAGAGATATTTAAATGACGTGTGTGTGCATGTGGGACGTGTGTGCATATGTGTGTGAATGTGTCTGAGCACACGTGTGTGAATACGAGTGTGCACTGGGCATATGTGTGTCCATGTGAGTGTGGACCTGTGTGTGCGTAACCGAGCTGCCCTTTCCTTCAGGACCTTAGAACAATGTTTTTCACCCTTTATTATCTCATGGCAAACTTGAACCTATAGTTATGCTTCCATGGCACACTTAAATTATGTTGATCAAAAAAAAAATATATATATATATACTTAATGTGCTTTGAACTTCTTTGTAAGTTAACTTAATAAATGACCTTTAAAAAATTTTGTGGCACATCTAAGATCTCCCGGGGTGCCCCAGCACACCAGTTGGAAATCACTGACTTGGAGGGAAGCTAGACTCTTCTTCTGCTTACTGTGTGACTGTAAGAAAATCACTTAACCTTTCTGTGCCTCCCCAGCCTTACTGGTATATAAGTCACAACTAATCTGTCTCAAGATTAATATAAAGATAAAGCCAATTACTGTCTAAGCATAGGGCCTGGCGCATAGTAAGCACTCAGTAAATATGAGCTATTGTGTTATTATAATATTTATGTTGATGAACTGAGATGTTTTTCTACCTTCAAGAGTGTCTTTGAAAATGTCATTCTCTTTCAATCAGGAACACTTTCTAGTTGGCAAAGCTTATGCACCTATCTTAAAGCCAGGCTGCCCAACAGGAATAGAACATGAGCTTTATGGATGACTTTAAATTTTTCTTGTAGCCACATTCAATTAAAAAAAAAATGGAAAGAGAAAGACCAAGTCAATTTTAATATAATATTTTTACTTGGCTCAATTGTATAGCCAAAATAAAGAAAGACCTCTCTAAAGATGTTTGAAACCTTTGAATGTTTTTTGTTACAGGGAAAAAGAGAACAGAGGTTGCAGATGGGATTAGATTTGGTAGGCAGCCGATAGTGAGATGGGGATATGGTCAGGATGATCGGGCCAGGGGTGGTATAATAACAAAGGCACTTCAAAGCAGAAGACAGAAGCATAAGAGAACGCCAGACTGCTGCCTGTGGGCAAGGTCTGCACCAGCTCGTGCTGGCTTGCACACGAAAAATGAGCCAAGAGATGTGGGTGGGACACCTAGAACCTGGGGAAAATAAAGCAAAGGACCATCTCCTAGAACCTCCAAAAAGGATGTGGCGTCACTGACACCGAGACCTGCATTGACTTCTAACCCAAAAAACTGTGAGATAATAAACTTGTGTTGTTTTAAGCCACCCACTTTGCAGTGATTTGTTGCAGCCGTGATAGGAAACGAATACATTGGTGCACCAAATATCATCATTTCCGCATGCAATCAATATGACGGATTGTTAATGAGATACAGTACATTCCTTTGGTTTGTCTACTAAGTCTTTGGGATCTGGTGTGTATTTTACAGTGATGACACATTTTGTTTCCTCTTGGTCATATGTTCGATAGCCACACGAGGCTAGGGGTGCTCATTTTGGACAGCACAGACACAGATGAGTCCCACATCCAAGTGGTGATCTTGTCCCTAGGAAAACATAATTAGGGCATTCCAAATTATATATATGCATATACTTCTGTTTTAAATTCGAATTACTTATTTGTCTAAAATATGAGGTTCTGCCTTCACTCTAGTCCTCAGGCCGGAGCTGTCTGCCACTGGTAGTTGGTGAGGCTGTTCACTGCGCTGGGAGATTAAGTACAGGGCCCGGGAGGTGTGGCAGAGGGATCTGAGACGTCACCATGTGCCACAGCACCAAATCTGGTGTCCAGGGAGTCTACCCACATCCCATGGAATGGAAACGACAAAATTACGTCATATCTATCCCAAGTCTATATCACAGAAGGAAAAATCAAAAGTCAAATCTTTGTGCAGCCTTTGATCTCCTCAATCCCAGACTGTTCCCTGTTGGCCCTTCCCTAGGTGATTAGCAAATGAGGAATTAGGTTAAAACCTTCCGGTCCTTTTGTGTCGTTTTCACAGGCGTGTAGCCATATGTGTTTGTGTTTATGTCACATAAATGGCGTCCTGGCATTCTACCTTCACTGTCTCGTTTTTCTTCTGTACTGTCTTCCCTCTCCAGTGATCTATGCATCTCTTTAAAAAGGAATCAGCTCAAGCTTTCTGCCAAGGGCTAGATGGTAAATACATTAGGGTATTTAGGGTACAGGTGGCCACATATAGTCTTTGTCACGACTACTCAGTTTTGCCCTTACAGAGCAAAAACAGTCACACACAACATGTAAATGAATGAGTGGGTGTCTTCCAATAAAACTTTATTTACAAAAACAGAAGGCAGGCAAGATTTGTCCCCCTGCCACAGTCTGCTAACTCTGACTCCAGCTCATCATTTTCACTGCTATTTCATACTCCACTCTTTGCATATAGCAAGGATGGTTTTATCCACTATTCTAGTGCTATTAAACAGCTTGCCATCATTCTGCCGGGTTACATGCAGCCCTATAATGTGCTTCTCATACGGGTCTCCTGCATACCTCCAAGAGAGGTTTCTTCAAGTTAACTTGCTACAAAAAAGAAAAAAAAATGCTGGGTTAAAATGTCAGCATATTTTCAGTTCAATACCAAATTGCTCTCTGGAATGGTTGTACCAATTTGCTACCCTGATCCCAGGTGGGAAAGTACCTATTTTTCCCTTAGTCCCATTGCTGCTGTGTGAGGGACTCCTTGGCCTGGTCACACTGCACAATCGGAGAGGACTGCCAGCCCTGTCTCCCTGTGCCCCGCTGCCTTCCCTGTGCCCTGGCTTTCTATATAGGGGGAGGTCGATTCTGCAGGTCATGATTAAGGAAGGGGCCAGGACTGGTTGCTCAGTTAAGCCATGACACTTATTAAAAGGATGAACTTTCATTTCATCACACCTTGTTAAGCTTAACTCCCGCAAAACATATTGCACTTTATCTTTTAAAAAAAATGAATCTATGAACCACTTGGCATTGATACTGATGACCCCCGGAATGATTTTGCAATGCAGGAAATCAATTTCCAGGCCTTGTAACATCATTTCCAAAGGTGTGATCACCAGAAAAGATGGTGCTTCCATAAAGGTCTTTGTACTTCTGCAAGTGGATAATGATCCTGGAGACAAAGGCTCTTCCCTTTAAATAGGCACCCTGGGTGGGTGCCTGACACCTGCCTATGGTCCTGGCCAACCAGAAGTGGGGTGGGCTGGAGGTCCTGCATACTGAGAGTGCCTGTTTTGTTTATATGGAGAACAAAGAACTTAGTATTAAACTAGGGAAGACCCCACACTCCTCAGGAAAATAAAAGGTATTTCAAGGCTGAGATTATTATTACCTAAATTCTGAAAAATCTCTCTCTTGCCCTCTCTCTCCCTTTGTCTCTGCTCCTGGCTATTCATTCTGCTAATAGTATTTATTGAACATCTATTATGTACCTGAACTGACTCCAGGTACTTATAATTCATCACTGAACACAACAGACAGAGAATTCTGTCTTCTTGAAGCACACATTCTGGTGGGAGCTACACACCCACACAACAAATACTCAGCAGAATAAAGGGAGCGGCATCTGGGCGTTTATTTTTATTTGGGTATGTCCCATGTGCTTGGAGGGAAGCTTTCCACAGTGTGGTCCCTGGCTCCAAGAGAGGGGCACGCACTTCCATCCATGAGGCAGAGCAAGGCCGTGTGTCATATGATCATCATTCAAGGTGGTTCCTGGGGGAGGTAAACAGGCTGATCTCTGAGTGGGACACCCTGTCTCAATCCAGGGGAAAGCCACAGACCCGCCATCCCTGGGGGCTCATCAAGACCACCCAAGATGAAAGGAGCCCAGAGGGCCCCAAACAGGGCAAAGTTGCTGAGGCCATCCCTATCTGCCCTCCTGATCCAGTTTAGATGGGGAACCTGGCTTGCTTGTCCTGTGGGAATCAAATTGGTTTTCCCCTCCCCCCTTCGGCCATTTGTTAGTGAACCCCTACGCTATGCTTCCCTAGGTTCCCAGTTACCCAGCCTTTCCTTCTATCTATCCTTCCTGGGGCCTTGGGATTCTTTTAACCCTATCCTTTGGCATCTTTGCATTTTACATATATGCTTTATGTTGGAGATCAGTTAGAATGTTTCTGGGAAGTCGGGAAGTCCAAAGGTCTCTGCACTGACTCTATCTGAAGCCCTGGTATGTGAGTCCATGGATGCTGTCCAGCTTCTCAGACTGTATGCATTAAGTTTGTGTAAGGTCTTGTGATTTTTCCCCCAGCATCGTCTCCCCTGTTGACCACCAGCCCAGATCAGGATCCGCGGCGAACCCTGACATGTTCCTACCTGTGCATCAAATACTATAGAGTCTATAGTATCCACAATGGGGTCACTGACAGGCTTGTGATGGATTCTGCTCCAGAAGTTGGAGAAGCTACTTGGGCTCTCCAGCTGATGGATCAGCATCTTGGAAAACCAGCAGAGGGGAAAGGACAGGGCATCAGGGGCAGGGGAACCACATGTGCCAATAGATAGAGGGTTGGAAGGCTGGATAGGTGTTAAGCTATGAAGCAGGGAAGAAGATGACAAGAACTGCACAATTATCCCTTCAGCCAATGGGATGGTCACTTTCATACAACCAAGCCTGGCTTGGAAAGCATGGTGAAAAAACAAATTGCACATAGGGTTGTGCTTTGGATTCAAAAATGCTTTCACCTCAAAGGCAGATGTCCAGGATCCCATAGGATCCCATGTGGGAAGGGGTTATCTATGAATCAGAGGGCAGGGGTGCGAAGGATTCTAGGCAAACATTCTTTGTGTAGGAACACAGCAGTCTCCAGGAGATAGATCAGAGACTGTATCTAGGTGGGGCCACCCTGAGGACTGCGGTGGATGTGGGAGGAGAGGGGCCTTGGTGGAGCAGCTCTGCTTTCCACCTGTTTCCCCCTTGGGCTGATCACCAAGGACCACAATTAAAAGACATTTTTTAGGACTTCCACTTCCCAGAGACACATAAGTGGTGGCCCCTTATCAAACCCAGCATCTTCACCTGTGAAATGAGGATACCACAGCCACAAAGACAAAATGAGACAAGTCAAAAGACAGAGAACAGTGCCTGGCACTTAGCTGGGCTCAGTCTGTGCTGGCGAGTCTCTTCTTTTTCTCCCACTGTCCACTGAGGCCTGAAGGGCAATGTCCTGGCTTGGACATGGGGACATCTAGTTTGGTTGTTTTGGATGATTCAGTGTCTTGGCCTCAGAGTCAGCCATCCAGGGGACTGGTTGCTGTGAAGTTGACAGAAGAAGAATATGTATGGATTTGCTACCATTTCATAAGAACGAGGAGCACCATTTCAGTGGTACACAAAAGCAACCATTTATGTAGATTATGTAGCGATGGATTGGCTGGAGCTTGGCCCTTCTAGGAGGGGCTCAGCTGGGAGGTTCATCTGTAAGCGTCTGGCAAGCAGGTGAAGCTTGGGCATGTTTCTCTTATGGTGGGAGCAGAGGTGTAACAGGTGAACAGAAGCACATGAGTCCCCTTCAGCCTGTGGCTCAGAGCTCACATGCTATCACTTCTACCTCTTGCTCTTGGCTAAAGCCAGTCTCATGGTCAAGCACAGGGGTGGGGAAATTTGCTCCACCCTTTCACAAGAGGAACTACAGACTTGCCTAGCAAAGGGTGAACACAGGGCTAGGGCTAAGAATTAGGGCCTTAGTCCACCATGTTTTTGATCTCTTCAGCAATTCCATTGTGTCAACACATTTGCTGGACTAAGTTAGGAAAAAATTATTTAGCAATCACCAGTCAGAATTGACACGTATCTACTCATTCATCCCATGAATATCCATTGAACACCTGTTATGACCGGGCGCTGTGTTAGGCACACGGGTAACACAAAGAACAAACTGACCTCACAGAGTTCACAGTTCTACCAGGGGAGACAATCCACAAGTTAAATAAAAAAAGTTTAGTTGGTCAGACCATAGATAACTAAAGCATTGAAACTTCCACAACATTGGTGAATAGGGCAATATTTAGATATCATGATTTATAAGGTAATTGGCACTCCTTGGTCTGGGATCTATTTCTATTTTTATGTTTACAGATCCAGTATAATTAAAAGATTATCTCTTCTGGGTTGACTTCCTTCAGTGTAACCTGTATTGAAATATTCTGAAATCTATCATTTTACAGATTATGCATTGATATGTGACAATTCACTTAATAACTAAAACAGCATAGACAATGAAGATCTCTCAGTTTTCATATTCATGGAAACACCTCTGTAACTTCTTTCCTGTTATCATAAAGTTAAAGTAAATATTCACCTTCCAAGGATCAAAAATTTAGCTTCCTCTTTCTACCACAATTTGTAGCTCTTTTCTCTCATTTTTCTTCCCTCCTCCACCTTGTGTTCTTCCTATATGGCAACATCAGTGTAACCTGTTTTATCATTTTTCTCTCCCTTCAAAACTTGCCATTACTCTGGAAATCAAACGTACTCTCATTTATATAAGTTGTTCATTCTTAAATGTTGTGTTTCCTTCACAAATATAGCTTACCTTTGCTCAGTGAGGGGACTAGGCCACCATCACCATCTTGAAGATAGTTTAACATCTCTATTTTATATCACTGTTTCTTCATTGCAACATTTCATTCTAACAATCATTTGCCTTTTGCACTTAAAAAGACATGAAAATAAAGGATTTGGCTTTTTCATATTAAAAAAAGTTTAGTAGGTGATAATTGCAAAATAAAACATGTGAAGGTCGAGTGATAGTGTGTACCCTGTGCACGCACTAACTTTAAGTAGTGAGTAGGTGTCTAGTAAATTATGGTTGATATTTACTGAGCACCAATCAGACATTACATCTGATGGTAGTGAGTAGGTGTCTAGTAAATTATGGTTGATATTTACTGAGCACCAATCAGACATTACATCTGATTGTCACAGTTGTCAAGACTCTCCCAAAGACCCTAGTGGCACTTCGCTCTCAGCTCAAATGACTGTCTCTCCACTCCTTCCTCTACAACAAAGGGTAGAGGGAATTAATTAATCTCCTGCATAGCCTTTCTCTTTTGAAGAATGGGTCCTCAGATTTGAGAAGACAAGAAGGTTAGAGTATACACTTTTTAGTAAGAATGTTGAGCATCGTGGCATATTATCTTTTGATCAATAGAAACCATGGTAGAAAACTGGTCTTTACACAGGCAGTCTCCAAATTACAGAAACCCAACTTATATACAACTCGCACTTCCAAATGGAAGTGTAATCGGTAAACTCCCTGAGGTACAAACATCCCACTGATTTAAGACTTGGACTTAGGAACAGAGGCTACTATAGGTAATAGTACCTAATAATACCTGCTCCAAATTCAACTTAAAAGCAAATCTATAGAATCTATCTCATTTGTAACTGGGGAACTCCCTGTACATCCCTAGGTTATGTGGTGTGGTGTCACCTACTGTAGCTACTGGACACCAGACCATTGTGAACCCCCAGGCAGGATTATTGTGACTCTGACCAAAGAGCTCCTGACCTATGAAACCAACCAGTGAGATAATCACACTGAGACATAAGCCATCAAAAAGAGCCTGGTTGGAGTTGTATTTGCCTGTCTAAATGTTCAGCAGTACCCACCATGTGTTGGTGTGACACATTTATTTATACGTTTCATGGCATTATAGAATTTCCATCTGACTACTGCCACTGCATTGACCTTGATGGTTTTATGTCTTTGGCTCCATCAGAACCGTGAGTTGCTTCCAACCAGGGCCTGTATTCCATGCTGTGCTTCACACACTTCTTCCCTGAGCCCTGCACGTTTCTCTGGAGCTGCTGTCAACAGCTGAGGTGGTTCACAGCAGTGAAAGAGCAAAAAGCAAGTGGGGACCTTGCTCTTAGACAAGACACTGGGCATGGTTCAATTCCACATTTTCCCGGGACCAAGACAATTCAGGAAGGGCAGAATAACAGTGAAGACCCTGCTGTATTCCTCCTCCTGAGTTCCACGTCCCTGTAACCACACTGGCTCTGTCCCAGGGCTCCAAAGCTCTGGCACTCACTCCTGAACATCCTTGGTGAGATCTCATCACATTGATACACAGTCATATTACAATTATATGTCCCAAGATCATCCAGTGACTCTGAATTGAGTGTCCACCAATTGCAGTATTCATTTATTTGTTAGCCACCTTTCAAGTGGCAGCCCACACTGCCTTTCCACACACTCCATGTCCAACTCTGGACAATCGAAGAAAAGGGAAAACACAGGTCTTCAGCGATGGGTTGACAAAGCACAGAGACACCCACCGCACACACACACACACACTCACACACACACACCTGTTATTGTGCGTTGGGTTCCCACCTACTGGAATGGAAAGTCACAGCAGTGTGGAACCATCCTGAGCCTTAGGAAATCTTAGGCAAAACCCAATGCTGCAACTTTTTTTTTTCATTTTCTTTCCTGTGTTTTTTTTTTTTTTTTTTACAAGGCAGAATTTTCATTCTGTAGAACTGTCTAGTGAGAAATTTACAGGCAGAATTGACTCTTTGTCTCTACAAAGCCATGAAGGAAAGAGTCTAAGTGATAATTGTATGCACAGTTCAAAATATTTTAAATGAACTTGTTCTTACAAAGAAATAAGTTATGGAGTTAACTTTTGTATGCATGCGAATAATTAAACTATTGTCACCACTTTAAATTATCATCCATTGTTAACTTACATCATTAAATCTTACCTCTTTGCCAAAGAATAATGAAAAATGCACTTAATTAATAGTTATTGCAAGCTCCAGGCCATTGATAACGCCAGTCTCAGTTTGAATTTCACAAGTGCATTTTTTTGTACTTCCCTCCCTGTTGGTGTGCTGGGAAGCAAAGCCCCGTGTTACATCCGGGATCAAGCTGCTTCTCTGGCGTCAGGGCAAAGTGTCCCTGAAAGCAGAGTTCTCCCCGAATCTCCTGGTCACCTTGGGGGTTTGCTTCTTGCAAATAGGAGACCTGGGATCCTGGCCTGAGCCTTTGTTCTCCTTATGGAATTTATCAAGTATCCTTAGCTGCTTCCATATCTGAGCACAAGCTCCTCCCAGCCATCCTATGTGTACAGCATGTAAGCCATCTATGTGATATTTGGGGGGGGGGGGGGGGGTGGCTGGGTCAGAGGAAAAGGATTTAGGCTGGGTCTCTCATCTGATCCCTCAGGAGGAAGATGACTCATGTTAATTTCTTTGTTGTTTCGATTAAGGAGGTGATAGGTTTTTTTTGTTTTTTTTTTCTGGATATTGTTAAAGAAGCTTGCCAGGCCTGTAAGGAATGTACGGCATTCTTCGGATGAAATAAGGCCAATCAGTGGAATAATGAGGAAAGTAATATCTCCCTGGAGAGGCTGATGGGGTTTTCATCAAATCAGCCAAGCTTTTCCCGTCAGTTATACCGCCATGCACTCCAGGCAGGCCCTGTCGCCTGCCTCCTCTCCTTCCTCCCCTTTGTCCAAACTTCCTTGTGGTTATTACTGATAACTGAATACTCAGGAACCTAGGAAATGCATGTGCCTTGGGTAGCTCTTTTTTTTTTTTTTTTTTTTTGAGATAGAGTTTCACTCTGTGGCCCAGGGTAGAGTGCTGTGGCATCATGATAGCTCACAGCAACTCTTGGACTCAAGCAAACCTCTTGACTCAGCCTCCCAAGTAGCTGGGACCACAGGCACCCACCAGTGCCCGGCTAGTTTTTCTATTTTTAGTAGAGATGGGGTCTCCCTCTTGCTCAGGGAGGTCTCAAACTCCTGAGCTCAAACAATCCACTGGCCTGGGCTGCCCATAGTGCTGGGATTGCAGGTGGCCTGAGCCACCCTGCCCTGCCTAACTCTTCTTTTTGAAAACCACGTATTAACTCTTCTTTTCTTTTCTTTATGATTCAACTGCACCCTTAAATCCCCAGAGGGCTTTGGAGCCTGAGGTGTGTATGATGGCTGCAGAGGCAGAGGCATGGAGGATTTGCTCCTTGGTGGCCTCTGTCCCATTGAACTGGAGCTGTCACTTTGTGTCTGGCTGGATTCTGAGGTTGAGTGGGGACAAACCAAGAGTGTTCACCCACGGATGAGGCAGACCACGCCTCTCTGGCGGCACATGTGCCTTCAGCTCACTCTGAGCTTCAGCACTACAGACGACGGTGCCTGGAACCTGGCTAAATATCTCTCCATGCAGCCTCTGTGGCTTAGCAGAACAGCAGGGCCCAGCCAGAAAGAAGGTTAACAAGTCAGCCTAAAATAAGAATATATGCTGTGGAACATCTGGCTGTGTCTGCCTGTGATCTGGGGGCCACCCTGTCCCTTGCTGGGCAGCCTTCTGGCATGCCACGAGATGGCACTTGAGTTTCTCAGGGCTCTCCTTCCAGTGGGCAGGGCAGGGTGTCCCCAAAGGTCAGGTGCCTGTGGACACACCAGGGTGAGGACCCTGTGCCTGTCTTCCCACTGTGCCAGCCGGTAGTGGTTGTGAACCTCACAGAGACAACTCTGGAGATACTGCAGGCAGATGGGCAGGGACCCAGGGGTGTCCATCTCCTACCCGGGACCCTCAGCCTCACTGTGCCTGCTGGAATGAGAAGCAGCAAGGCCGAGGGACTCACCTGGGCCTCACCTGCCAGCTTCCCAGACTGGAGGTGGCCACTGGACGCTGGTCTGAATGTCTTAGTGACCCAGCGACCCTGGGCGTCCTCCACCAGGGCTGGGGGCCAGGTCCACAAAAGAAGAAAAAACAAATAAACAGAAAAACCCCAGCACGTTTAGAATGTGAAAGTTTTCCAAATGAACCGGGTTCCATTCACAGAAGTCCTCCCACCGTGCTCGGCAAATGATTCAAAGCCTCCACGTGATTCCGTCTGTGCAGACTCTAATCCACTTACTTAATGAAATACATAATTAACATATTATAATTGCAGTAAAGATGGTTTTGACAGAAATCATTTCCCGTATCTAATACCGTGGTAATTTAATCTGTTCCCCACTCCCTAACACGACCCTCTATGATTAAGTTTCATAAGAATTTTTTTGATTGATTGACTCATCTGACGGGCTGGGCCCGCCGAAGGAGCCGTGTCAGTTTCCGGAGCAGGCTGCGGAGTCGCGGCAGATGGCTGCGGGCTGCGCGCTCCGTGCAGGCTCCCTGTGTGGTCCCCTGTCTCCTGCAGCTCCCTCTTCCCTTCCCCTTCTTCTCAGTGCCCGGATAATCCACCCGACTCCTGAACTGCCAAACCGATGTGTTTCTAGCTGCCACACCTCCGTGGCGGGGGTGGTTATTAAAGCCCGGGAAGCCCGGCCCGCCCTGGGCGCACGGTGGGAGCCAGATGCCAGCTCTGCTCACACCTGGCCGGATGGTGCCCCTCCTGTCTCCACACACCAGACCCGGCCTGGCTGCCTGGGGTTCCAGGCTGAGCAGAATCCTGTGTGTGGAGGGGACCAAGGGTGGACGAGCGGAGAGGAGAGGGGTCTCCCGCTGCCTGCCTGGCCCTGCTCTGCGGGATGGGGCACCGCAACCTTTGGGGTCAGGATGAGGTCTCAGCCCCACCCTGCCCTTGCCCGCCCCCCACCCAGTGCCCCTTGGGGGGCAAACATGAGCCCTTTCCTGGGATAAAAGTGGATTCTTTTATTATTATTATTATTATTTCATTTTGATATTTGGCCACAGATGATTAGGGTAACTTGTTTGCCTGTGTTAGGTAAAGGCCAAGGTGTGCCCCTTACCGAGGAGGTGTGCGTGTTAGGTGAGAGCAGCCCAATCCCCCTCATTCCCTCCCCCAGTTGGGTTTAATTGTGTGATTCTCTTGCGTGGGCCTGTATTAGGTCATCTACTGGCTTCCTACTCCTACTGAGTACACTGGATTCTTGCTTCTCCGGTCTTGTGATACTTTACTAAGAAGAATGAGCTTCAGCTCCATCCAGGTGAATACAAAAGATGTGAAGTCTCCGTCTTTTTATGGCTGAATACTCCACAGATAACATACACCAGAGTTTGTTAATCCATTCATGGGCTGATGGGCACTTGGGTTGATTCCCCATCTTGGCAATTGTGAATTGAGCTGTGATAAATATTCCAGTGCAAATGTCCTTATGATAAAGTGATTTCGTCTTTTCTCTTTAGTAGACACTTGGTAATGGGATTGTGGGATCAATGGGAGGGCTGCTTTTATTTCTTTGAGGAGTCCCCATACTTCATAAAAATGGATTCTGAGTACCTGGATTGCTCCTGGGTCGGCTGATGTGGATCCTGGGAGTTTAGGGAATGATGCTGAAGTTTGGCCCCTGGGAACATTGCCTGCAGGAAGTAAAATGCCAGGCATTTAGGGGGAGGGATGGAAGCCCCCTGCATACTCTTCAAAGAGCAGATGGGGCAGGCGAGGTGACTTGGAAGTAGCTGCGTGTGAATATCTACACCTGTTGGGCCCTCCCGGTGCCCTCATGTGCCAGCCACTCAGAACCATGTATTCTACACCTATTGGTCCCTCCCGGTGCCCTCATGTGCCAGCCACTCAGAACCGTGTATTCTACACCTGTTGGTCCCTCCCGGTGCCCTCATGTGCCAGCCACTCAGAACCGTGTATTCTATACCTGTTGGTCCCTCCCGGTGCCCTCATGTGCCAGCTACTCAGAACCGTGTATTCTATACCTGTTGGTCCCTCCCGGTGCCCTCATGTGCCAGTCACTCAGATCGTGTATTCTACATCTGCATCTGTTGGTCCCTCCTGGTGCCCTCATGTGCCAGGCACTTAGAACTGTGTATTCTATTTAACAGACCAGAAAACAAAGCCTCCGTGGGACTAAGTGCTGTGTTCAAACTTGCCTGGTGTGGCAGTGGTAGAACCAACCAAGGGATCCTGCTAGGGAAATGGGGCGGTCTGTATGGAAGGGGCAGCTGGGGCAGCTGGGCCTGCAGAATAGGACCTCCCAGCTGGAATCCAGAGCCATCCAGCTAAGGGAGAGAGAACAGAGCAAAGTCAGGGACAGAAGGCACAAGGACATCTGTGTGGGGAGGAGGACGGGTGTGGAAGGTCAGAGACATCAGGGTTTAAAAGTTGCTCTGACCCGTCCCCACGGATCACTCTATCTCTCCAGCAGGGTCACCCCATTTCCCCTAGAATGTACTTCTTCATAGATGGGTTCTATGTCCAGCAGCTCCCTGGAATGCTGGACTAGGTCTTCTGGAGTCCAGGACGTGTGTGACGGAGACTTTACTTAAGCACGTGGACACAGTACTTAAGAGGACTTTGGAATAGCATTACCTCTGCCCTCACCACCCCCACCCTCACTGAGCCACATGTCCAGGAGTGCGCCCAGCCTCAGACCTCTCTCCCACCATCTCACTTCCCATACTGAGGGCCCAGACATGGATTCAGAAGCCAGAGCTGCCTGGACTATGAGAGCAAGTGTGGGGGTGTGTCTTGGGGATGTACTCAGCAGCTCTGCAGCACCTCCAGGCTTTGGACCCCCCAACCCCACCACTGAGCACTGGCCACGTGCCTTGTCTGCAGGGCCCTAAGCACTCTTGTCTCTGTGTTCATCTTCCACAAAACATTCAAAATTCCATTTTACAACTACGTCGACACAATGACAAATCAAATCTTTGACTCTAAAAATTTACTTTTTGCTCTCCATTTTCACTGGAAGAAAACATTTTTTATTTAATGCTCTGAAATGCTCTGGGCACTGTGTTCAGTGCTCCCAGCCCTCCCAGGCCCAAGCCCAGGCCTGGGTGTGAGCAAATACAGTGGCTGCTGGCTCTGCTCCTCCCACCCCAGTGGCCCCCACCGTGCTCAAGGCATGCAGGTGGTGACACCCCAAGGCCACACAAGTGTGGTGCTATTTAGGATACCCCAGAATCCTGTCATCTGCATGCCTTCTGCCCCTCACCAACTTGTGCCCCAGACATGCAGAAACAGCTTGAGCACAGCAGCCCCCTAAAGCTGTGTCTCCAGGGAAGGAATACTTTTGCCATGGGGCTGGGTCCCCACCTAGACAGAGGGAAAACACACAAAGTATGAGAGGGAGGGTGGGAGTGGTTGAGGGCATCAGGCCACACAGCATGGAAGTTCCAAGGTCGGGGCCCCAGTTCCCTCCAAGAGCAACGTAAAGCCAGGAACCCACAATCACCTGCGTGCCTCCCCTGTCCTGTGGGGGCACACCCTGGCAATGCCTGTCTTCCAGCTTGGGGTGCACTGCCCCCCTTGGGTTTCCATGCAACATGAGCTGAGAGGTTCCCCAGGGAGTACCTTTTATATTCAAATTTATCCTTCCAGTGACACTGGTCTCCCAGCACACAAACATCCTGCCAGGCTGTGAGCCTTCACCAAGGAAACCATGTGGATCTCCCCAGGTTGTCACCGACTTCTACACCAAACAGCGAGTGCTGCGAGGACAGGCCCAGCAGCAGAGACACCCTTATTTCCCTACATCTTAACACAGAGCCTGGTATACCCCGAGTGCCAGGGCCAGCAACCCAAAACGAGAAGCAGCTTCTGCCTGCCTGGTGTTAAATACTTTCCTCCCTGCAGTCAGAGCCTTCTACGCCCACAGGGCCATGGAGTCCGTCTGGGACTGGAGCTGCTCAGGAGAGGCCATCTCTGAGCACAGGGGCAGCTCGGGCGTCAGACAGGGGCAAAGGTGGGGTCACTGCCAGGGGAAGACAGTCTGCCAACCGGGAACCACGGGGCACGCATGCATTCTGATGTCCCTTGCATCTGAGCTGCTGAGCCGAGTCCCTGTGCAGCCGGTGCGGTTTGCGTCTGCAGGCCGGGGGGAGGGGAGGGAGGCTCTGTGTGAGTGGCAAGTGTACATGAACACCACCACGTCAACTGCCAATATGTTATGAGGCCTTGGTAACAATCCGGAGTCTCCGGGGAGCGCTGCTGCAGTTCAAGTGCGCACCAGACAGAGAGAAAACAATTTCTGGTGCCAATAATGCAGCACAGATGAAAAATGTTTTAATATTTGAAGCTGCTTTATGGCAGAAGCGATGACAGTGATGGACTCAATGTCAGCTTTTTTTCCTTAAATGTCATCTTTCGTCTATGAGTTTTCCCTGCTCTGGAGGCATGCAAGCCTAATGCTGGCGCGTTGCAGCCATTGATCATTGATTTTGTTCTAAATGGAAAGCTTGCCAGAAGACTAGAAATTCTGGAATTTATTAGGATTTCTTTAAGAGGCACTTTAGCTCAACAGTTCTCATTACTGTCTTTACAATGTTACTTATTTTTCTTTTTATGTCATATGATTTGTAAAGGGTTAGTACTCAGAGAACAATATACGATTAAACCATCCTGCGTGCTGGGGCTGCTGGCTTAGTAAAAAGCATTCTTGGGGTGGGGGTGGGGGGCTAAATACATAGTTGACGAGGTAACAGCAACGTGGGGCTATTTTTCCAGTAAAATCTGTATTTTGATATTTGCTGATAGGATTTGGGCTAAATGGTGTTTCAACGCAAGTTTTGATTAAACAGGGTCACTTATAAATTCATACCTCTTAATCCCATGCAGAAAGAGCTAAACGTTTTTATATTCTGGCACTGGGCATGTAACCATCCCAGGGTGGGTCCCCCCTGAGGCAACGTGACAGAGATGGCCCTGCTTAGCTCTGTTCTGACTCTGGGTGGGCTAGGCAGGGTGTGTATGTATTTGCAGGGGCATTATTTCTGTGAACCCCAAAGGGCAGTGGCTCAATGCATTATTATATATTAACATTTAACATACTAGCATGCCCATGTATAGGTGATCATTCTTCATCTGGCTGAAAAGAACCCATTTACGTTAGACAGTTGGCTAAATGTTTTTCCTTTCTAACGTGTTTCCATTGGCACAAGACTAGTTCATACAGGTATGTTAGCTCTTGGCCGGGATGCCTGACATCCAGGCTTTATTACAGAGCAGAGTGCCCAGGGAACGTGAATTATAGTTAGTATCAGCCTTGGCCTCCTAAACACATCACTCAAGTCTAGTTGATTATGGAATTTGCTCCAGAGCTGGGGTTAAGATCCCTCTCCCGAGTGGGGCTGCCTGTTTGCGCAGAGCCAGCAACCTACCTACCGTCGTTCCTGTGGCCAGACAAAGAGAAATCCAAGGAGAGAGAATCAGTATGAGAAAGCAGAAGCAGAGAGACAGAAACCCATCTCCCAGGGCCACGTCCCTGGTGAGGTTTTTACAGCTGCTGCCTCCAGGAAAACATACCCTCCCAGCCCTCTCCTAAAGAATCCTGTACAGCAGCTGAAATGGGTGAAAACAACTTTCTGGAAAATGAAATCAACATTGACAAAGCGAGGCCAGAATCTGTGTGTTGAGTGTTTGTATGGAGAATGTTCTCCCGGTAGCTAGGATGAGGCCTGCTAGGGGTGTGGCTGGTGGGACACACCCACTGCACTGTGGGAGGTTGTTTGCAAGTGAGTCATATGCAAATGAGCCACATGCAGATGAGCCGCATGCAGATGAGCCACATGCAGATGAGCCACATGCAAATATGTAAGGCAGGCCCAGTGCTATGGAATAGCAAAACCTCCTGACACTTGACTGACCAACCACTATTATGGAGGTGACCACTGTTACTATGTTATCACCATATAATAACCACAACTACTACTACTGTTACTTAACAGGTAGCTAGTCATCTCTGGCCCAAGGCAACCAAAATACCCTTCTGAGCTGTCTTTCAGCTTCCCCTCCTCCCCTGCCCTTACCAACCCATTGTCCATTTGAAACATAAGGCATTGGCTTCCCATCCCATTTCTCGGAAATGGCATCAACTTTTATGACCCAACAGGCCTTACCTGCTTGAGCCTCTTCATTTCTCGGGCCTCACCCCCTGCTCTGCTCCCCTCTCCTCTGACCTCATGGGCCACCTCCTTTCATGAGCTCCTCCCCCAGGGCCTTTGCACACACCCATGTGGCTCTGCTGTGGACCAGCCTCCCCAGATACCCCCAGTGCTCCTGCCCTTCCTTCTGGGCTCTGCTGAAATGCTGCTCCTGCAGCGCACCTGACCCCCACCTGAATCCCACTGACACTCTGAGTCTCAGCCTGAGTTCTCCAGAAGGAAGCAGACACAGAGGTAGAGCTTGGGATACCAGATATTTAAGTGGGCCCAACACTTTTGTAGGGAAGAGGAGGGAAAACCAGACAGGGCAAGAAGCTAAATGGCAGCTGATATGGGCAGCTTGGGAGTGAGAATATCCCATCAGCATATCTCTTTTTTTTTTAATTTCTTATAGCATAACTATGTACATTAATGCAATCATGGGGTACAGTGTGCTGTTTTCATATACAATTTGAAATACTCTCATCAAACTGGTTAACATAACCTTCATGTCATT
>NW_003852530.1:2586243-2636189 GCF_000181295.1 Otolemur garnettii | reverse complement strand
AACATTCTGATACAAATATCTTTGTTGTAATTCGATTTTTGGTCTTCCGGATATATACCTAATAAAGGAATTGCAGGATCAAATGGCAGGTCTATTTTTAGTTCTCTCAGTGTTCTCCAGACGTCTTTCCAAAGGAACGAATTAATTTGCCTTCCCACCAGCAGTGCATCAGCGTATCTCTTAACAGGCTGAAGCGCTGGGCTTTTACATTCCACTTTGGTTCCTAGAAGGAAACTTCCCTGGAAAGGATTAGACCTTTGCCAGGACAGCTCTCTGCAGATCCTGAGGGGGCCCATCAGCTGGCCACAACCCACGGGCAGCGAGTCCTTCCCTGTAAAGGTGGATCTCTCCTCTGTGACACTATTTCCTCGCTGTAGCTGCTACTGCTTGAAATAGCAGGTGCGTGTATTGGTTTAGTTGACTGCTGTCTTTCTCCAGGACTAGTCTGTCCCGTTTCTGGCTGCACTCCCTGAGGTTGGTAAGAGGCCCGCACAGAGCAGTTTCTCAGTAAATACTTGTGGAAGAAAATGTTGCTCACCCCTGTTGCCATAAGGGTCTCATGAAAAAGCCATGTCACGGAGAATAAGCACACTTATTGAAATTGTGTTTTAAATAAAGGTGACCATCTGCTCACTCAGGCAAAATGGAGAGCTTTCTTTGTTTACAGCTGGTTTATATAGTCAATCTTGTGCATGCGCACTATACAGCAGTGACCTCATTAATATTCATTACAATCCCTCTGCACATGTGCATTGAACATTAATGACTTACTTCCCTCTGCACATGTGCACTGGACATCAATGACTTCATTAATCCATTTGAACATCTTGTGACCACCCACCCTGTAAATAGCTCCTCCCAAGTAATCTGATAATCCACCCAACATACACCTTTAAGCATAACCCTTTCAACAAAACCTGGTTTAACATAACTTAATGGAGAACATGTTGTTAGCCATTACTGCTTGGTTCTTATCTGATGAAGCCTGAGACTATGGAGGAACAAGGTAGATTGAATACCTGCCCTTGCTGTTCTTGCCGTTTGGAGGCTGTTACTTCGAATCTTTAAGCAAAGCATAAAGAAACTTCTTGGGCATACAGCAATTTGTGTACAAACCTCTGCTCCCATGTAGGCCTTAAGTCAGGGGGCTTTTGCTAGAATCTTTTATAAGGAATTCTCAGGCTGGACTTCTCAAACGCCTTTCATGAGCCCAAGTTTCATCTGTGCCATTAGATACCTGTATGCATTGGGTAAATCCCTCTTCTCTTGAGGTCCCAAGCACATTCCCATTCCTGGACCTGTCAGCAAGCGACCTTCGTTACTTACCACAGATCAGGAAAGGTTACTGATGGGTATCTGGCCTGTTTTCCAAAGGGCTTTTTAATTGACCTTATAAAGTCAACCGTAATTCCTTAATGCAGTAAATGCTATTCCAGCCAAAGCCTTGGTCATTTTAGGCCCACCACCAACCTGGCCACATGGGATTCTGCCTCAGTTTCTCACAAGTAAGCCTGCACAAAGTCTTTTCACTGCTCTCTCTCAAAGGGCTTTTTTGGCCAGAGGCCAAAAATGTGCCTACACACCCCACATCTTTACATCTGCTCCATGGCCCTCTTAGGTTGGTATTAGTATCCATAGTTTACAGTCAGGGAAATCTGACAACTGGAGAAGCTAGTGGTCTGGTCCAGGCTCTGGGGGTCTTTGTTGAACTCTTCCCTCCCACACCCCACTGCCTGTCATCTCAGAGCCTCACCAACCTGACGGCACTAGAAAACTGCATTGTGGGCTAAACTCCCTGGGAGAACCTGGAGCAGGACAGGGGATGTCCAGTCCAGGGCAGGACAGAGTGGGTTGGAGAAGAAGTGGGATTTGTGGCTGCTGTGAGGGGGCTGCAGCCCACTCTGAGGCCCACGTGGGCCTGCCCCATTGTGGACCCAGGGCAGGGTCTCTGGGAAGACCCTCTCTCTCCTTTCTCCAACTTCCTTAGGAAGGGTTTGCTCCCAGCGTCATGATTCATTCCTGCCATGATGGGTCCCATTGGAGTCATGAGAAACAGAGAAATAAATGAACGTCCCTATGCTGGATTCTGCTGCCCTGCCAGGCCTGGCTGAGGTCAACACACTTCAGTGGGATCCATTCAGTATGTTCATTCTTTCCCTAAACTTCACCCAGATTTTCCTCTGGGGAATTCACTCTTCTTCCTTTTTTTTTGTTTTTGTTTTTGTTTTTTTAATAAGAGTCTTGGCAAGACTTGTAGAGAAAGGAAATTTTATTGAAGTGATATTGACTTATCTGAATTTGAGGCCTGAGCAGTGAGCACTGGGATTGAAATTTGTCACACCCAGATTACAACCTGACTCCACTCCAGAGCCACTGTCGGCTGTCAGATGATTCTGCTTCTGCTTCTTCTTCTGCTTCTGCATTTTCTTTACTTCTTTATATTCTCTGAATTGCTCCATCTTTTCCTTAATGATGCTGGCCACAGTTGCCTTCTGCAATTTGCAGCCAGCAAACCCTGAGAAACACACGTGGCCAACTGGGCCTGGAAGAGAGGCCAGTTGTTTTGGATCACCCAAAAAAGAAAACCAAAGCCTATTTAATTCACGTATTTAACTCTTCATATCTTTTATGAAATTTCTTTGATGATCTGTCACAGAAACACGATGAAAACATAAAACAAAAATAGAAGAACCAAGGAAAGAATTAGAGTGGACATGATTTCTGTACTTTAGCTTATTTGGGCTGCGAGATTCCTGATAGCCAGAGGACAAGGACAAGGTGACCAGCTAAACCTTCTACGTCCTGCAGAAGGAGGCAGAGTTTCCTGGTGGGGAAACCAAGTCACCCACGTGGAAAGTTGAGGGAAACACATGGGCCATCTAGACAGGACGCACACCACACATGCTCCTGGAAACAGGTTGGAAATTGGTGATACATGACTCAAATTCAGCCCAAAGATGGACTTGCTTTGGTACTCACCATGTTTATAAGTCGGAATTAATTTACAGTAAAAATAGGATGGTTTGGCTTAGCACCCATAGCTTGGTGGTGAGGGCGCCAGCCACATATACCAAGGCTGGTGGATTTAAACGCAGCCTGGACCAGCTAGCAACAACGACAACTGCAACAAAAAAATAGCCAGGTGTTGTGGTGGGCACTTGTAGTCCCAGCTACTTGGGAGGCTGAGGCAAGAGAATCGCTTGGGCCCAAGAGTTTGAGGTTGCTGTGAGCTGTGATGCTACAGCACTCTATAAGGACGGTATAGTGAGACTCTGTCTCAAAAAAAAAAAAAGTAGGATGGTTCCCGTACAATCTGGATCTCTTGTACCCTCTGCTGTGCTAGTCCCTGTGAAGTTACACAGACCTGCTTTCCTTGATTATATCATTTCTTTATGCTGCTGAACCCCAACAGGGAGGACAGAAAGGCAGAGGCCCCCAGGAGTCCAAACAGTTGGGGGTGTGGAGATTGGATTCAACCATGGAAAAGAGCTTGGGTGAGGCAGAGGAGAAGGAAACAGAGCTCTGGGGGAGAAGGGAGAGTGATCAAAAGCATAGAAATGGGCACAGGTGCAGCCTGGGGAACCCTCTCCCCGGGATCCAGGAGGGTGGCTGACGCCTGGCAGGTGGTCGGGAACCCCACATCCATCACAAGGGCGCAGCCTCAGTGCCTTCAGGCTTGGGCTCGTGTGGCTGCTGTGGCCAGTTAGGTGGAAGCTGATCTCAGAGATGTCTAGGGATGGTCCCCAGGCCAAGCTGTCTGATTTATCCAATGAAACTGAAAACTGTAGTTCCACAAAGATTAGGGGAACCACCACAGTGTGTGGCTGGGAACCTGGGCAGAGGCTGGGAGAGGGCCACAGCAGAAATGATCTGGAATCACATTGTTTCCACACTCTGCTCCCTCACACCCGTCGAGAATGAACAGCTGTGGGATCTAACCCTGAACCTCTCAGAGCCGCAGTTTCCTCATCTGGGAAGAAGGGATGATGGATGATGCTTTCCTGGTGCACGTGTTGGGGGAATTAAATCAGATCGTGGGAAGGGCTTGGGCCAGAGCCTGCGAGCTCTGACACTCAGTAACAGCAGTGAGAGTCCAAGAAGCATTGGTTTCAGACATCAGTCCAGACCTGTAGCAAGCACACCCTTCCAGTAGCTCAAAAGCCCAGGGCTTTCTGAACAGAAGTGGCTGAAGTCAGAGGACAAAGTTTTCCAAATGAAGATAAAAGATGGCAGAAAATTTCCTTGACCTGAAGAAACTTCCTTTGGGCTCCCATCGGGGTTTTCCCAGCGCACCTCTCGACAGGCTGCCTATGTAGATAGAATCCATCACCCTCTCCCTTCTGGAATACAGACTCTCAGGCTTCCCGTGCTGACCCTCTGCTCACTGACGGGAAGCCAACCACCCTTCAGACCCTGGCCTCTCCAGAGGAGGCCCCCAAGGTCATCAAAATGCTCTGTTGCAATCCTGGAGAAGCAGCAGGCCTCTGCCCAGGGCCAGCTGTGGGCCTGGAGGCTGTGGGCCCTGAGTGAGAGCCTTGTTCACTCATCCTTTCCCTGCCCCAAATCTGCCAAACACCTGTTCTTTGTGCCAGGAGACCACAGGCAAAAAGGATGCCATCTGCGCCCTTAAAGAGCCCTCAGGATCCTTTCCCACCTCAACTACAACACATATAGGGTGTCCATAAAATTTGTGTGCAACTCACTATGTTAAACTATTTTAAATTGCACGCAAACTTTGTGTCCACTCTGTATGAGACCTTCCCCAAATCTTCCCATACAAAATATGCCTAGTTCAAGTCTAATAGGTTCATAGCGGTGACATTTTTAATACATAGTATTCCTGTGTTTCCAAATTTCACGTAAAATGATGCTGTATTGATTTTCTAATTGCAGTCGTTTCTATTTCCGTAATTTAAATTTCCACTAAATGCATCCGTGGTGTTATTGTTGTGACATCTCCCTGTATTAGCCTTTGAGCTTCTAGAAGGCTGAAACTCTGCGTAAAAGAACTAACAAAACACAAGGGTTACCAGTATGAGTCATCCGCTTGGACTCAGCCCAGGACTCATGTATGCCTTCCTGTGAATTAAACGCTAATGATAACCACACGACCTGTGGGCAGGCCCACAGCAACATGGCAAATGCTCCAGTTACTGTCTCTCTGCCTCAGTTTCCTTACTATGAAATAAGGTCTCAGGTGCTTCTTCTCATTCCAATGGCTTAGGGTCTGTGGGAAGGTGAGGAGGTCTGGTCCTGAGCCGCGGGCTGGGGATAGCCGGAAGGGAGGAAGATGGGTGAAGGGGGTGAAGGCGGGTGTGAACACCCAGGGCTCTGAAGGGAGGAGAAAGAGCCAGTGGGAGGGGCCGCCAGGCAGGACTAAAGCAGGGTGTCGGGTAATTGGCCTTAGATGTGCAAGGAGGGGAAGCAGGGAGCCAATTGTCTGTGTGTGCAGTTACGCATGGAGACAGGGCTGGACGGAGTGGAAACCCACATCGGAAGGGGTCCCTCCTGGGGTTGAGGTCTGATATTTTGCACCTTAACAAATGCATCCCAGGTCCCTCTGGTGTCCGTGTTTGGAGATGTTTCCGAAATCCCCAGTAAGCAGCAAGACCCCCTGACGCTGACTTCCAGAACATGAGGGGTGTGTCTGTGGGAAGGAAGGTGGGAGGACTGGCCAGGTCTCCTGGAGCTGTCAGAGGGCCAGGAGTTGGCAGGGGACCTTCTGGGACAGCTCTGTTTCCTGAGTAAAGAGCTAGGGCTGGCAGGTGTGAGGACCACACACTCCCGGGCAAGGCTGTGGGGAAGTGGAAATAGCCCCACCCTGGTGAGGGAGGTAGAGATCCTTAAGTGTCCTTAATCATGTCCCTTCCAGATGGATTCAGGGAGGTCTGCTGACAGAGGAGTGTTTCTGGAGATGCTGGCAAGACTGGTGAAGGAGGGAAGGGACAGGCATTTAGAAGAACCCCAATGACCAGTCATGGCCCGGGGGGATACCCCAGGCTCTCCCTGAAACCCAGCCCGCGTGGGAGGGGACATGGGCTTCCTGTAATTAACAGCCCTGCCTTATCTATTAACCAATCCTATTTGCTGACTGGATTGCTTGTGAAGGCCTCTTGTTTTAATTAGCGTGTCTCAGATGAAGAGTAAACAAACATTCTAACAAACTATTATGACATAAAGTTGATTTTTCAGTTACTCAACTGCTACGCCGTGGATATGGTGAATTTAGAATTAAAAGCCTCTCTCAGAGGCTTTAATGATCTCAGTCAAGAATGTTTTGATTAAATTAAAGCTATTGAGAATGTGTTTTTGGAAAAGAGAGTGTGAACAAAACGTCTAGGAGGGAGTCAGGTCCTGGGCCCTAGATGCCTCAGTGTTGTAAGGAGACAGAGGCACGCCCCGTGCGGGATGGAGATGGGATCGGGACAGCGCACAGTGAAGACTGTCACGACTGCCATCGACGTCTCAGCATGTGGGGGACATCAGCAAGGGGTCCCCAGAAGCACAGTGTCTAGGAAGCTTGTGCCAGTGATGATTTCTCAAAACTGCTCTCAGAGTGAGGGTGAGGTTGTCCACGGGGCAGGGGAGGGCCAGGGAAGAAGCCAGGCCACACTGTGGACCCAGCTGGAGTCCTGCCTCATAAGGAGGTTGGGCCTTTGTCACCTTCCTCGATTTAATCATTGTATGAAGACCCTCCCCTTAAGGAGAGTCCAGAATCCCAGGGATTTCTAAGTTAGTGGGAGGATGGTTCTCAAAAATGAAATTTGGTGCAGGTGTGCGATTTTAGCCACTCACGGTCATGGGTGCACATACCAGCCTGGTCAGGGGACCCAGGCTGGGCACCACAGCCGTGCGGCAGGTGGCCACACCTGGACACAATGTTTTGTGACTGTTCTTTGTAGTTAAATACTCATCTTTCCCAGAGAGCTGCTCTGGTGGTCCCATTCACTCTTCTTCCAAAGCCTAGGAATTAAAGTAAGGAACTGTCTACAGGTGAGGACTCTGAGGTCCAGAGAGGCTAAGAAACCTTCTGAGCTGACCCAGCAGAGCTGAGCGAGGTTGACTTCTGCCCATGGTTGTGTCTGTTCCACCACAGCAGCCCCTCAGCAGATGAGCCTGGGGTCTGGGGAAATAGAAGTGACAGGATTGAACAAGAGATATAGATACAGACTTATAAAAAGAGAGTTATTCTGTGAATTGGCTCACACGATCATGGAGTCCCAGAACAACCACCGTCTGCTGTCTGTAAGCTGCAAACTGTAACTCTGTCCAGGAGCCTAGAACCAGGGGTCTGCTGCTGTACCTCCTCAAGTCCAAAGCTCCAAGACCCGGGAACTCTCAAGTCCAAGGACAGGAGAAGATGGATGTTCCAGTGAGACAGGAGAGAGAATTCACCTTTCCTCTACTTTTTGTTCTGTTCTAACCATCAATGGATTGGGTGGTGACTGTTCAGATTGTTGAAGGCAAATCTTGTTTGTTTAGTGTGCTGACTCAAATGCTGGTCTCTGGAAACGCCCTCACAGACACACCAAAAAATCATGTTTCACAGCTGCGTGGGCACTCTGAGTCCACTCGAGTGGGGGCCTGACGGCTTTTCACACCAACACTTTCCAGATACACTCAAACACTCTGTGTCCTCCTGGTGGGTCCCCTAAGCTCCCCGTTGGCGTCCACCTGGTTCCTTCCCGGCAGTTAGTATGTTCTTAACTGTACCAGGAACATTAATTTTTTTCCACTAGACTTTTTTTTTTAAAACAACTTTGTTAAGGTATAATCGACTTAAAACAACTGTACATATTTAAAATGTATGATTTGATAAGTTCTGACATATATTTATACCTGTGAAGCCATCACCATACTTAATAAGTGAAAATATCATCACCCACAAGTGGCCTCCTCGTGCCGCCCTGTATAACCCTTCCCTCCCACACCCCAGACACCCACTGTGGTGTCTTTCCCGTCACTGGGGATTGGTTTGCATTTTCTAGGGGTTTGTGTAAACAGAACCATACAATGTGTCTTTTTGTTTTTGTGTAGCTTCTTCCATTCAGCATAATTATTTAAAAATTCATTCATGCTCAGGAAGCATGTTAAGAGCTCATTCTTCTTTATTTCTGACTAGCATTCCATGTATGGATTTTTCATGACTTGTCTTCCAATCTTCTGCCGTTGGTGGACATTTGCGTTGTCTGCAGTTTGGGACTGTTACAGATAAAGCTTCACCGAGACGTCCATGTCTGTGCATTGATATGTGTTTTCTTTTCTCTTGGTTATATCTGCAGGTGGAATGGCTGGGTCAGACGGCAGATGTCTGGTTAACTTCTTGAACAACTGCTGAACTGTTTTACAAAGTGGTTGCCCATTTCATCTTCTTACCAGCAGTGTATGAGGGTTCCGGTCCCTCCACAGTCTGGTGTGATCAGTCCTTGTTTATTTTAGTCATTCTAATATGTTTCTGTGGTTTTATTTATTTTATTATTATTATTATTTTTGAGACAGAGTCTCAAGCCGTCACCCTGGGTAGAATGCCGTGGCGTCACAGCTCACAGCAACCTCAGACTCTTGGGCGTAAGTGATTCTCTTACCTCAGCCTCCCAAGAAGCTGGGACTACAGGTGCCCTCCAGAATGCCCGGCTATTTTTTTCTTGTTGCAGTTGTCGTTGTTTTAGCAGGCCTGGGACAGGTTCAAACCCACCACCCCCAGGGTATGTGGCCGGCACCCTATCCACTGAGCTACAGGGGCTGCCCATTTTTGTGGTTTTAATTTATATTTCCCTAATGGAAAATGTTGGGGAACATTTTTTCATGTGCTTATTGACCATCTATAAGTCTTCTTTGGTAAACTGTCTGTTTTAATAGTTTTGTCCGTCTTTAATGAGTTGTTTTCTTATTGAATTTCAAAAGGTCTTTATATATTTTGAATACAAATCTTTAATCAGATACATGTTTAGCAAACCTTTCTATCAGCTTGTGGCTTGTTTTTTCATTCTCTTAACACAAAGATTAATTCCTATGAGGTATATATCACCAATATATCATCAATGTGTTGTTTTTGTGCTTTGGAATTGGAACTGAGAATATAAAATATTTCTGCTTAACCCAGGACACAAAAATTTTTCTTCTATGAGTTTTGGAAATTTTATAGTTTTACATTTTACACGTAGGTCTTTTTGTGCTTTGGAATTGGAACTGAGAATATAAGATATTTTTGCTTAACTGGGGACACAAAGATTTTTCTTCTATGTGTTTTGGAAATTTTATAGTTTTACATTTTACATGTAGGTCTATGCTGCGCTTTGAGTTAATGTGGTGTGAGGTATGGATTCAAGGTCATTTTTTTGCATGTGAACATATAATTGTCCCAACTCCATTTGTGAAAAGGGTTATTCTTCTCTCCAGCACTTTACCTTTTATGTTTTGTAAGAATTAGTTGTACATACATGCATAGCTTTATTTCAGGGCTGCTTTTTGTTATGGCCTTCTATTTGTCTATTTTAATGAAGCTATCATGTTGTTCTGATTACCATAGCTTCATAATAATTCTTAAAATCAGGTAGTATCCACTTTTCAGCTTTCTTGTTTTTTTTCTCAAAATTGTTTTGGCTATTTGAGGTCTATTATATTTCTATAAAAATTTCAGAATCAGCTTGCCAAGTTCTTCTGCACATAGCTTACACCAAGATTTTGATTGATTGAGTTATTATTAAATCAATTCGGGAGAATTGACATCTTAAGAACGTCGAGTCTTTTGACCCGTGAACAAAATCTGCTTCTTGCCATTTGTCTGGGCCTTCCCTAATTTCTCTCACAGTATTTTGTTCTTGTCCATGTGCAAGTTTTTCACATCTTTTGTCAGATTTTTCCCTAAGTATTTCATATTTTTGATGCTGTTATAGACAGCATTTTTTTTTTTTTTTGAGGCAGAGTCTCAAGCTACCACCCTGGGTAGAGTGCCCTGGCGTCACAGCTCACAGCAACCGCAAACTCCTAGGTTTAAGTGATTCTCTTGCTTCAGCCTCCCAAGTAGCTTGGACTACAGGCACTTGACATAACACTCAGATATATATATGTATTTTTTTTGGTTGTAGTTGTCATTGTTGTTTAGTTGACTGGGGCCTGGTTCAAACCTGCTAGCTCGTGTATGTGGCCGGCACCCTACCCACTGAGCTACAGGCACCGCCTGTAGAGGGCATTTTCCTTCTCTTTCTCTCTCTCTTTTTTTTTTAATTAAGTCATATACACATAGATCATGAATACATTTATGTGTATGTGGGGTATAATATGTTGTTTTTTTATACAATTTGGAGTGCTTACATCAAACTAATTAATATAGCTTTCACCTCATTTATTTGATTATTGTGTTAAGACATTTATGTTTTATACTTGATAGATTTGACTTGTACTCTGGCAATATGCTCCATAGGTGTGGTCCCACTGTTTACCTCCCTCTATCAAACCTCCCCTCTCCCCTCCCTTCCCACTCCATTTCTCTCCTTTATCCTAGACTATAGAGGGCATTTTTTAAATGACAATTTCCAATTGCCCATTGCTTGTATATAGAAATACGTTCCTGGTGGCACTCATAGCTCAGTGAGTAGGGCACTGGCCACATACACCGAGGCTGGTGTGTTCGAACCCAGCCCAGGTCAACTAAACAACAGTGACAACTGCAACAACAACAACAAAATAGCCAGGCATTGTGGCAGGTGCCTGTAGTCCAAGCTACTTGGGAGGCTGAGACAAGAGAATCGCTTGAGCCCAAGAGTTTGAGGTTTCTGTGAGCTGTGATGCCACGGCACTCTACTGAGGGTGACATAGTGAGACTCTGTCTCAAAAAAAATTAATAATAATATAAAACAAAATAAGAAATATGTTTCTCTTTTTTATATTGCTCTTGTATCCTGCAACCTTGCTAAACTTACCTATTAGTTCTACTAACGTTTCATCTGATTGTCTATTGAAGTGATCTTGTTGCCTGTGAATAAAAACATTTTTACTGTGAATAAAGACATTTTTACGTCCTCCTCTCCAACCTAGATGCCTGTTAGTCTTTAAATTCCTTGAACACATCGTACGTGTCTCTCCATGTTGTCCTGGAGTGGACCAGGGACTCGCCACGGGGTGGGCTCACATTTGTTGATAGCTGAGACAAGAAGCACCCTCTTCCTCATACCTTCCTGGCCAGCTTTGATGACTTAAATGTACCTGTCTGACACCAAAACAACCAGTTGCAAAGTGAACGTTTCAGAAAATAAGCACGATCATTTGGCATGATAAAAATAAACATCCATCTATTGATCTGTCATTGGGACCAATTTAATTATCTATCCATCTATCATCTATCTGTTTCGGAATGTAGTAAAAACAAGGCTCCTGTGTATGACATAGCTTGCCTCAGCTCAGAAATGCCTTAAAAATGCTCTCTGGTCTTAAAAATACACTCTGGCTCTAGGTGTGAGTTTCATTTCTACTTCTTTTGTGACCCAAAGCACATTCTCATTCAGCAGACCAGGAAGCACTCAGTCTGTTCTCCAAGGTCAGTGAGCTGTTGGAGGTGTAACTGGGGAGCGTTTACTATGTACCATCCATTTGGTTCACTGTGGTTTCTCAGGGCATGAAATAAACTTCCTGCTCTTAGGGAGTTCTCTTGCTTGTGGGGGAGACAGAGGGATAATGGCACACCTACGTCTGTGTTTGCACATGTGTGTGTATATCCATATTCATGCTGGTTCTGCCACCCGATAACAGGTAAAGAGTGGGTCCGAGAAAAGAGCGTAACACTTGGGCACTCAACAGTTTGCTCAGGCTAAAAACCTTAGTCATTCCATATTTCTCTGTTTCCCTTAAACCCTCACTGAAGGTCACCTGCTGAGATGGGGAAGCCTGGAATGCAGACAAGTGGTGGTGGCAGCTGTGACCTGGAGACAAGAAGGCTTAAAAGTAGCGACTGGACACCCCAGGGAGGATGGCTCTCCATGGCGACTGAGTTGAAAGCTCTGCTCTAGGTTTTGTTTCACACAAATTATTTCATTTCATATTTAATATTGGAACAAGTCCAAGTTCCTCTCATCACTTCCATTCAGAAATTCTGTAACAATTGGGACCCTTTCGCATGCAAGTGACAAAAATTTAGTGCCAGTTGGCTCAAGAGAAGTAAGAGAAATTTATCAGCTCATACAAGTGGAAAGTGTGGATGGAGGCTTGGCTTCACACACACCTGGAGATAGACACCAGATCAAAACGATCGCGGGTCAGTCTGCAGCTCTCTCCATCTCCTGGTTCTGATCACCACCACCACCACTATGGTTTCACATCCAGCTCTCTGAGCCGCCAGTGTCCTCCTAGTTAGCAATCTCAGTGGAAAGAGAGCTGCTATGATTTGAATGTGTCTGCTCCAAAATTCAAATGTGATATGTGATAGTATTATGCCCCGACTCCATCTTGCTAAGGGCTTTCAACACTCCCCCTTTAACACAGGAAGCTCAGCTGAAAGAGTTTAGTAATAACTGCAAAACCCCAGCTTCCCCTTGTGAGGACTCCTCTTACCAGGAGTTGGCGCATCAAATTCGGCTTGCGTTAAGGACTCCCCCTCCCTGACTGAAAGCCTCTTATAAAAGGTTTCCACTCCTGCTTCTAGGGGTGGAGAGACTTTGAGGTGTGAGCCTGCTCTCGGCCCAGCTGATCAATAAAGGACCCTTGCTTGATTTGGACTCAGTGTGCTGGCGTTTCTCTGTTCCACTCACTTTGAGTATAACAATAGTGGTAAGAGGGGAGAATTTATGAGGTGATTAGGCTGGGAGGGCTGCTCTCTCATGACTGGATTAAGACCTTTCTGGAAAGCGCTTGTAGAGTAGCTTCACTCTCTTTTACTCTTCTGGGACGTGAACTTGCAGCAAGAAATCCTCCACCAGGGGCCGGTGAGCTTGATCTTGGACTTCCCAGCCTCCAGAACTGAGAAATATTTACGTCCTTTGCAAATTACCCAGTCTTGGGTATGCTTCTATAACAGCAGAAAATTCTCCATAGCACCACCAAAGTCTTAGCTGTATCTCATCAGCTTGGCCAGAAGACATGGGCCAGAGACTACAGGCAGAGAAGAGGTGGGCCCGTAATGAAAATGGAGCCCTTCTCTCCAGTACAAGGTGGAGTGGATGCTGGACAAGTGAGAAAGACACAGCTGACGCTCACTACAAGCGTAGTGTGCCAGCAGGTGGATTCTATTCTGAAGTCGGCTATGACCCACAGTTTATCTGAGCAGGCAGAAAGGCACCACACTCGAACTTCAGCCAGTCCCACCTGAGACACAGAACCAACTGGACTTACTGAATTTTTTTTTTTGAGACAGAGTCTCACTATGTCATCCTGGGTTGAGTGCCACGGCATCACAGCTCACAGCAACCTCAAACTCTTGAGCTTAAGTGATTCTCATTCCTTAGCTTCCCAAGTAGCTGGGACTACCGGTGCCTGCCCCAACACCCAGTTATTTTTGTTGATGCTGTTGTTGTTGTTATAGTTATTGTTGTTTTACCTGGTCTGGGCTGGGTTCAAACACTGCAGCCTTGGTGATGTGGCTGGTGCCATAACCATTGTGCTGTAGGTGCCGAGTCAGGACTTACCGAATGTGACGCCCCAGCACATCATCAGAAAGAGATCTGGGGACTGCCCTTAGGTGGCTCCTATTGCTAAGTAAAGGACAGGGAAAAATAAACACAAACTCTCCCTGATTATCTCACAGCTTCATGGCACAAAGGCCATTTTCACAACCCCGAGTAGCCATGAGGAACCCTCAGAAAAAAAGACGGTCCAGTGCCAGGGAGAGTCACTGGCCACTGGCAGGTTGGAGGCCCCAGGAGGTGGGCTCTGGGGTGGAGACATGCAGAATATTAACCAAGGAATGTTCTTGGAATTGACCCTGCAGGGAAGGAGGACCTGGGCTGAGGAGAGGGAGGAGTTGGCTGCAATGTGCTCTGCACCAGGTCTTAGCCAAACCTGTAGGGAGCTCTGGGGCAGGAGTGGCCTTTGGAGTCTTTCCTGAGGCGGGCCAGAGGGTGGACCTTTGTATGCCTGTCAGCCGGTTCTGGAATGTGTCTGCTTTAGGAAAGAGGGCATGACCTGGCCTGAGAAGCTCTTTCCACCTGAGTGGTTTCTAGGAAGGGCTGATGATGAATAACTTTCAGGAAACCTGCCCAGTAGCTGGGGAGAAAGCCCTTCATTCCTGAAGATGCTCTGAGCATGGCCTGGTGACAGCAATGAAGCCCCACTTAGCAGTCTATGCGTGTGAAGACGCTGCCGCCCACACAGGGACCCTCCTCCCCCACCCCCACCCCCACTGCACTTATGCCTCTCCTGTACCTTAGGACAGGTGCCTTTCCGGTGCTCACTAACTCTTCCCGTGGCATCCACACCCCGTTTGTCCTTTGGGAGCCCACACTTCCCCCAACTTCACTGCGCATCGGGCCCAAACCCCTTAGCTCCGTCATGGGCGCTGTGACTCAAGCCTGGGCAGGTAAAGTTGGGCCAAGGATAGTCATTTCCTGGGACAATTGGGAAAGAGTCTCTTTCTTTCCATAGGCCTCACTGATGTGGTTGATATCAGCCTTGAGCCACTGGTGGCCACTCTGCCACACATGGGAACCACCCACCCAAGGGTGAAGCAGAACCAAGAGGCGGAGAAACGTGGCTGTTTTCTCTCCTTTCTGTAATGGTTCTTGAGTTACTTTCATTTCAGCATAATTTACATCCAGGAAAGTGCATGCATCCTAACTGCTCAATGCAGTTTTATATAATTATACACCTGCAGACCATTCAGTATTACAGAATGTTCCTTCGTGTCCCCTTGCAGTCAGAACACTCCCAAGGTGAACTGCTGGTTTTGAACTTCGTAGAAATAAAGTCACTTGTATGAAGCGTGCGCTCTGGGGCCTGGATGCTGTCCCTCGGAAGTACGTCTGAGGTTCCCCCATGTGTGTTGTGGGCTGCGTTAGTGATGCAGCCTTTTGTGTTGTTTCTGTATAGTAATTCCCACTCTGTCTACCTGTTCTGTTGTTAATGGACCTTGGGTAGTGTTTAGTTTGGGGCTATCACTATTAACGATGCTGCTATGAGCAGTCTGCATGTATCTCTTGGTGCACACTGGACAGAGCCTGGGTTGGTTCAGCTTCCGTCACTGCTGTCCAGTAATCGCCCCAAGTGCTGGTGCCCACCTGTGCCCCCACCAAGCAAGGTCTGATTCGTTGCTTTCTCTCGGCATCCTGTCCGTGGTTTAATGCTGGTGAAACACAGCTTTCGGAGGATTTCCTCTGAGTGCCCAGATCGAGTTGTGTTTGAAGCCAAATGACCCCTGGATTTTTCAGTTAGGTGAGCAAGTCCATCCGTTTCCCACCCTTGGTCAGACTCCACTGGGTTTCTGCCAGGTGCCGCTGCCGGTGTCCTGACTAACAGAACAGTGAAGCCTTCCACCGAGACCAGCACAGGGCTGGGGTGTGGGAAAGTACCACAGACTCCCATCTGACAGTTCTGGAGACTGGAAGTTGCAGAGCAGGGTGCCAGCCCAGTCAGGTGCAGTGAGGGCCCTTTCCCACGTTGCAGCTGTCAACCTCTCACTCTAGCCTCACTCAGTGGAGCAAGCACCCTCTACGGGATCTCTTTATAAGAGCACTAATTCCATCACAGAGGGCCCCACCCTCATGACTTAATCACCTGCTGATTCCTTTGCAGTGTGGGTTAGGGTTTCAGCTTATGAATGTGAAGGGTTACTAATATATAGTCCAGGCTGGGCATGGTGTCTCATGCCTATAATCCTAGCACTCTGGGAGGCTGAAGTGGGCAGAGACCTTGAGACTAGCCTGAGCAAGAACAAGACCTTGTCTCTATTAAAAATAGAAAAAATTAGCCAGGTGTTCGGGCAGGCTCTTGTATTCTCAAGCTACTCAGGAGGCTGAGGCAGGAGAATCTCCTGAGCCCAAGAGTTTGAGATTGCTGTGAACTGTGATGATACCATAGCACTCTACCCAGGGTGACAGAGTGAGACTCTGTCTCAGGAAACAAAAATCAGTCCAATGGCTTTCTTGAGGGGTTGTGGAAGAATGTCCCATGGACAAGAAGGAGGGACACGAGGAAATCTGGGAAATGTCACCTCAGTTCTGAGCAGCTGAGGTTCCAGGTGTGTGGCCGATATGTGAACCTTCTCGTACCTGGATTTACAGTCTCAGAAGACCTGCCCAACCAAGTGGCAGCTTCTCACTGAGGTCTGTGTGGGACTTTCCTCTGGATCACTGAAGAGCTAAAGGGTGCAGATGTGGCCAGGTGCCAGCCACGTCAGGGCAGAAGCACGAGCAGGGTTTCTGTGGCATGCTCTCTGCCTGGTAGGTGCCCACCCACAGGCTCAGCTGGAGCAATAAGGTCTGAGGAGCGAGGCTGGTCCATCAGGGTGGGGCCGTGCACAGAGCCCTCGGGGTTCCTGCAGCTGGAGGCATCTGGGATGAGAACATGCAGCCCTGGAGACCCACGACCCCAAGACAGACAAGCAGCATCTTGCTGGTTCTCCTCGATGGCCTCAGGCCTGGGCCGAGGGGCTGGCACCCTCCTCCCTCTTCACGGGTGATGTAGAGCCTCTGTGTGCAAAACACTTCCTCATTCTCCACCATGCAAAGGCCTCAAGGCAACTCTGTTTATGCGGCAAGTATTAGGCGTCCCATTTTACGAATGAGAAAACTGAGGCTCCAAGAGGGAAAGTTAGGTCTTAAGACTCCAGGTCCACAGTGTCATCCTCCACCAGGTCTAGCTACTAACTTTAGGGCCTTGGACTTGAATGGGCATCCTGGCCTTTGGGACCAGGAGGGAGCAGAGAGCCTTGGTGAAGAAAAGGCTGTCTGGGCTGTGGGGAGCACTTTTTGGTCGAGTCAAGGACAGGGTGCTGGACTCCTAGGCTCCAGGCTGGACTTGGGAGAGAGAGAGAGGCCTTGAGGAGGCAGAGGGCCCGGAGTGCCTCACCCAGGTCGGCTCCCTAATGGAGTATGGGGGTCTCTTCTGGGGCTGGGCCCAGCCTCGCACTGACTGAGCTGTGATGACACAGCACTCAGGAAACCGTGAGTCACCTGGAGGTGGCTGGACTTGGCGCTGAGGGCCGGGAGGCCTAAAAGGCTGTCTGCACCCCCTGTCTGCCCAGTGACTCAGAACTCGAGGCTGAGGGAGCCGCCCTGTGGGGGCAGAAGAGTCCATTTTTCCCCGAGATTTCCCGGACTCTCACAGGGGCTAGTGAGCTCAAGCGGGAGGGAGTGACAGTATTGGTGAGGAATGAAATTGCAGCCGCTGTGCGATGCTATAAATATTTGGTTTGAAACAGCAGAGACATTCAAGATAAAAGTTAAATAGAAATAAAAGCAGTCAGATGTTTATTATATGTTGCCATAAAATTCAAGAGCAGCCTAAAAAGGCAGATCAGGATTTGTTTAACAAACAGGAGAGGGGAGTGCAGGAGGTGGAGGTTGCACCAGGGAAGGGTGCGTTTGCTCCAGTGTGGACAGTGATGGAAGCCATGTGGGAGCCATTTGGCCCTTGGACTTGGAAGGCGGGTGTCCTTAGGTAGCTGAGAACCCAGAGGACCCCTCCTCCCAGGTATCCTAAGGAGACTTACCAAGTCCCCTGGCTCTTGGGATTCCCTGTCCATTGGAGTCAGAGCAGGGAGCAGTGGGGTCATCTGGGGGTTCGCTTCTCAGACCCTTAGTCCCTGGGAGCACATGCAATGTGGGGGGCCGGGCTCACAGGGCTAGTGAAGGAGGGACAGTGCTGACCCTGGGGGGCTGACAGGCATTGTCTCAGCTCCACCACCTCCTCCAGACCCCACTCCTCATAGGCAGCCCTCAAAGCAGGTTGTGGTCTACAGTTAGAGTCCAGAATAGCCCAGCCTGAGGGACCTCACAGAGTCCTGTGCCAGGTGTGAGAGCAGGAAAAATTTCCTGTAAGGGGCCAGATAGTAAATACTTCCAGTTTTTTGGGACACGGGTGTGTCTGTGTCACATGTCTGCTAGTGTGGCCTAAAGGCAGCTATAGGCAACTCGCAAAGGACTGGGCATGACTGAGTCCCCAGGGAACTTTAATTATAGCACCAGGTGGCTCCTGGGTTTGGCTGGCCTATAGGTTGCAGTTGCAAACCCCTGTTCTCGTCTAATCTTCATTTTATACATAGGGAGACTGAAGTTCAGAGAGGCAAAGACTCCCAGCCGGTTAATGACTGAGCTGAGAGATGACCCCAGGGACCCCAGGGTGCTTACTCTCTGTAATTCCCCCCATTGCACAGAACTAGAGACTTGAGTAACTCTTCTGTCCTCGTGCCAGCTTGCTCCTGGCTTGCTATTGGGCTAAAGATCGGAAGGGCTGGAATGGACTTATGTGTGAAATGACAGAGGGTGCTTATTCCTAAAATTAAAATAGAAATTAAATTAAAATTAAACTCTGATCTTCTGAGTTGTTCTCTGCTGTATCTTTGATGGCAAACCATTCAAAATGAAGCTTGGGGGCCCCAATCCCTGGTAATATTCTAAGGGTGATGAAGAACGCTGGGAAGAACCTATGGTTTGTGGTATAGTGATAGCAATATTATTTGAATTTTAGTACTCAGGGTGGTGCAGGGTCCTTGGAGATTTGGTAGAAGTCAGCTTTGTCAACACAGATCACATTCATGGTTTCTTATCTGGAATTTTGTTACTGAGAGACAACGTTGTGGGAAATATTTTCTGGAAAATTATATAAAGAGAATTGTAGTGGGTTGAATGGTGGGCTCCAAACGTATATGTCTATGTCGCAGAACTTGTAAATGTAACTGGTTTGTTAAAATGATTTTTGCAGACATATTGACCAGGCACAGTGGTTCACACCTATAATCCCAGCACTCTGGAGGGTCAAGGCTGGAGGATCTCTTGAGATCAGAAGTTTAAGACCAGCCTGAGCAAAAGCGCGATCCTGCCTCTAATAAAAATATAAACCCAGCTGGGCTTTGTGGCAGGCGCCTGCAGTCCCAGCTACTCAGGAGGCTGAGGCAAGAGAATGACTTAAACCTAAGAGTCTGAGGTTGCCATGAGCTGTGATGCCACAGCACTCTACCCAGGGTGACAGAGTGAAACTCTGTCTCAAAAAAGAAAAAAAAGGGTTTTGCAGACATATTTAATTAAAAGATCTCAAAATGGAATATGGAGGTAGTTACTAAATCCAGTGACAAATTTCCTTGTGGGAGACAGAGGAGAGGGAACATGAGGAGGAGAAGGTCAGGTCCCCTGAAGGTAGAGGCAGGGGTGTGACTTATGAGGCTGCAGAGTGAGGAGTGCACAGAGCTACCCGGAGCTGGAAGAGCTGAGGACGTCTTCTTCCCCAGAGTCTGGGAGGGGAGCCCAGCCCTGCCAATATCAGGACTTCTAACTTCCAGCCTCTGCACCTGCCCGAGAATAAATTTCTATTTCAAGCCACCAAGTTTGTGGTGCTTTGTTATGGCAACCATGGGAAACTAATATGGGAATTTCATTTTAAACCCTAAATTCAAGAAAGAAAGAGCAAAAACACAAAGGTAAAGGGCACAAATTCATGACAAAAGGCACAGGCTGTCTGGAAACACACTGTCTAGTCAGAGCCCTTGCTACTCTGTAAACCCAGCAGGGGAGGCAGACGTAGGCAGTCTGGGTGGAGGGGGCACTGAATGCCTGTGTCCCCCAAATACTGTGTTTCCCAGTGAGAGGACTCTCATAGCCCCTCACAAAGGGGAGGGAGGACAGAGGAGGGCCGGCAACCAGCTGTTGCCAGAATCTGCACCTTCGTAGTCCAAAGTTCATGCGCTGGAGTGTGGGAGCCTGGATTGTGAGGAATCGCAGATGGATTGTGGGGGATTACGGATTATGGGTTTACAGATTGTGGGGGGATCCCAGATTGTGGGTTCCCACCTCCAGGAAACCTCCAAAGCCTGCTGCAGGCCGACTCTGGTCAAGCGTCTCCATAAATGCTGGATATTGGACTCTGATCCTAGTGCCAATGACAGGTGATTCTAGAATCCCTGGGCGAGAAAGGGAGAGAGGAAAGTGTACGTTCCAACACAGGGGTGGATGGTCCTCATGCAGGGAGACAGCAGGAGAAACTAAACACTACACTGAAGCATTTATTCAGCCTCAGCAGAGCAACTGTCTCCCCTACTCAAAGGTGGGCTCTTCAAGGCCTCCTCCTTGGGTCCCCACCACTCCCACCCAGGCCTTTGTTTGGCACATTTCTCCTGCTGGGAAACTGGGCCTGTCCCTCCCTGTGTCCTTGTGTCATCTTTCTTTATGCCCATTGTCAGCCCAGCTCCCCAGGACACTCCCAGGAATGCCGGGGAGCCTGCCCCCTTCCTGCCCTTCAGGACTTTGTATTTCATCCTCTGTTCTGTCTTTAGACCCCCCACCACTCCCCAGCTCAAAACCAGATTAGAAGCTCCCTGGGGCAGGACTGGGGACACAAGGCATTTCTGTCTCCACAAGTCAAGGGTTGGGCAGATAATTCCTGTATAAAAATCTTATTCATTCATGATGAATGTCCCTAGAACACCTTTCTGGTACCAAGAGATAGAAATAGACAAAGAAGGCCAAGCCCCTGCCTGCAAGGAGCTTATGCAAACATTTTTTTTTTTTTTTTGTAAGACAATTTCAGCTACTCATACAAATAGAATGAAGCCAGTGGGGGCAGGAGTTTGGCAGGGAGGTGGGTCCTAGAGCACCTCTAGAATGAGGTGGCTGCAGAGGACATCTTGGAGGAAGCATTTGTAGCTGAGACTGGCAGCTGGGGAAAGGGCTGCCTTGTGGGGGGGGGTGTTGGGAGGACGGCAGGTGGAGGAGCAGGTGCATGTCCTGGAAGAGGGAGGTGCCGGGTTGGGGGGCCGTGCTAGGGCCAGCAGGGAGCCCACAGCTGCCACCCAGTGACCAGGAGAGCAGGACAGGAGAGAACAGGGGCCAGAATACCCAGCAGGGCTGTGGACAGTGGATAGGAACAGACTAGGGACCCCCAGGGTGAGCTCCAGTCCACGATCTGATTTGCGTTTCAAGATGCCTTCCTGGCTGGCCTGGTAGGGAGTAGAGATCAGACAGAGAGACCAGTAGACAGGAAAGTATACCCCAGATGGAGGCCATGGTCAGGGGAGAGGAGAGATCTAGGATGTGCATTTGTGGTTTGATTTTCATAAATGCATTATGAGCCGGCCAGTAGGGGCATTGCCACCTCCATCTTTCCACTACACACTGCTAAGGGCTGATCCTTGTATGGGTATAAAGCTCTCCTTCGAAGGAGGGCCCAGCTACAGGGCCCTTTGTTGTGGAGTTTTCCTTTAGCTGGGAGGGGTCTTCCAGCCTCCAGCCATCCTCAGAAGGCCTTCCCAAGAGGAGGCCAGTGTCTGGGGTCTAAGGCTAATGTCCTCGGGTGGCAGAGAATCTTACTTTCCTGCACAGCCATCCGCTGGATGTCTATGGGGGGTTGAATGTGAACCTAAATGGATGGTTATACAACATCTGGCAAACATTTATTAAGCTGCTATGTGCCACTGATGTCCTCAGCACCATGGAACAAGAATAAAGAGAACTGCCCGCCAGACCCAGGTTCCAGTCCTGGTATGGAAGCCAATTAATGGTGCACATGTTGGCAACGTAGCCGAGCTTCTCTCCTCTTGGGGTCTCTGTGCACCAGGTGGGAAGGACACTCAGCAGTGACATATAGACATAGCTGCTTCGTCCGCCATTGCTGGGACTCCAATCCGAATGCTCTGTGACTGTGCCCACTTCACTTCTCCCCCAAGCCCAGGAGGTGTTCCTGCTATTTATAGACTAGGCACTGAGAGATAAAGTCACTTGCCCAAGGTGTGCGGCCCTTGCTGCGGGCACCCATGCTTTCCGAAGCACGGTGGTCCCTGCTGTTAATCAAGGCTGTCACTCAGAGCCCAGGAATGTGTGTTGAATCCGGACCTGGGCGTTGTGAAGCAGGTGGGCATTCAGGTGGTAAGGACAGGACGATTTATCTTGTGTATAATAAAAATAAGGCAAGCCCCCTCACATGCTCCCAGTTTAAGCAGACACATTAAGAGACAAATGCCGTGTGGGATGGGGAGAGAAGAGCCGTAGAGAAGCAGCAGACCTGGCCGTCACCTCCAGTTCCAAACCAGCGGGTGGCAGGGGCCAGCAGGGTGCGGCTGAATAGCCAGGGGCCTGGACTTGGGTCTCACTTCCTGCCGTCTGCCTGGAGGCCCCTCTCGAGCCCCTGTGTTCTTGGAACACTGTGGTGGAGTGGCGCGGTGGAATCACAAAGCTGTCACCAAGAAATGTCTGTGGGTCTAGGGTCAGGAAAGGGAAGAGAAGCCGGGGCCAGGGAGGGTGACTGACAGGACGCATGGCAGGGCTGGAGGCTGGTGTCCAGAGACAGGGCAGGGAGGACGGGGGCGGGAGGGTGTGGGGGAGGGTTCCAGATAGACTGAGCTGGGGGCAGAGTTTGGGATGGTACAGTGTGTGAGGGGAGCTGGCTTGGGGGAGATTAATTGTAGGAGCAGCCCCATGCATAGCCAGCAGCCTGATCCCCCAACAGTGCCACAGGGCCAGTCACTGGGAGGGACATAAGCTGCCATTTCTGGCTGTCTGTCCCATAGTCCTGTGCCGGGACTGGGTGGGGGTGTGGGTAGGTGGCCACCCCACCACAGAAATGAAGAAGGCATACTCAGAGCAGGATTTTAATCTTCCTTTGCTCTGCTGAGCCCAGAGAGAAAGGAAAGGACCTGTGTCTGGAATTAGGCACCTGCCAAGCCCAACTGTGTGTCACCAGCAGAGTCTGGACGCCTTCCGTGGGTGCTGGGTCACCCCAAGTACAAGAAGTTTTGACTTTAATCAGAAGATGCTTTCTTCCATGTAGAAAATGGCCATGCCACAGGCTGGCATTGAGGGGAGAGACGGCACCTTTCTTTTTTTCCCTCGAGGTAGATTAATTTAGATAAGGTGTCCTGACTCCAATATCTAACAGATTGCTCAGAAATCAGACTTTGTGGGAAGCTTAGAATTTTGAAGTGGTCACAAACACTTCTCAAGGGGAATGTCTTTCTGGTAAAAGGCGGGAAGACCTCCTGTGCTGGGTTCCAGCTCTTCAGAGGTTGCACCTTGGAGCTCAGACGCTGCACATCGACCACAGCCGGCCTGCAGGTGATGGGACATTAGCCCCACTCACCTCCTCCCCGACCCCCGCCTCTCCACGGCTCCTCTCTGCAGTGGGGCAGCCAGGGTGAGGTCCCAAATCTGCAAGGCTTCCCAGGGTCACGTCTGCCACCTGAGCCACCTGTGCAGCAGTCTGTGACCAGACGGACGGCTTATACTCCATTCCCAGGGGTTTACAGGGGTTCTAGGGCCCAGGGCCAGCTCACTCCACCTGTGGGGCTGCCCCTCCATGGAGCCACGTGGACGGCAGAAGGCAGAATGGAATGCAGTAGGAGGACCACAGAGAGAATGAGCGTGGCCTCCTGCCTTTTAAGTTACCCCCAGCTGGTTCAGAGCCCACCATCCCCCAGTCATTTCTGCTAATTCTGCAGGGGAGCCTGCCGCCAGAAGTCTTCGTGGCATCACTGGCTACCTTAGAAGAGCAATATTTCTGAATTATTTCTCACAGGCTAAGCAAGATGAACAGATTCTAACCAACGACCACAACTTTAAATTCCATTTCAAGGTAATATCTGATCCAACTCTACATGGAACCAAACAAAATTCCCTCCTGTGGACCAGATTCTGACAGAGCCTCCTTTGCACAGGAGGCATCAGCTACCAGCGGTCAGCTCTGGCTTCATCTGCGCAGTTCTCTGTACTCCTAGGGACACCCAAACCCCTCTCCGCACATCCCATCTCTAGAAGTGGCCAGTGTGACACTCAGCCTCCATGAGGAACTGGAAGCTGTAAGTTGTTGAACTGTATGTTTTTACGTTTGGGAGGTGCTGGTAATTTTCTTGTTTTGTTATAACCCCCAAAGAAGGTTAAGTGCCGGCAGCAGGGAGCGGGACTGGGAGATGCACATTCAGAGGGGGTTGGGGGACAGAGGTAGAGGTGACAGGTGCTCCTGGGATGTCACAGCTCAGCTGTGTTCTGCTAGATGGGTCCCCTGAGACACTCCTACCTCCTCATAATAACATCCCTCCTTTCTTACCTTTATGAGAAAGTTGGAGCCCCCAAAGCTCTGATCCCTTGGACACTCCAACAGCCTGGCAGTTTTGGGTTAAGCTGAGGTTTTCCCCTGTCTGGATCTCCTGATCATTGACATTTGGGTTAAGCCGAGGTTTGTCCCTGTCCAGATTCCTGGTCATTGACATCTGGAGAACATCAGACCAGGGGAAAGAGTGACTAAGTCCCTGCAAGTCAGATTCTTCCTCGATGGGAGATGGCTCTGGTCTCACTTGTACCTAACGAGAGCCTTAAACTCATGTCCTTTGGACCCCATCTTAATATTGTCCTTCCTTGCCAGGGGTCAGGTGACAAAGGGGGTCCTGTATTAAAAGACTTATCAGAGAGAGGGGGTGGAGGGAGGTGGGGATTGGCTATCACAGCCCCATGAAGCCACCAGCCTTTGGCTGTTATCACAGAAGACAGAGACATTTCTGCTTACAACTCGGAGGGTTTCAAACTTTGCATGATATTATGAGAGAGTGTTTCTTCCACCTTAACCTATAGGATGGAAAGATATATGTGAGAACAGAAAAATGTGTGTGTGTGTGTGTGTGCGCGCACGCGCGCGCATGTGTTGCCATGTAACTGCAAATCTCTGCTAAAAGGCTTAGTCTGCACCACGTCCTATGTTGACCACACTTTGAGTCTTAGAGCTGGATGGAGTGGCCCCTTCAGATGCTGCTGTTTGCTGTTCCCTGCACTGGGCCAGGCCCTGCACAGCCACCAGCCTCGGGACTTGCTTCCATTTCCCAGTTATTGTGCTGGAGAAAACAAAAGCGACATTTGAAGTCTCTTGTGACCGTTCTCCTTAGGAAGCTGCCCCACGATGCCTCCGAGAGTGCCGGCCGTCAGGCTGACTAGCCCCTGCCGGACAACTGTCAGGCTGCTGAAGGACATCAGAGGGAAGCTGATCGGGTGTCAGCGCTTCTCAGCGCCCACTCACATCAGGGAAGGGATACAGCTGTCACTGTGGCCGGCGAGGCGGCTGGCAGGACAGGGCACGCTCACCAGCCCAGCTGTCCAGTGAGATGCAAGGGCCTGACCCTCAGGTGTGTGGGGGCAGGGAACGGGGGCCGAGCAGGGTACGGATCCCTGCTGCCTGTCTCAGTGGCCTTCTGAGAGTCCCGGGCTGCATCCCCACCTGCCTGTGTCCTGCTGAACAGATCAGGGACAGAAGCACGGTCAGCCCTGCCATCAGCCTCCTTCCCTCCTGTCTAACTTTCTCCCTCTGGTTTTCCCTACCCTTGTTCCTCTCTCTTCCCTCCCTCCCTCCTGTCCTCTCTCCTTCCCTCCCAGGGTGGTTTGAGGAGAAGAGTGCCTAGAACTCCTCTTAGGCGGCAGTAAGGAATAGTGAGGTTTGATTAGATGCTGAGAGCAACGCAACGGTGGCAAAGAACTCTCCATCGCTTTGTTGGAAATGCTTTTAAGGACACTAGTGGTGTTTGATTAAGTAACATCATCAATTTGGAAACAGTGCTCAGTGTGGTGACCAGAAAGAGTGTTGTTGAAAATACTGCTGTTCTGATTGAGGTCTCTCTCTAAAAAAAAAAGGAATAAAGACTAAGTAAAGGTGTATGTTTTCCTTGAGTGGGAAGCTGAGCGGTGTCTTTGGGTGTTTTGTGGGAGTGACTGTGTTTTCCTAGGAGGTGAGTGCACGGCCAGGGCTGGGGCTCAGCCGCACCTGCCCCGTGTGGGGACCTGTTAGGGCCCTGCTACACCTGCCCCGTGTGGGGACCTGTTAGGGCCCTGCCATGTTCTCCACAGCAGACAGCCCTGCAGACCCAGGGTGTGTTTAAAAGGCCCCGGTGATTCTCCTCTCTCTTTGCTCCGAGGTGACTGGAAATAGACGTGAGGGAGCCCATCGTTTGTGTTATGTGTTGAGTGTGCTGAAATCCTCCCACACCCTGGCCTCCTTTGTCTCTCACTGGAGCTGTACGGGGGTTGTTCACCATCCCGTCTCTTTGGAAATAGAGGAAAGGCAAGGGCAGCGTTGGCCTCTTTCTCATGTTTATGTGCTGCTACTATGCAGTAGAGGCTGCCTTTGGGATTCTGAGGTTAATGGTTTGATCTCGGGGTGGGGAGTCGGGGGTTGAAATGTAGACTAGGCGGGGGCCAGCAGAGCTGCGACACCCACTTGTCTATTTGATTTATTTTCTTTCCAACTTTGAGTCTTTCTCTAATCAGCTGAGCAGAGCAGTGGAAGCCCTGCCCTAGAATAGCCCCCTGGACCTGGGGCTATGGTGGGGTAAGGGGTTTCCCAGGCTATAGTCCTCACAGTCCCATATGCTGAGATGTTGCTGTGGGTTTTCTGCACAGGAGACCCATTGTTGCTTTGTTTGTGAAACTCTAAATCTGCACTGTGACCCCAGACTGTAGGTGTGCCCGAGGGTTCTCCCTGCATTCACCAGCTGTCTACATGGACACTGCCCTTGGTACCCACGTCCGGAGAAAGACCACATGCCGCCAAGGTGCTCATTTCTCTTGGGCAACGGTCCAGCCTTTGGACCCTTGGCCACTCTGACATACACATCTGCCCCAGCAAACAGGGCCGCCCACCCTCCCGTCCCTCCTTCTCACCCCCAGGACTTTGCTCCTGGAAGACCCTTCACCTCCAGCTCTCATTCTTGTCACCCCCTGCCCCCCACCTTCCACCGCAAAAGTATCCTTTTCCTCTGAATTTCCATTGCCCTTAACCTATACTTTCCTTCTGTAATTTTCGCTCTTTCCCTAAGGCCACCACCATCCACACACAGAGGGAATAATCCCTCTCCTTGGCTCTGGCTGGTGACAATTGTGTTGACACTCAGATTTACGTATTATCCAGGGACACTTCCTAGTAACTCTTTAGGAGGACTAGGGGTGGCTATAATTAAGAATGTACAAGAGGTTTCTTTTTGGATGACTCACCCACCAAGTCTGACTGGCCGCTGGCTAGGCAGAGTCCGCAGTGTGCCTGTCCCAGAACGAGCATAGGTCTTTCTGTGATTTTCTGAAAGGTCTCTCCATGACCAGTCTCTTGGGTAGATCATTATATCCAAAGGCTGGCAACTTGCTTTCTTCACTTAGAATTACATAAATAAATTGTGTTAATTTGGCTTCATCATCAGTTTGCTGTGGTCTGTTGCTCAGCCCTACAATGGATAGAGGGACACATTTTTTGCAGACGGCATTATCGACCTGTAAATTAAAAAAAAAATTTTTATTTAAGTCGAAGACCTGTTTCGCATTGTGGTTTCAATACGAATCATCTTCGCTCCTAACCCCGAAACACATTTATGCCTGGTCCCCAAACCATCCTGTCTGTGTAGCAACGCCTCATGGGCGATGGTCTATCGGTGAATTTGTTCTATTTAAATGGCTTGCAACATATTATCAAGGTAAATGTAATAAAATTGCTGGGCTAGGGTTTAGTTTATGAGGCATTGTTTTACAAAATAAAACCAAGTGCACATATGCTCATATTCATCTCTCACAGAGTAAATAACGCACAATTTATGCCTGTCGCCGGCAACTTCTTATTCTCTTGCTCTCCATGTGTTTGTTACGTCCAGATCGTTCACTACAGAATAGTGGGAAGGGCTGGGATGGGCGTATGGCCGACTCCAAATGGGCGGCGGTCAGAAGTCACAGAGCAACCTGCCTTCCACGCCCCCATGGCTTATCTCCCGGTTTAGCAGCGACCTCCCTGCCCCCTAGGTGAGGTGACTGTGGAACCATCTGTCTCACCCCCCAGCAGACCCTGGATCAGTCTGCAGTTCTCAAACTCATGATCCACGTGAGCTGAATGAATGAGTCATGGGCTCGGGGGGCCACCCACAAGGATAGAAGCTGAACCGTAAAAATAGTCATAAACGTAGCCTGAATTTATCTCGTACCTTCCTTCCTGAGAATTTCCAGAAATGCTTTTACTTCTTTATCTCACTTCACCTCGCTGACCTCTACTTGGGGAATGGAATGTGGAGTCTCTCCTGATTTGGTGCAGTTTGTACCTTTACAAAAGCACCCCCTGACTCACCACCCCATTTTAGACTCAGGTGCAGTTTAGGACAGGCCAGCGGGACAGCCTGCCCCACCCGGTCAGGGCTAGACAATACATTCCCTAAGAGAAATAACAGCAGAAAATCAGGGGGTATGAATGCAAAAAGGAAAAAAAGAGGAAAAAAGAGAGAGAGAAATTTTGTCATGCATGCAGGATCCCTTGTAAGAAAAATGGAAAAAAAAAAAAAGAAAAAACCTGGATTCTTGGGCATTAAGAATGCTTAATTGGCTTAATTTACTTGCTGTTACTTTAAAATATGCGTGTTCTGGCCTTGACACCACTTCTTGATGTCCCGCCTGGACCCCACATCAAATGCTGCTCACAAACAGAGGGGTTGTATTTTAAAGTGAAGCTTTGAAAAATTAACTGTTCTCCTTCTGCCCTTTCAACTCCCAGACGGAAAATCCCGCCCCGATTAGCCAATTGATTTACTCAAAATAAAAACACCGACTTCCACCCTTCTCGCCCGCTCACTGGTCCTCTTCCCGGGAGGGTTTCTAACCAGGTGAAGGGGGTGCGTTGCCGCCCAGAGGGCGACGTCCTTTGGTACGCTTGGGTCTACATCGGGAGGACATCCAGGGCTTTCTGCTGTCAACCATCCCTGTGTCACGGTCACCCTCCTCCTAAGAACCGAAGCTTTTGTCTAGCTCAGTGATTTTCACCGGTGCTGCCACAGCACACGGGTGGGCCATGAGGGGATCTTAGCTGTGCCTCAAAAAAATTTAAAGATCATTCATTACATTATTTTCGGAAGAAGTTCAAAGCACACTAGGTATGTTCTCTTTTTTACTCTTTTTTTTTTTTTAATCAACATAATTTAAGTTGCCATGGAAGTTTAACTATAGGTTCAAGTATGCCATGAGATAAAAAAGATTGGGAAACTCTGGTGTAGCAGATGCAGACGTTTCAGTGAGGTCCATCCACGGAGCAGACTCGGGTGTGAGGGGACCGGCCGCTCGTCCTGACTCGGAGCGGTCCATCCACGGAGCAGACTTGGGTGTGAGGGGACCGGCCGCTTGTCCTGACTCGGAATGGAATACCCAGTTCACACCAGCACACGAGGACCTCCAGAAGGGGGTCCTGGAGAAGGCCTTGGGAATGAACTTTGTAGGTGTTCTCCATCTTAGTATCTAGTCTAGGAGGTAAGCTGCTCTGGGTTCACTGGGACCTAGAATCATGGCTCTGACATAAGGACTATAGGAGACAAACAAGACAAAATGAACCCTCAGCCTTGGAGACCCCCCGGGAGGCCCAGGAGACCTGCTCTCCATCAGCCTCAGCTCCCTGAACCTGCTCTGGGCCCCACTGAGCTCTGTCTGAGTGGTGAGGACTTCTCCAACACCCCCTGTGACCTTGTCTCTGGCTTTGTCTGACCCACTCCATGTCCTCAAGGCATTCCCCACACCCGTCCTGCCCTCCAAAGGCCGCCCAACCCAGAAACACAGGACAGTGGGCCTCCCAGATGAGACAGCATGAGGGGGACAGAAGATCTGGGAAGCTCCTTTCTCTGGTAGAGTCTGCTTCTGTTTTTCTCTGCACCTCCCCCCTTAATTTTCTTGACAATTATCTTGTGTGTTTAAAAAGCTTTCACATACATGGACATATAGACATACCTACATGTGGAATGTTATACATGATGATATAATTATTTTAGGTTTGTACTGTAAGCAGCACGTACCTCCGATGCGCCTAGCCCAGTGAACAGCATGCACCTCCCATGCACCTAGCCCAGTGAGTCAAATGTGTCCCCAAGTGGTTTGGAAGTCACGTGAGGCTAATGGCTCTGACAGTCGGGAGATGCAGAAATCTGAAGAGCATAGCGGAGCCCTCTTTGCTTCAGCAGAAATGAAAGCTTAACACCCCAGCTGGGCCGGGAGTGGGGGGAGGTCACTGAGGGAAGACTAAGGGGACGCTGGGTCTCAGTGACAGTCCCACATGGGCAGCAACCCCAGCATGAGGGCTCCTTGGAGTTTGCTCCTGGGTCCCTCCCCAGCTTACTCTGGTCCTGGCCACTCCCTAGACCCCCAGTTCTCAGGAGCTCCCCTGTGGGTACTGTCTGCCTTCCCTCGGCCCCCATCTGTCCCTTCCCAGCACTGGCCCCAGGTGTTAAGATGCAATTCTTCTTGCCTTTACTTGTTCAATGTCTCTGTCCTTCCACTGGCCTGAGAGCCCCAGGAAACCTGTTTGGTCCTGCACCCGTTCCCCTGTGTGCTTAGCATGGACCCTGGACCCACAGAATTGCTCCCAGAATGAACAGGTGAGCAGAGAAGGAGAGGGGCTGGGTGCAGGTTCAGCAGAGAGACTTGAGAGGGGCTGCTTTCAAGGGGGGCTCTGATTAAACTGTACCCCATAAGGGTCAGGATGGGCCATGTCTCAGGACTGTGGTAGCAAAGCCAGGACAGGACAGCTTGGAGTCATCTTGTTACCTCTAGGAGGCAGGAGGGAGAGAGAGGGAAAAGATGGGTCACGCCACAGGCAGCTTAAGAAACCTAGAATCCAAGTGCTGTCAGCACCCCTGAAAGGAACCCCGATTTCCTATACACTTTCCCACAAGGAGACGCAGCCAGGTCTGCTTCCCCGAGCTCAGGCTTCCTCTCCAGCCTGTAGCTGCTCGTGGGTGGGTGACAGGCACGTGGCATCCCAGCTCCCCTGAGCTGGCCGGCCCTGCAGGGTGACACCCACTTTTCCTTGCGAGCGTCCCATCCGTGGTCCAGCTGGCCTGCCCCACTGGAGCCACCCTCAGCCTGCTCAGCTCTCCCTAACTGGCCTGCCTGCCTTCTGCTCATTTGCTGGGTGGCAGCAAATATTAGAATAAAATAAACCAAAGATGGCTGGCGAGGGCTCTGAGAGCTGTCTTTACAGTTTCCACAGCAGCTGAATGACAGCTCGGCTTGGGAGCCAGCGGTCTCTTTCCACCAAGTAAATTTAGCCTTGGGAAAGATGAACACCGGCTAACTCCTGAGCTATGATGGTGGCTGCCAGTCAGTAAATCAGTCAGATTTTAATTACTGGACGGATGACAGGGTGCAGTGACAGGTTGCAGTCCACGGGAGAGCATTCCTTCAAAGCCGCTTTAAAACCAGAGAGCCCTCATTTCAAGAGGAAAAACCAGGCAAACAGATCAGAGGCCCAGCTGGAGGGGAGGGCGCCTCCCTTCCCAGGCCTTTTAACCATTTCCTGCTCGTGGTGGGGCAGGGACATGGCGAGGGGAGCAGGTTGCTGGCCTGATACAGAAAAGTTTTCTTCCCCCCTCTCTTTTAGATTCCCCTTGCCCTTCTTTTCTGCCAGGCCTGTGATTTTTAATAGGTTCCTACAGCTCTTTGCCTCAGCAGCTGTTCCGTGCCAAGGAAGCCGCGACAGATTTGTAAAGTGGCAAACCCCGCTAATTAGTTAGATGAAGTTGCCTTTCTGACAGTGGCCCCGGAGTTGGAGTAGGTGACATGCCTTAAAGTGCCTGCAGCGGGGAGGCCTCTCCACGCTCTTCATCCTGCTCCTCCCTCCTCATTACTGAGGCCGGATAATCACCTTTCCTCGGGAAACCCTTCCTGAAGCTGCTGGTTGCAGGCCTGGCTCCTAGCGGGAAGTTTCCTGCCTGTTATGAATCCCACCCCGCCATGCCCTGAGACCCTGTGACCTTCTCTGGGAATGCTGTGCCCTCTGGCACCAGGGAGGTGGTGGATGAGGGGTTTATGATGTGAGTGTGTGTGTGCAATGTCTCAGTTGGATATGGTGGGACGGGTGACAGGGACAACGTGAAGCGACTCTGGGGACACTGTGTGTGCTGTCTGGGTGTGTCCCTTGGTCCCATCTGCTTACAGAACAACTCTTGGCACCAGTGGATTGCAAGCTGCATAAAAGTGATCAGGACAGGGTGGCACCTGTGGCTCAGTGGGTAAGAAACCAGCCCCATATACTGAGGGTGGTGGGTTCATACCTGGTCCCAGACAAACTGCAACAAAAAAATAGCCAGGCATTGTGGCGGGTGCCTGTAGTCCCAGCTACTCAGGAGGCTGAGGTAAGAGAATCGCCTAAGCCCAGGAGTTGGAGGTTACTGTGAGCTGTGTTGCCACAGCACTCTACCCAGGGTGATAAAGTGAGAGTCTGTCTCTACCAAAAAATAAATAAATAAATAGTGGTCAGGGTAACTTTCCTGGAAAGGTGTTGGGAATGGTCCTTCCCATAGGAACTCAGCTCAGCAGGGGTGAGACAGAGCCCTGTCCTGTCCTCTGCCCCTTCACTGCCCTGGAAGGTGTCATGGCCCCTGGAGACCACTTCCTACAACTTCCTCACCTTGCGAAGGAGGAAATGAGACCCAAAGAGGGGCAAAGTCTCTCCTGAGTTCACCCCACTGGGTCCCCTGACTCCCATTTCCCTCACTCAAGACCAGCTAGTTCTCAGCTTATCAGCCATCTGCAGTAATGCCCTGACACCAACAACCGTCAAACCTCAAAGGCGTAAAGAATCGGGAATCCTCAAAGAGCTGTAAGTAGACCTTCCATTTGATCCTGCAATCCCATTACTAGGTATCCACCCAGAGGAAAAGAAATCACTGGCTAGGTGCTAACTGGCTCATGTTTATAATCCTAGCACTCTGGGAGGCTGAGGAGGGTGGATTGCTTGAGCTCAGGAGTTCAAGATCAACCTGAGCAAGAGTGAGACCTGGTCTCTACTAAAAATAGAAAAACTGGCTGGATGTGGTGGTGCAAACTTATAGTCTCAGCTACTTGGGAGGCTGAGGCAAGAGGATCGCTTGAGCCCAAGAGTTTGAGTTTGCTGTGAGCTGTGATGCTATGGCACTCAACCCAGAGCAACAGAGTGAGACTGTCTCAAAAACAAAAACAAATTTAAAAAGAAAGAAAGAAAACATTTTATCATAAGGACATCTGTACTCAAATGTTTATTTCAGCTCAATTCACAATTGCAAGAATGTGGAAACAACCTGAGTACCCCTCAACCCAGGAATGGATTAATAAACTGTGGCATATGTATACCATGGAGTTCTATTCAGCTGTAAAAATATGGAGACTTTACATCTTTGGTATTAACCTGGATAGAGCTGGAGAACATTCTCCTTAGTGAAATATCACAAGAACGGAAAAGCAAGTGTCCAATGCACTCAGTACTAATGTGAAGCTAGTAGATTAACAAATACACATCCACATGATAAAAAAACACAATTCAATTCAAGGAGGGGCGAGATGGGAGTGGAGTTCCTGAGCTCCCACCTGATGGGTACAATATAGGGGTCAATGTCACAGCTCCTGGGTGAGGGACTCAAATACAACTCAGACTTTTCCTAACAAAAGCAAACAATGAAACCTAATTGTATGTGCTCTCATATTAATCATATTAATAAATCATTTCTAAAAATGAGCTATTGTGTTTCCAGTTAAATACAAAACAAAACAAAAACCTCAACAGCGAATGTGTACATCCCAGTCTGGGCCCACGGGTTGATATGATGACTTTGCCCCAGGCCCCAGGTCAGGTTGGGGTCTGCTCCACCTGCCTCTCACTTCAGGGCCCAGGCTGGAGGGACGGTGGCATCCAGGGGTGCGTTCCTCTCCTACACGCAGCCAGAGAGGGAGAGGGCAAACCACACCACATCAACACGTCCAAGCCTGTGGCATCCACCCAACATCCTCTGGCCAGAGCGGCCACGTGGCTAAGTCTGTCTGTCTGGATGGCAAAGCCACAGTGCAGAAGCTCTGAACGTGAATTCCCAGCGCAGGTAGGAAGGACAGCATGCATCACTGTGTTCGTCAGATGTCGTGAGGTCCTGTTCCTGCAGAACTGGGTAAGTTTTCTAAAAGAAAAATTGTATAAAATCACTTCCTTCTCTTCTTTGAACAGTCGGCAATGCCCTGTTACTTCCATGGGAATCTCTAAACTCACTAGGGGCCTACTGTGTACTGCTTTCCTATGATTTCAGCCTTGAACCATCCCCTGGATCCCTCCTGTGTCACAACTAGTCTGACGTCGAGACCCCTGCAACCAGCCGGCCTCCTCTTAACCAGCTCAGGGTAGCCAAAGCTGGCCGGTCCTCTGGAAAATGTTCTGACCCCACCCACAGCATCCTGCATGCTCAAGGTGGGGCTTCACTAGCTGAGCTGAATGTCATCGGTGGCTTTTATTTCCAAACCTGCTTGCACCTGGTTTCCTTGTAACTGTCATTATGCAATTTACTAATAAACTGTGCAAACTGATTAAATAAGAGCCAAAACAGTAGAGTTTATTTCTTTTTCTATGGAAACTAAGTTGAGTGCTTTGGAAAGACTCAACAGGGATGGATTACTGATAGAAGTCCCTGCTTGAGAGAGAGAGACGGCAGTACAGGGAGCATGTCTGAAGCAAGAGATGGTGAAGATGGAGAAAGACTCTGCACTTGGGTAAATGCACCAGTGTTCCTCTGCTTTGCAGAGCCTGAAACTGGGAGTTGAGGGTGGCACAGCTAAGTGTGATATGTGCAAGAAGCATGGCATGGAACCCATCCACACGCTCTTCCCTGAAGGCTCTGCACTGGGAGATCGAGGCTTGCCATTTTCACACCCTTCCACACAAACGTGGCTGTGTTTCTGTCTGCCCACAGAGGGGGGACCTGCTGGCTGCATCAGCTGTAGAGTTAATAGGAGTGAGGCCAGGTAGATTTTACCTGCTGTTCTCAAGTTATGTGCACTGGAGAGGTCCACCAGGAACAAGAAACAGATCACCTGGACTTCAGGAAGAGTTTCCCATGTGGTTCTGTCTGCATGCATCTTTGGGCTCAGCTTCCCCCTCCATTCCAAAACATCAGTAACAGAGGGGATCTGCTTCCTCTGTCTACCCAGAAGGCCTGGGCCACAAATACTACAGGGGCCTTAGGGAGCCTCAACCGTGGAGCCCACAAGAATTCAGATGTGATTAAACATATCTGCGCCTTTTCAGGGACCCTGCCCCAGGTCTGCAAAGGTCTCCTTCCCAGGGGGAGCCCCGCAGTGAACTTGAACTCCGATTTGGTTTTAGCACTTTACACTCAGCTTCCAAAAAATCATTTCAGTATCTAGACTTCTGTCGGGAGACTATTGTAATGGAAATACAGTATTTTCCAAGGATTAACCAGAACCACCTACAGCGAATGGAGGCCTCCCCTCGGTCTCTGCACAATTGTAAATATAATTTTTAATGAAATAAGGTATAATACGAATGATTATTTATGCCTGGTTCCCCTCTTCTGAGTAGAGAAAAACCCAACCAGTGTTTCTGCTTTGCTCCTTCCCTAATTCCTAAAGTAATTTAACAAAAACAAACAAGGAAACTGAGGGGAATGGTAAAATAATCGGTAACTCTCAGAAGAGAACAGCAGTTTCCCGGCTTTTAGATTAATTCATTTCGTTCAATGCAGATGTGTTAAATCTATTCATACCCACATATTCGAGATGAGTTATTTTACTACATTGTTGTGCTGTATAAAATGAGTTATTTTGGTGAATTAAATGCTGGGGTATAATTTTCAAAGGAAACGGAGATTTGTAAACACGGTGCAACGTATGTCAGTGTTTCAATGTGATTATTAAATATCACGGGAAATGCATCTCATAACCTTAACCTTTTTTCTTTTGTTTCTCTCTTTCTCTTTTAGTATGAACACAAGTTGTGGTGCAAATATGAAGACTCCAAAAATGTCAAAGAAAATGCAGCCATCGTTGGTCATAGAATTGCATCACCCCGTGAGGAATACAAATATTCTGTTTTGCTAATAATCCCTAGAGTAACTCACACAACTGAATGATGGACTAATTAATATCTGAGAGGCCTTTATAAACAGCAGTGAGATGGGTGAGGGAGGGAAGCGGTTAAGACCCATGGAAAGAAAAACAATTTCTAATACAGTATTCAACGTGCCAAAATGGTGGCTGAGAGAAAGTTAAAAAAAAAAAATTGATTAATAGATTTGTTAGAGATTTACGGGGTGTTCCTTGATTTTGGAATACTTTGCCTAGACTTGAAAAAAAGCTGAGAGATTGTAGGCCCAGAAAAGAAAAAGATGGAGACTTTTCTCTAGGCTAGTTCAGTGGCAGACGGCACTGTCCCCAGGAGGCCACTGTTCTGCTGGACCCAGACCTGGCCAGAGAACCTTCCTGAATTCGGCATTCCAGGCAGCTATTACCAATCCATTACCGCTGACATGCAAATTGAAATCTGCCCTCTTGTCCTGAGTGAGACCAAGGATCGAGGATGGACAGCCCTTTTCACCCCCACTCAGAAATCCTTGGCCTTGCTTATTAATACGAGAGCTTCCTTCCATTCTGAGGTGGCTTTGGGAAACAGCATGCCGCCTGTTCATTGTCTCCTGACTGTAGCCAGTTCCTGCAGGAGAGCAAAACCACAAATTGGGAGCAACAAGAGAAGGCAGCTCAAACTTTGTCCCCAGTGTGGGGCGGGAGGAAAGCTGCGGATTCAGGGCACCTGGGTCTGCCCTGGGGCCCCAGGGTGAGCGAGTCTGAATGCTTATGAGAATTTACAACCAAACACGGCTGATGCTGCATAAAAAGTCTTTTTAAATTTCAAGACAGAATAATAATTAAAAAAACCCTTAAAAATATTATGTTAAAATAGTTAAAAATGCAGCCCTTGATTTTCCCATTTTCCTTCGCATTGGTTGGGTCACAGTTCAGATGCAATGAGAGGGAAGGGGAGGATTGCGGAGAGCACAGGAAGTGCGGCAGAGAAAGAAAGGGGTGGTGTCTACGCCGAGGGAGGCTTCTCCCAACTCCCTCCTTCCCAGACGACAAAGAAAGGGAGAACTAAAGGGGAATGTTACCCCCTCCCCGCCCGCGCCCCAAATCAGCAGCAATAATAAAACAGCCTCCTTGGTGGAGAAGGGCAATCTGAGCCCCTCCCCCTCTCCACGGCGTGCCGCATTTATTTTGGGGTAAATCTGGTAAGAAGGTGGAGAAGCCGAGGCTGCTTCATGTTGCATTTCCCTTCTCCCCTCACCAAAGTGGGAGCTTGAGTGATTTGGCGGCTGGATCTGGGAACCTGCCTGCCAGACTCCACCTGCTAAAGGGAATCGCTCCAGCTGTTTCCAAGAGCTCCTCTTCTGCAAAGGTTTATCAGGGAAAAAAGAGCTAATAAAAAAACATGATGAGTCAGGAAGCTCAGGAAAGCTGAGGCACTCCCTGCAACGAGCCCCCGGCCCTGGCCTCCCTGGTGGCGCCCACCCCAGCGCTCCCTAGGCACCCACCTGCACGTTAGCCAGGGAGGGTCCAGACGCAACAGGGGTGGTCTTGGAAGCCACCTGCTTGGGTCATTCATGTGGGCTTGAGCCTCTGGTATTTTCTCGAGCCACCAGACTGCTGAGGAGTATTCAGTGAGGCTTACAAGGCGCCACGCACAGTGCAGGGAATTCTGATGTTCCTATGTGGTGGCCTTGGGGGAACATGAGATGGGTGACTTGGGGGTATATCCCCAGTAGTCCTCAGTCTGTCCCCGCCATGGGGGAGGAATCCTACTGCATCGAGTCCAGTTTTGCAAAGAGAAAGATGTGCTTTTTCATACAGGGTGGATCTTGAAGGCAGGACAGCTACTTCTTCTAACCCTCCCCTTCCCGATATTCTGCGGTGTACTCCAACACTGGAAGGAAGCGTGTCTTACCTAACTGGCTGGGAGACCACGGCGGGCTTCCAACAGGATGCCTGTCTAAGGGATTTTCAAGGTAACCTTGACATTCATCATTTTAACCTTACCTGTGACCGTCAGACCTCCTGGTATGTTGGGCTTTGGCAGAGGAGCACCAGGAAGCATTGGGCACCTTCTAGATTTATTGTAATGCAAGAAAAGAGCTTCACACATCCAGCCCCAAGCCCACTCAATACTTCCTTTGAAGATATTTTCGGGGTATCTACCATGTGCCAGGCTTATTAGGGGCAGGAAGTTGAAAAACTGGTTATGCCCACAAGATGCTCCTACGTAGCAATCGGCTGATGATACAGAAATAAAAGAAGATAGAGGTAATAAATAGTTTTCCATCCCATTATCCCCTAAAACTGGACCTCGCTACACATCTCCCTGTAATGATCTCATCACAGGATTGATTAATAGCTACACATCTTACATACTGTTGGCAAACCTGTTCATTCCTAGGGCCAGAGAGATCAGGGGCCTGGTCCTGAGTCACGACAGCTGAGAGTTGGGAGGAAAAGGCCCTGTGTCCACACAGCTTGTCACAAGACAAAGAAAGGTCTGGATCGGAGGCACAGTCATTCAGCAAATGGGTACTCAGCACCTGTTCTGTCCCAGCACTGGGCTTGGGCTGGGGGGTGACAAGACAAAGATGTCCTGTCTTTAAGAGGCTTACACTCAGAAGACAGGCATAAAAACCATCACTAGAAAACTATTCAGTGGTCTGCTAAGGCGTCTGCAGGAAAGAGAAAAGAATACAGCCGAGGAAATTCACAGAGGCTTCCTGGAGAAGGCGAGCCTGTTACCATTAAACCTGGTTGTCGCTGCCTCTGTGTGTGTCGAGTGTCCCCTCTCCATGTGAGCTCTGGAAGGTCAGAGTCCAGAGTCCACGGCAACAGGGCCCCCACTGGACTCTCCATCCCTCCATAGTTGACTCTTTGCAGAGATTTGAGGAAAGAGGGAAGAAAGAAGTCTGCAGGGTTGGGGTAAAGGACATTTGAGCCAGAAAATATAGAAGAAAGTGGACAGGAGCAGAGGCCCGGAGAACAGACCATGTGCGTTTGCTGAACCTAGGAGAGGGGAGAGCACCCAGGGGTCAGGGATATCCATTACCTGACGCCTGTAAGGAGACATCCTGGGTTTTCTCTGCACCAGCGCATTGCGTAAAGTCTCTCTGGCTCTGTATACTTCAGGGGGGCCCTCCCCAGCCAATGAGCTCTCTCAAATCCATTCCCACTTCTGTTGGAGACAGGCAGATGGATGAAACCCCCTTGGTACAGGTAAAGTCTGAATAGTGGTGTCTTGTCCTTACCCAGGACCGAGAATTTTGCACATTTCTGAGACAGTGTGTGGCTTCCAGCAAGCCCACTTGCTCTACAAACCACCCCACTTTGTTTGCCTTATTTTTCTTCTCCAAGCACATTCTTCCTCATCTGAAACACACCACTAGGTGCACTTTTGGAAAACAATCAGGTGCTTCTCTCTCTCCCCTATCGATCCCCAGCTTCCTCCGCGAGGCCTTGAATGGCCTTCTTGGGCCCAGCCCGGCACTGGCTCCTCCACCTCTCTGCGGCAGGTTTCAAGATTTTCAAACGTGGGTAAAACAGGTATTTCCCAAGACAGCGTCTACATATGTGGCAGGGATCTCTTTTTAATAAGAGCTTTCAAAAGCAACCTTCTGCTTCTGAGCTTTGCAGAACGCGGCTCTATAAAAAGTTAGCAGCAAGCCCCGTTAGCTCCCCTGGCCACTCACTCCCTGTTAATTCCATGATTAAACATTTGCCTCAACTATACCAGGCATTACATGAGAACAGAGCAATCTTGCCATGAAACCGTGGGTACTTAGAAAGAGGATATATCTTTTTTTCCCTTTTCCCCTTCTTTCTGCTCACAAATAGGAGATTTACAGTAATTAATGCCATTTAGTTTAATCTATAAATGTTTGAGGAAGCGATGCTATTTGTTTTAAGTACTACTCTCAGCGAGAAAATGCACAGTCCCCTCCAATTTCTGACTTTACGCTCATGAGCTAATGAACTGAGTTCTTAGTAAACATTGGCAAAAGATGCGAATGAACAGATAGAGTCTCCCAGTGCCGGGGACACAGGAGAAGGAGCTAATTTTACACAATTGACTTGGTAACCTTTTTGGATCAGTGGAATTAGAGGCTGATTAATCAGCCATGATTAGCATTTATTGAAGCTTTTGATGCTTGGTTCATTGTTTATTTGTTGTTGTTGTTTTCTTTCTTTTTACTTCCCCACTCCCTTCCAAAGAAAAAAATCTCCCAGGGCTAACGGTTTCTTAGATCTTTAGCTGCCAGGCTATCACGCTGGATGGGTCAGAGCTAGTCTTTCTGGACTTTTAAAATTAATACTAGACAGTTGTCTCTGACGTGCCCTTGCTTCTGCAGCCGAGCTCGGCTGTTTAATTGTAGAGGTGGCCTCCTGTGGCCGCACGCTCCCAATGTTTAGCAAGGATTGGAAATATGGATGTTAGGAGAAAAACTGGCAGATGGCTGACAAGGCATTTTTACTCATAACACACCAGTAAAACTTTAACTCAGAAGATTTAGTGCGAGAGCGTTCCAGCCAGCAAGCTGCAGCCATATGCAGATTTTTTTCAAACTTCTAAACTGATGGTTTTGCAAAGTGTGCATAAGCAGCCTTTATTGATTATGATGTTAAAAATTGAAAGCGTCAGTATCATTTAGCTCGAGACAGTTTTAAAGGAAAAATGAACATTCGTTTTCATTATGAACTACGGAAAGGCCAGGGGCTGCCGAGGTCCACATTCATTATTTCTTAAATTCCAGAGAGGAATTCTCTCAAGTAGGTGTCTCTTCAAAAAAAAAAAAAAAATATATATATATATATATACGCACTGGAAGGGCGCGAATCAAACTGTGGTTCACTAATTCGAGGTGAGTTGACATGTGGCTCGCAGGAGAGACTTGTTGGCTGGTGGTGGGGCACAGCCCCTAGGCTGGTGCTTTCCCCGTTGGAGATGGTATTTATAACGCACTTGGTATGTATTGATTGCACTCAAAACAATGCTGAATAACTCTGAGGGGCTGACAGGAACCCACAAAACCAGGCCAGGCACTCGCCCTAATTCATCTTGGGAACTGCAAGGGCAGCTCACCCGGAAGAGTCCATTGGCCTTAAGCCCCAAGGTATGTCCTGCTTCTTTGTGTGCACCTGCTAAGGAGGATGCTGGATTGGGACCCGGACAACACAAGTGTGCCTTCCATCTGGGGACAGCACAGTCTAGGGCCGTGGGACATCTCTGCTGCTGAGTTCATGTTTTAAAAATGCTCAAAGTCATTTGTTTCTGTGACAGCTTAGTGGTTTAATATTTTCTCTTAAAAGTGGGAAATCATTGCTACATTAGAGAGAAAAACAACGGTGGCAATAACCAAAGAGTGAAGCAGGAAGCAATGGCTGTACTCGGCCCCGGCAACCCCAGGGAGGGTCTAATTCACTCCCCTCCCCAGATGCAGGCCTTGTTCTCTCTATCTGCAGAGACTGGAGAGATCAGAGCCTGTGAGGGTGACTCTGGAGCAAAAGAAACTCCGGGTTGCAGAGAGGGTGAGAGAGGCTAACCGAACCTGACTTGTGTGAGCAGACTGGGGCGGGCACATCTGTTTCCAGCTGAGATGCTAACGCACTGCTTGGTGCAATAATCCGGAATTCTAGTGTGTGAGTCCAGACTTTCCGTTAGGAGTTGGGAGAAGCCTCTTCCTGCCTGGCCTATCTTTATAACCTTCTTATCATCTCCACTTTACAGATGGGAGAGTTTATTTTAAGGAAGCCTGGGCCATTTGACTTCCATGGACAAGTTACTTGCCCAAAGACCCCCCAGTTCATCAGGGAGACATCCTGAGGGGTCTCTCTTTGCCGAGAAGAAGGGAAATACTGTGTCTCGATGGACTGCGTGCGTTCCTGCTCAGGTTACCAGCATCCCTCATAAAGGCACAAACAAATCTGCTTCTTTGTTCTCTCCCCTTAGGCCTGGGGCAAGAGGTTCTGTGTTTTCAAAAGACCCTGAAGATAAAAGGCGCGTGGATTTACCCATCACACCTTTAGCCTGGAGGTCATAATTCTTCAAGAGCTAAGAAACAGAACGGACATTCAAGATGATCATGGGTAGAATGTGCTCTAAAAAATGATACTGGCTCTCAAGTTTTCTAGAACCTCTGGATGAGTATTAAACATTTGGGTAATTGAAGTGGAAAGAGTCATGATTAGGGATGGGGCCATTCCTCCCAATCACAGCACAATTTTCTCCCGGGCAGCAGCACTCGGGTAAATCCATCACAGAGAAGCTGGGGAAGCATCATAGGGACATTTTACACGTTTAATTACCAGAGAGTTTAATAGAGAGCGCTCACCTAGTGCCCTGACAAGTGATGAAGTAACTGGGCCAGTATTAGTCGGATTTTATTTTCTGTAGGATTGGGCTATTTGATTGCCAGTGAGCCCGAGCTGCTGGGAAACTGGCCCTGCTCCCTGGCTGAGGGATCTGAGGCAGGGTAAACATTTGCACAGTTATCAAAGCGGAGCCCTGAAATTTGGGGTAGGGAATTATCTTGGAAAGTGGACAGAAGCCCGTACTTGGGTGTAAGTAGGATTTTGCTGTGAGCATGGTTTAGCCTTGTGGGGGTCCCCACGCAGGGCCGGTGGGGTAGAGTGAAAAGCATAATTCTAAAGTCTGCATCTCTGAGCACTGAACTGGTGGCATCGGGGGGGGGCGGGGGGAGGGACTTGGATTTCTCTGTGCTCCAAAAACTAAATTGAGATCGTTCTCCTTTATGTCCAGTTTGGGATCCAGAAAGCTCTCTCTAGCCTGAGGGATGGCACAAAAACCAGGAGGGACCAGGGGGATCATTCAACATCAAAATGTCCCTTAACTCCTCTGACAGCTCTGGGCATCTGTAGGGGTGAGACAGACCGTCTTTATTGGTCCAAAGTCTGCATTAACTAATGCTCATTGGATGGTGAATTATAACAGGAACCCTGAGAATGTGTGGGACAGCCACATGAATTTCAAACAGATTCATTATGATCGGTGCTATTACAGTGAATAGCAAATGAGTTCATAATGATGGAACAATGAAAGTGTTACCGATAGATTTTATTTCTGTAACAAATCCTCCATGTAGAAGCCCCTCCTGTAGTGTTAATTCTAATGTAATTTTGCATTTGAATATTAGCCTCCTCGAGTAAATTATGTTTTTCAATAGTCCACACCACAATGCTCAGGGTGTTTCATGTTGCCTGGCACACTTTTTGCCACTAGGATAAGAACCCACCCCACCAACCCCACAATTTCTAATTTGCCTGTGGAGTTTGATGACTCTAAAGGGGTCACATTTTCCTTCGAGTGTCCAATCATTAGAAATCCATTTAGTATTCAATGTAACAACGCTAATGCAACAGGACAGGACCAGCACGAAATTCATCTTGCGTTCGTCTAGATGGGCTGCGTACATCTCTCTGAAAGAGTTCTGCTCTGATTCGGTGTGAGTTTAGCTCTAGTTAGGGAACACTTTAAAAATAAAACATTACTAGACACGAAGGCTCGGTTTCTCTTGACAGACATTTGGAATTTGTGGAGTCCCAATCACAACGTCGAGATTTTTACAATCCGTCTAAAGCTGCTCAGAGTGTGGACACCAGCGTCCCTCGGGGCCAAGGATCAGGGGTGCAATTGATCTGAAATGACGCAAACCAAAGCCCACTGAGAGTTTCCTGTGCTCCAGACGCCCAGTAAAAGCCTTAAGTTGGGTTATCACTTTAAGCCAGAGAGGTAGGTACCATTCAGAGCCCAATCTACGGTTGAAGAAATGGAGATTTGGAGACATTGGACAACTTGTTTGATGTCTTCCAGGCAGCACACGGCCCGGCCTGCGGCCGTGTCCGTTCTCCAAACCTGCCTCCAGGAACTAGGGCTTTCCTTCCAGAGTTCAGCCACGTTTAGGCTCTCAGGAAATATCTGAATGGATGCGTTGTTGAAAGGTATCCTCCTGGCCAAAGCAATAGGATAACTGTGCAGAGTTGCTAAGTCTTTCTGTGTATGTATTTACTAGTTGTTTCCAGGGACCAAATGTTGGAGTCCCAAGGAAACAAGTCATCCTTCTCCTTCTCCAGTGCCACCCACTCACCCTCACACAGGGAATGAAGAATGTCCAGTGCTCCCAAGCACAGACCCTGAAGAATCCAGCCCGAAGCTTTGCATCAGGATCGTAAGCAACCCCACTCATTTCCTGTTGTTGCTGGTGTCGGTACGACACACCCAAATGCCTTACGGAGGGCGCAGCAACTTCTCAGCAAAGTCCTCATTAAAATGCATTGAGATCCTCTTCAATAAAAGCATGTACCATTCACACCCTCGGAGCCTTCTGGAAGGGAGCATGACACACACACACAGACAGAGACACACACCCCATCTTACACGGAAACTCATACTGGCTGATTCCCAGGCTTACAGTTAGTTCCCTATCAAGAATTAATGCAATATCATGCACACACCATTACTGAAAAATTCTACGCTGTTTTTTGCCAAGTGTTCCTATATAACAGTTTTATCACAAGTCTGACAGCCTCCATAAAAATTCCAGGCATTCTATATCAACAGCCCTCTTTGTACTAAGTTATTAAACATTAAATTTTTATTCGTCATTTGTATTCTGTTATGCAAAATAAGCTCCTTGATAAGATGTGTCTTCTTAATTGGGCCCTTGATGCTTCTTGGATCGGAGTTGTCAGATTAGCTGGAAGAAGAGGCGCTGCGTTGAGCCAGCTAGCTACCAGGAGACCAATAGCTTTGTAACAACGATATTAAGTTAGAGAGGCCAAATGGAGGGCAGAGCCAGGCTCAGGTGAGGGTTTACATCTGTGCATGTCTTATGCTCACGCACTTTTCTCCTGGCATCAGCAGGGCTGATGGAAATAGATTTGTTTGTTGTTTACAGCGCGCAGCTGTGGGCAATGCTGCATGGGAGTTGTATAAGATTGAAGCAAATTTGTACTGAGACTAAAATATTGAGCTTTGCTCCCGTCAGCAGTCTCTGGAATCTTATTGTCGAAAACTTTATCTAGTTGTAACCTTCCCCAGGGTGATTTTCATTTGCAGCTGCCCTGTTCTGTCTCTCATCTCCTGTCCCCCACCGCCGCCACGGTGTTAGTACTTAGCGAGAGCCAGCCAGCCCCTGCTGGCCGGAGCTCTGGCTCTTTCCTGACAGGGCCACACAGAAGGACCCGGCGACAGGGCGGCCATTTTCTCTCCCTGACCCTGCCTGCTGCCAATCGCAGCCCAGCCGCCACTGGCCCTGCAGTCACTGCTGCTTTGTGCCTGGGCTGGACAGGCTCCGGAGACAGGGGACATCCACCTTCCTGTCTGCCCTGGACTGCCCAACAGCCACGAGATGTTTGAGCAGGGGCGCTGCAGCTGACACTCAGTGATTTGGGCTGTGTTTGAGAACGTTTGCGCACCTGCCCTGAGATAGTTCTAATTTTACCCTGTAGGGTTTATTTCCAACGCTGCAAGTTTCTCTTTGTCATCAGATGCTATTGGGAGGCAAAGCAAAGCAAAAAGAAAAAGGACTTTCCAGGGGTCCCGGGGGCTGTCAACTGCTCAGTGGGGAGACACGCTTCCATTGTTAGGTCCAGCTGACCTGGTGGACAAGTGAGATGGGTTTTCCCGCACTGACTCCTTTGTGTCTTTAAAAAGTTGAGTGTGTGTGTCTGGGTGAGTTTGTGTATGTCTGCGTGTGTAGGAGGCCATTACAAAAGTTTTGAGATATATAGAAATTAAGAAATGTGAAATCTGCACGAATTGTAAACAAATGAAGTCCTCCCAGCAGCACCGATAAGTCCAGCAAGCTGACACTTGCACGGATGAATCAGGAAAGACGCTGTTGACTGTTTCTTGGAAGTGAAATAACAGACCATAACACAGTCTGTCTCAGAACTTTCATAGTGACCCTAATGTGCAGGAACATGATGCTCCAGTATTAGGCAGTTACTGACCCCTTATATCCAGGATGCCTTTTGGGAATGTGGTCAGTTCTTCTTGGCCAGCTGGGAGCTCCTTAGCCTACCAGGATGGAAACTCTCTCTGCTGAATCTATCTCCTTGTGCTGAGACAGGCCTGCTGTCCAGACCCCCAGGAAGAGGGCAGGCACTAGCCGTCTCTGCTTTCCAGACCACTGTCCACTGCCCCATGGAGATAAAGCCTCCAAGTGGGAAGGGGCCCTGACCTCAGCTGGAGGCCGATGGCCCCCTGGAGGGTGAGGCCTCTGTGCACCTGGGGCTGTGACCCAGAGTGGGCTCCACCTTCTCAGTCAGACCGTGCTGACTTGTCATGGGGGTCAGGGTTCAGATGGGATTCTGAACCTTTCTGGAAAGATCTCTCAAGTGATGGAGCTTTACTTGCAACAATTGGTCTGAATTTTCTGCTTTGGTGGCCAATAGTCTAGCATCTTTGTGGGCCAGTGGAAGACCTGTCCTGAGGGGCTGGTGGGAATGGCTTCATGTCTGTTCACGGGGCCTGGGGTCCTTGGGTCTCAGAGAGAGACCCGGTAAGAGCAGAGGCAGCAAGGTTTCTAGGACAGTGTGCAGCCACAGCCATCACCTGCCTCTGCAGTTCATGTAATCAAGGTCCTGGCAGGGCGCCTTGGAGCCACGGCAGTGAGAACATGGCTGTCCCTATGTCAGAGTGTCCTGTTACATAAGTTACTATTCTTTGGGGTTTGTAAAGGACAGAAGACCCCCTTACACATGCTCAAACTAACAAATAAATAAAAAAGTATTGTGTTCCAGGATAAAATCTACGGGTATGAGTCAGCTTCTGCAATGTTGGAAGTCTGGGTCTGGGTCTGAACTGATTCTCTCTGTTCAGCATTCTTTCAAGTTGGCACAGCCAGAGGTAAGCTATCCCCAGGCTGTACCAGCATGGCCACCAGCACTGCCAACCTCATATTTCGGCTGCTTAGAAATCTCAGTGCAAATAGCATAACTTGCCTGTGAAGACACCAGCTAAGACCTCAGGACTGCCTCTCACTGACCCCATCTGGGTCAGAATCCATCCTGAACCTGGGACCAAGGGATGACCTGCTCTGAGGTGACCACACGGGGCTCCCATGTCTACTTTAGAATCCAGCCATAGGGTCAGCCCCGGCATGGATGGAGAGTGGGGCAGAGCGGGGAGGATTGCTTTACCCACACATGGGAAGGAAGAAAGAGAAAAAAGGCAGAAAGAGCCATCACTACAGACTTTCAGTCTTCAGGCTTTGGGGGAAAGTCCAGCCCTCTGGCTGTCCAGCCTCTCCTAGGGGCACAGCTACCCTGTGTCCAGTCTGTCCTAGGGGCACAGCTACCCTGTGTCCAGCCTCTCCTAGGGGCACAGCTACCCTGTGTTCAGCCTCTCCTAGGGGCACAGCTACCCTGTGTCCAGCCTTTCCTAGGGGCACAGCTACCCTGTGTCCAGTGTGTCCAGTCTCTCCCAGGGGCACAGCTACCCTGTGTCCAGTCTCTCCTAGGGGCACAGCTACCCTGTGTCCAGTCTCTCCTAGGGGCACAGCTGTGCCCAGACACTCTGTGACCCAGGCTCACCACATCCTCTTATCACCTCCTGACTGTGCTATATGCCTGTAGCCTTTGTTCACCTGGCTCTGTCTTTAGGTAAAACCTACCTATCCATCACCCTCACTTCCATCACTTTGGACCGGGCAAAAAATTCTGCCCATCCCTTGGAGCCCAACTCAGAGAACAAGCTCTCTGAACACCCTTCCCCTACCCCTACCTCCCCCCCCATGAGCCACCCCACCGTCTGCCCTCCCCTTGTTCATGGTGACAACATAACTTAACCAATGCCACATTTTGTGCAATTCAAATCCCTGAAGTGTCTAATTCGCCATCACACTGAACTTTCCCCGTAGAGAGCAGTGCAGATTGGGGCTCACTTGAGTAGACGGATGAGCTCGTATCCACTTCTGCTAAGAGATCTGAGTTTGTAGCCCACGAGGAAGAGGGGAGAGGAAAGAGAAGAAATTAAGGAAGTAAAATTCCATTTCTAATTTTAGGGCCAAATTCCCTCCACCTTTAGCCTCTCTGGTAACATATGGAGACCTGGGTAGCTATAATATCTACAAAATTAAAGCCCCTAATTATCATTGAGGATGAAAAAATCTGACAGCCTGAATTAGCCCCCAAATAGTCCTGGAACAACTGGGAGAATACGAAGGCCTCCATTTCCAAAGCCTTTTCCACACAGGCTATGTGAGTGATAAAAGACGGACATTATCTACATTCTAAATACATATAGGTTAATGAAAAGATCACTATTTTCTGGTAATCCATAATTCTCCCCAAGATAAAGGACGCCTTCCTGTACGTTCAAGAGCCAATAGCCACTTGGACTAGAGTAGCCGTGGCTTCGGCTCCTGGCTGTGTTTTGACATTTCAAATTTGTAGAGGTCATGTGTGCAGCGGGAATGGCTTGCTAGAACACTGATGATAATATTCCTGGCAGGCTCAGGCGCTGGAAATTCCGGTTTCAAGATATCTCATTATCTGCAGGTGCCGTAATGGGAAGCTGAATGCAGAGCTGTCAATCATGGAGGAACATTTGGAAACGCAGCAGCCACATAAAAGCTTTCCCTGACTTACCCCCTCTGCTCAGCAAAGGAGGGAAGGAAGCTCAAAGAAACCATCTTTCCAGCAGGTCAGCAGACTCAAGCAAAGCATGGGAGACTCAGTCACCTGGTGTATGCGGTGCCCACTCACAGGCACCACAGAGTCCCCACCTGTCTCCAGAACTGAGCGTCAGGAAAGCTGCCCTGTCTGCAGAGGCAGTTTGGATCCCGTGCTGCCTGACCTTGGGGTTTCTGTAGCAAGGCCATGCTGGAGGCACCGTCTACTCACTTCCAGAAGCCACACACTGTCCTGGGCTCCCTGAAAACTAGCCCACATGCTTCCTGTCCCGGGTTCCCTGAAAACTAACCCATATGGAGCTTGGCAGGTGAGGCTGGGGAAGGGGGTACAGGGGACTTCTAGAATGGACATTTGCCAGTGCCTCGCCTGTAGGTAGTGGGGGCGAGGATGGGAGCTGGGGAGACTGGGAAACCTGGTAACTTGCTGTCCTTGACACTTGCACCTCCACACTGGGGGGGTCATCTGGAAAAAGCCTTGAGAATTCCCCAAACAAAACTAAATCTGATGTGCTGTGATTAATTGAACAACAAAACCTCTGGCCTAGAAATTTAGCATTCAGTACTGGAACTGGTAAGTGGAGGGCATGGGGCATCGCCCAGCAAGGTTGTAGGGAGGAACTTCTGCACTGGTGGCCTGTGCTGGGGACGCAGAGACACCCTCAGAACAAGCCTCAGAAGTAAGGGATTTCAGAGCTCGATTTTTCTCACAAGGGTTCGCAGCCAAAACACATGAACTCATTTTGCTCTTGCTCCATGTTAAGATAATATACTCAGACCAAAGATGGGGCTGCAAAAGCAAACAGCTCCCAGGACAGACAGGACCAACTCCAAGTGCCGACTTAGATTGTTAGGAACAGTGGCATAAAGACACTGTGCTCTGGACTCCAAGGTACTCCTTCTGCAGTGAGGGCCAAGAGGTCTTTCCCAGGTGGTAGAATATCCCTAGTCTATCGCTGTAACTGGACAAAAGTTACATGCACCAAATTCTTTATTTTTTCTATCAGAAGTAACTTTATTTATACCAATGGCTTTCTTTCTATATAATTTAAACAATTAATTATTTATGTTTAAATTTCAGGTTAATATGAGGGTACAAATGTTTAGGATACATTGTTTTCAATTCTAAGGTAAAGTTCAAGTTGAGCCCTTCACCTGGGGTGCCTGCTGAACACCCCCACACTGTGCACATTAGGTGAGATCCCACCAATCACTCTCCCTCCTCCCTTCCACTCCCCCTTTCCTCTTCCCATTCTCTCCTCCTTCCTCCCCTCCCCCTCTTGTTCCCCTCCTCTCCCCTCTCCCTCCTCCCCCCTTTCCCCTCCCTCCTTCTTCTTCCCTCCCT
>NW_003852530.1:2582455-2585628 GCF_000181295.1 Otolemur garnettii | reverse complement strand
TCTCCCCTCCCCCTCTCTAGACTATATTTGTATTTTTCTTTCCTGTGGGCCTGTAGTTGTTTATCTATTGGTTTCATATTAGTACTGAGTCCACAGGATACCTGCTTTTCCATTCTTGTGATACTCCACTGAGGAGAATGTTTTTCAACTCCATGCAGGTAAACACAAAACATGTAAAGCCTTTGGGTCAGCCCTCCCTCCCTCCTCCTGCCTCCCCCACCCTCCCTTCCCTTCTTCTACCTACAGGGCCGTTGAACTTCAGCTGTGCACCTGAGCCGTGCGAGGTGGTGATGGAACACAGAACAACAAAACCCTCCTTAAGAACTTCGGTGTCCCATGGGTGAGAGAGACCACCCAGGAGGGTGTTTGCTAGATCAGCTGTGTGTCCTGAAGGCCAAGGGCAGGTCCCCTGGCCACTGGTCTACAGGAGGGGTGCTTGCTTTAGGGCTGTGCCTGGGTCCCTTGGTGACATTTCTCGCTAGTTCTCGAGGACAACATAGGCAGGAAATAAACACCACAGAAGATGCATAGATGGTCCTTTTTTTTTTTTTTTTAACCCAACAGTGGTGTTTCACAGGGGGCTACTGGTCACTTACACTGTGCTTAGGAAAAGGATACTGGCTTTTGGGAATGAGATATTGACCCCCATGAAGATGAGGCTCTAGGGAAGAGTAGGGGTGGGGTGAGCAGGAGCAGAGGATGGGAGAACTGTCCCCACCCTCGTCCTGGGCATGCATGGGAAGCAGAACTAGCCTTGTCCTATGATGCAGGACAGACAACTGGACGGAGACCCCAGGTCAGTATTCAAGAGTGAGAATTTGGAAGTCAGCAGGCCTTGGACCAGGTCACAACCAACCACTTCATACCTGTGTGATCCTCAACACATCATTTCTTTCTGCCTCAGTTTCCTCCTCATCAAAACAATCCCCTTCTCAGAAGGGTGTTGGTACAATTGACAGAGAGGACATGTGGAGGGCTTAGCCTGCCCAGTGCCTGCAGTACCTAAAGTATTCAGTGAATAAGGAATCAAAGTTGATCTTTATGTTGAGTCAAAATCTAGCAGTTAGTGGTCTCCGTGGGAGCCAGGCTGGGAAGTTCCCTGTTATCAGAAGTGATCACACAGAGAGAAACTGGACAATTGGCCGAGCCTAAGACTTGAAGAATGTTTATGCGATGTTAAGTTCCTTTTTAATTCTTAGCCTCTAGGATACTTAGAAAAGAACCAGGTACCCTACAAATGTAATTTCTGTGTAGAAGAGCCATGTGCATTCACGCACAAGATGACTGCTGGAATTTCTAGCTATTATGGTAGTTTTTAAAGAAACATAATACATGAATAAAATAACTTTAATTTATATTTAAATATCAGGTACAGATTATTGACAGTCCTCTGCACCCCCGACTTGCAAAACCAAGCAGACACTGTGCACAGACTCATGAGGCCAGAAAAGGGGCCTCTGTGGCTGTCACAAAGGTGAGGGTAACAGGTGACACAGAGGAATGCAGGACATATGTGTCAGGAAGGAAGCTTTTCCTGTACGTTAGCCCCTGAAAACGATGTGTCTACAAACTGTGTGGGATTATCTCGTGGTGAGCCAAGAAGAAAGAAATTTAATTGTATTAAAACGAGAGAAAGAGGGAGGGACATTCCTCTCCTTGGGCCCTGGGATGCCAGTCACCGTGCCCTCCTGTTCCTCTCTCTGTCCTTCCTGTGCCTCATCCTCCCCTCCCAGACCACTTTCCTCTTCTGGAAGTGCCCGTGGGTTATATGTTGTGGACGGTGTTTGTCTATAAACAAAAGTAGAAGTCCTGAGTCAAAATCAGATCCAGTGGGGGAGTTTCTGACTGGCCGAGGAGATGTTTGAGGAAGTGCAGGACGTTACAGAAAGGCACATAGGGCACCTTCCACCTCCCCTGAGATGCCCCCATGCAGGCAGCTGCCTGGTTTGCCAACATGGGAAGATTTCAATTCCCAAGAGACCCTTATGAGAAGAAACCACTTAAGATGCGCCTCCTTCCTTTGGTTTTACTCTGAAAGTTCCAAGAAACTGTCCTTTTATTTCAAACTCTATGCAGATGGTCTTGGATGTATTAACTAACTTGTACCCCAGAAGGGCCACCCTGCAGATTCCATGGGTATTGACCCGGCCATAAGGGTGCTGGGTGGGACCGCGGCGTCATCACCCTGCCCTGTCCAGCCCATCTTCTCCCCTCCACCCACCCCCAAGTTTGACCTCAGAGGTGGCCTGTTATACCCCATTGTATCTGGAAAGATGTTCCATGGCTAAAGAAAGTGTTTCTGCTCTTTCCTACTTGTCTTGACTTCTGCCTTTCTGTGTTTTCTGAAAGTGTGATGAGAGGGTGGATTCTCAGCGTGCCTCCAGCCTAGCTGCAAGTTCTTCAGCGAGTTATTCAACAGCTCGGAGCTGCAGAAATGAAGCTAACAGTCCCTAGCCTGGAGCACCCCGTCAGGACCAGACACCTGTGGAGGGCCCCGAGTGCCATCAAAAGGCAAAAGGATGACGGTCCCTGCTCCTTCCCTCCCTCTCTCCCTCCTCTCCTAATTTCTTCCTTCTCTTTCTGCCCCTTTTTCCTTCCTTCCTTTCTTCTCTAATTTCCTCCTTCCCTCCACTCCCTTCCTCCTTTATTCTCTTCTTCCTTTCCTCCCTCCCTTCCTTCCTTCCTCCATTCCTTTCCTCCCCTCATGCCTTCCCTCCCTCCCTCCCTCCCTCCCTCCATTCCTTTCCTCCCTCATCCTCTCCTTCCCTTTCTTTCTTCCTTCTTGCATCACATTTTCTCCTTTTTCTCAAGAAAAATTAATAGAAGAAACTCCAGTGCCTGCCAGAAAACAAGATCAAATGATCATTTTGCTGTACTGTAACTCATAAAAAACCTGAAACCATGGCATCCCTTTATACAGCTGTACCTGCAAGACGGGCAGGAGCAAGAAGCAGACACAGCCAGGTCCCCGCGAGAAGCAGACACAGCCAGGTCCCCGCGAGAAGCAGACACAGCCAGGTCCCCGAGAGAAGCAGACACAGCCAGGTCCCTGTCAGCCTTGTGCCCCACACAGGCTGCGCCCTCCTGCTTCCCGCCCTCACTTAGGACAGACCCTGCCCTCCTGCTGCCCTTCCCACCCTCACCCAGGGCAGACCCTGCCCTCCTGCTGCCCT
>NW_003852530.1:2569958-2582039 GCF_000181295.1 Otolemur garnettii | reverse complement strand
GCCCTCCTGCTGCCCTTCCCGCCCTCACCCAGGATGGACCCTGCCCTCCTGCTGCCCTTCCCGCCCTCACCCAGGATGGACCCTGCCCTCCTGCTTCCCTTCCCACCCTCACCCAGGGCAGACCCTGCCCTCCTGCTTCCCTTCCCACCCTCACCCAGGGCGGACCCTGCCCTCCTGCTTCCTGCCCTCACCCAGGGCAGACCCTGCTCAGAGGGAGCCAGGCTTCAGAAGGGAACACCTCCCGTGGAGACGACTGGCACGCGTTTTACTTTTAACTGCTTAAATTGATTGATTCTTCGTGACAACATTTTCTTGAAGGCTTTTTTTACCCTCCTAACAAATTTGAGTCTTTGAGACAGGCCAGTGATTGACAGAACCACAGACTGACAGCGTCGGGTTCCTTCTCAGACTGAGGGCTGCGGCAGCCTGTGGAAGCCCGGCTGAGCCCCGGGGAGCCCAGGTGAGCGGGGAGAAGGGACACCCACAAATAACAACGCTCTTTGCTTTTCCTTCAGAACACGGCCCGCATTGTTGGCACTGCATGAGGGAATGATAACTTTCCCTTTTCTGAGCCACCCACGTGCCACATCGAAACACTTTGGTCAACAGTGGATCACGTGTAGGAAGTGGCCCCTGAAAGATTATAACCAAGATGGACAAATCCCATTGCCTGATGATGTCATAACGAAACTGATCAAGGTCTTGCTCTTGACCTCGTGGTGATGCTGATGTAAACACCCCCCACCCCACGCGGTCCATCACCTACAAGTCCAGAACATACAATTATGTTCCAGTGCGTAATTTTTCATACTGGCTTATGAATTTACCACACTATACTTTATTGTTATTTTACAGTGTACTCCTTCTATTTATACGAAAAACAATTAACTGTAAGACCATCTCCAGCAGGTGTTTTTGGAAGGCCACATGAGTAGGTGTAATTATTATCACAGGAAATAACAGGCTCCGAGTATGTCCTTGTCCCTGAAGGCCTTCTGGGGGACAGGATGTGGAGGTGGACAACAGTCACATAGATGGTCCCGACCCTGGGTGGCCCACGCTAATGCGTGTTTATGTCTCAGTTTTTAGCAAAAAAGTGTAAGTAGTAAAAAATAAATTAAAAAAAATTTTAAATAGAAAAAGTCTTCTCGAATAGATATATGAAGGAAAAAATACTTTTGTACAGCCGTGCAACGTGTTTGCATTTTAAGCTATGTGTCGTTTCAGAAAGACTCAATAATTTTCAAAGTCTATAAAGTAAAAGTGTTACAGTAGATTCAGGTTATTTTATAATTGAGGAAAGAAATTTATTTTTTTACAAACTTAGTGCTGCTAAGTGTAGAGTGTGTAACATCTGCATGGAGCACAGTGGTGTCCAGGCCTTCAGATTTACGCACTGCTTACCCCCGACTCACCCAGGGCAACTCCCAGTCCTGCATGCTCCATTCCCAACAAATACCCTCTACAAGTAATCAGTATTTTTTTTATTTCCTTGCTTATTTTTTATTATTATTTCTTTGCTTTTGTTGTTGTTGTTGTTGTTGAGACAGAGTCCCAGCCTATGCCCCTGAGCAGAGTGCAATGGTGTTATAGCTCGCTGCAACCTCAGACTCAGGCTGTGAGTCTGCTGCCTCAGCCTCCAAAGATGCTGGGATCACAGGTGCTTGCCGTGGCCCCTGGCTGGGTTTTTCCATTTTCTTCATGAGTCGAGGTCTCACTCTCACTCAGGCAAGTCTCAAACTCCTGAGCTCAAGCAATTCTCCCTCCTCAGCCTCCTGCAGTGCTGGGATTACAGGCGTGAGCCACTGCACCTGGCGTAATCAGTATTTTTTTTCTTTCATATCATATGTTTACTTTACCTTTCCTACATTCAGATATGTTAAGATATACAAATGCTTACCACTGAGCTACACCGGTGTGCACAGGAGCCTTGGCGGGACTGGGTGTGGTGGCTACGCCATCTGGGGCCATGTTACAAACTCCGTGACGTCCTCACCTTTCCCTGAATGTGTGGATTCCCCTTGGTAAGAAGCAGGTTACTATAATGCCTCAGAGTTTTGTGTATTCAAGAAAGAGTTTTTAAATCTCCAGGATTTGTACGCTGAATGATGACAAGATGGACATAGGATGGGACTGCAAACTAATGCAACCTTTTTGGAAGGAAGTATGGAGAATCCTCAAAGAACTCAAATCAGACCTCCCATTTGATCCCACAATCCCATTACTAGGCATCTACCAAGAGGAAAAAAATCAGTTTATCATAAGGAAATTTGCACTAGACTGTGCAAATTTATCACAGCTGAATTCACAATCACCAGGATGTGTAATCAACCTAAGTGCCCATCAACCCACAACTGGATTGACAAGCAGGGATACATGTACACCATGGAATACTATTCAGCCATTAAAAGAGACAGAGACACTACATCATTTGTGTTAACCTGGATGGAAGTGGAACACACTCTTCTTAGTAAAGTATCACAGGAATGGAGACGTAAGAATCCAACGTACTCAATTCTGACATGAAGCCAGTAGATGATCTGATACCATGTAAGGGAAAAATTGAAATCAATTCAAAGTGGGGGGCTGAGAACAAGGGAGCAGAGAGAGGGGAGGAGGGAGAGGGATGGGTGTTCCCCCACTTAATGGGCACAATGTTGGGGCGTATGGAACACCTCTTGGAGGAGGGACACAATTATAAGAGGAACTTTACCAAAGTCATGCAAACATTGTAACCTAATTCTCTGTACCCTCAATTAACCTGAAACAGGAAAAGATAAACATAGAAGTTGAATATAGTCCCTGTCCTCAGGGAGCTCAGTCTGACCAGGGAACTAGATAAAGGGACACCAGGGGTTTCTGCACTTCAACAAGAAGGAAGATACAAGGGAAGGTACCGGTAATGGGAGCTGAGCCTTAAAAGATGAGGTGACAGATGGTGGAGAAGGGCAGGGCGGGGCATTTCAACCTCAATCGCACCTCTGGTGGGGAAGTGGGTACAGCTCACTCCACGGCAAGTTCTCTATCAAAGGTGAGGCCTCCGGTCATGGAGGGAGGTTGCAGCACTGAGGCTTGGCCAGCCCAAAGTGTCAGGATGGATCTGGAAGGGCACATTTACAGGGGTCCTCAAACTTTTTAAACAGGGAGCCAGTTCACTGTCCCTCAGACCGTTGGAGGGCCGGACTGCAGGCCCAGGACGAGTCGGCTGCTAAGCAGGACAGGCAGTGGCAGCAAAAACACCGGGCGGGCCGGATAAATATCCTAGGTGGAACGCATGTGGTCTGCGGGCCGTAGTTTGAGGACGCCTGCATTAGAAAGTGGAGAGCTAGCAAGTGTTTCCAAGGAAGAGGGCCGCAGGTGTCTTCCTGTGTTTAGAGGGGTCTCTGACGGTGATCTGGAGGAGGGCAGATTGGAGAAGGGAAAACTAGGGGCAAAATGCCTTCCACAGAGGGCAGAGTAAACCGCCTGGACTACAGAGGGCCCCCAAGTGTCGTGAAGGCCTCTGTACTTGCAGGGTACTGCTGAGGTGGAGGGAAGGGAGGGCTCAGGGAAGGCACTGTAGTTTCTCGGCCCCATCCATAGGCCGAAACCCGTGGAGTCCATTCATGACCATATTGGCTTAAGGGGTTGCCAGAGCATCTGAGGGGGACACATGCAGGAGAACCCTGAGTTTGGTGCTCAAAAGAGAGGGATCAGGGTTGACGATGCTTCAGAGTCTCTTTAACACCGACACGAGTTTGCACACGTTCGGCTTAGTCAGTTATTCAAAATGGAACTACGCTAATTGGTGTAGATCAGGCTGATTCCGACTCCAGTGTCTGGCAGCCTATATTTAGACCCTGGAGAGGCACGGCTCGCTCCACGCACACCCCTGCCTTCCATTCTCCCCTGTCCCATTGTCTGGTTGCTTGACCGAGTTGACTGGTCATCAGCAGCATGAGTCACGACTTGGGCGGAGGGTATCTGGAGCAGGCAGGTCTCTTACCTAAACACCACAGAGCCCAGAGTGCATGGAGTGGAGTTCATCCCTCTCTCTAAGGGAGGAAGGACGAAGGGCTGCTCCTGGCTTCCGCGGGCCTCAGGCAGCCCTGTTGGGAGCACCTGCCCTCTGCCTCCAGGCCCCCACGATGCTCACCTAGGAAAGGGGGCTTTCCTCTTTCTCCACACTTCAGGGGTGAGTTGTTTTGTTTGATCAGACGTAGTGAGATCATCCCAGTGTTAGTTTTTAATTTATGGCATTTAATTAGGCATTTCATTTGCAGCAATTAAGAAAAAAGTGATCCGTACAGTGCCTTAGGTTACAGCGCGGCCGACGGCATTGGTATTAGCAAATAAAAAAATAAAATAAAATAAAAAAGGAACTGGCAGGCGTCGCCTCTGTGGGGCCTCCAGCAAATACCCAAACCATTTTCCAGTCATCTCTGCTCACTCCCGCCACTCTCCTTTTCCTGTCTCTTCCTTCCTGATCGCTGAAGGCTCCTGCCACCTTATCATGGTTTAAAATAAGATGGGGCGAACGGCACCTCCCCTCCTCACTTCGTGCCTCCGTGGGATTTCACCCAGAAATGCAGGCAGGAAAATAAAATTAAAAAAGGAAGGTGCCAGAGACCCCGTAGACTCTCCCAGGAGAATGGGAGAGGAGGGAAGGAGTGGGAAGATTCCTACCACAGGACCCTAATGGGAAAGTGGCCTTCAGAGCACCCCAAGGAAAGCTCGGCCACGATCCAGAGTGGGTCAGAGCCTGTCTCCCAGGCAATACTCCAGAGAGTGACACGGCGGAGCCAGTGAATTACAGATTCTTCCAGGAACGGTGCCAGAGAACTTGACATTTCACATTCACTCACACATTGGCAGCTGTCACCACGGGTAACAAAATGCAGGCACCACCTACGACTCAATAGGTGGCCGTCCCCCAGAATTTAGAGGCCACCGTCTCAGTCCCTGACAGCCCGGTGTCCAGCGACACGGCTCCAGATGCGATTTGGATGAAACATCACGGCACGCGCATGAACAGGAACAGTGCTTTGTGAATGTGCAAGTCGGGTTTAGCTCAGAGACTAGAAAGCAGACAGCCTTGGACTGCTGAGGGTTGGCTTCCCATAATTTTCACGTTCTTCAGTGTGACTCTTCTTAAAACGAAAACAGGGCATTGTCACTGAGGATAGAGTAGAAAACTCGGGTGACAGAGACAAGAACAAACTCGGAGACATCTACAGTCCCACTGCCCAAATATATATAATCATCATGATTTTTGCTAGAAATCTTTTGGGATATATATGTGTGTATATATACACACACACACTATATATATATAGTAATAGTATACATATATGTCATATGTCAAATTTGGAGACATCTCTAATCCCACTGCCCAAATATGTATAATCATCATTATTTTTGTTAGAAATCTTACAGGCTATAGATATGTATACCTGTGAAAATACATATATAGACACACACACACCATATATGTCGGAATAGCATGACATATGCATAACTAACAAGTATGTAATAAAATATTGTATGGTATTTTGTATACATGCTTCCTTTCCTAAATATAAAGATGTCACCAGTCATAGGAAACATCACACCTTCTTTATCTGGGGATGGAGCAGCCCAGTATTAGTTGAACAAACACATTTTTACTCAGCAATCAAATTTTCATTTAGCCACTGATGTCATTCTGATTTATTCTTCCAAATCACAATGAAATGTATCAAAATTCGAATCTATGTTTTTTTCATGTCCCATTACTCTTTGCCATGAGCGGTAATGCCCGGTTTCGTGGGAAATGCAGTATTTTCCAAAGCCACGTTGGTAATCTGGACTGAGATATCTTTAAATCCTTTCACCTCAAAGGATGTTAGGTCTCGGTCTGTGTTTTCTGTTTTGCTTAAAATTCTGAATAACCTTTCCACCTTGCCCTGAATTCAGTCATGGCTTCTTCGAGGATAAGGGTCTTCTCGCTGGAAGTTTGAGGCACATAGGTGTTCAGCCCCTGAGGGAAGTCCTTGCTGAGGACCGGGCCTCTCCTCACTGTGCTGGCCCTTGGCCCCTCCCTAGGAACCGGCAGTCTCCGCCGCCGCCTTCAACGCATCTCCAGGTGTGTGATGCTGCAGTTGTCCAAGCTGGCGCATTGATTTCATCCCGAATCGTGGTACTGTCATTCTCAAGGCCTTCAATGGACAACCAGGGGTCGGAATTGAAGTTAACACCCTCCCTTCCGCGCTGCCCCAATGCTAAGGACACTCAGCAGAGCATTTTTCTAACAAAAAGCAAAGGCTTCCGTCCTGGGTTACGTTCACTTGTGCCGGGATGACGGCCACAATATCACACGTTACTCACCAACCGCCAGGCAGGCGCTCTCAGTACTGACTGTAAGGCCCACGTTTGAATCCTGGCTCACAGCTCACCCTCTGCTCTGGATTGCAGCTACTCTGGAGGGTGAAGTGAGCCCAGTCAGGGTGAGGGCTTAGCCTCAAGCCTGGCAGGTGGCACAGGCTCGGTAACCACGTTCCTGCTGTAACCAGCAGCAGCCATTGAATTCAGCGCTTGCTCTGTGCCAGTTTACTCACATTAACTCACAGAATCCTCACACCTGCCTGACAAGGTACATGCTATTGTTATCTCCATTTACAGAAGAGGAAGCCAGGCCATGAAAGAGTTAAGTAATTTGCCCTGTCTTACACAGCAGGTGCATAGTGAGGCCAGGCAGAGTTGGCTCCAGGGTCAAGTATACTCCACCTGTGTCTTACACAGCAAGTGCATAGTGAGACCAGGCAGAATTGGCTCCAGGGTCAAGTATATTCCACCTGTGTAGAAAATGTGCACATTGGTTGGGTGTAGGGAACTGGCCACATGCTCCAGGGATGGCAGGTTCAAACCCGACCAGGGCCTCCTAAAACAATAATGACAACAATAACAAAAAAATAGCCAGGTGTTGTGGGGGTGCCTGTAGTCCCAGCTACTGGGAGGCTGAGGCAAGAGAATGGCTTAAGTCCAAGAGTTAAGAGTTGGAGTTTGTGCGAGCTGTGACACCAGAGCACTCTACCAAGGGTGACATAGCGAGACTCTGTCTAAAAACAAAAAAAAGAAAAAATGCCTTCTTGTTGCTCTGGGGGAGGACTCTGACTGCCATCTTGCTTTTCTTGGGCCATGGAGAACCAGTCCAGTGACCCTTTGTCCTGGATTTAACAAGCACAGAAGTCTTTTCCCCATTCCCGCTTGACCACTGCTTGGCAAATTTAAGGGATGGTTTCCTCTTCCTAACCAAGACGGTCAGACTCTGGGGAGAGACCCAGGGAGCAGTGAGTCCTCTCATCTTTGTGGTAGTGATCGTTCTTCCTTCAAGATGAAGGACATCAAGTCCACTCTGGTGACCTCTATCAGTCCTTGGGGACAGGCTTTATTACAGTTGAGTCATAATTAAAAGTGGTTCACAGGACCCGTGTGCAGACGTTGTTAGGAAGGTTGTGTGTACACTGCATTACCGACACCCCTAAACCTTAGACTTCAAGTCCATACTGAGCCCCAGCTGTGCTGGGTGGGGACTGAGTGAGACCCCCACAAAGTGTTGCTCGCTGGTGCTGGCAAGGACAGCTCCTCCCAGGCCCTGACGTCAGAGGCCAAGGGTGGATGCATCTCCTGAAGCAGGTGTAGCTGCTGGAGTCTGGGGTGGCGACCAAGTACCCCTGTCCAGGTCTGAGCAGATGGGTCTCCAGGGTCAGCCAGGAAAGAAGGACAATACTGCCATTACTGACATCTGCTAAGGACTTTCTATGTGCCACATGCAGTTAGTGGCTGCATTATCAAACCTAAGAGATAGAAAGCATCATTTTACCTTCACAGGCAGGGAACCGAGGCTTATAGACAGTAACTTTTTCAGGGTATCTTAGGTAATGAGGGACAGGTCTGGGACACCCAACACAGGTGCGTGGCCACTGTGTGAAAGCTGCCGTTCCTCGACATAGCTAGAGTACCCCCAGCCCAGCTAATGACAGAGATTGTGAATCACTTAATTGTGTGTGTGTGTGTGTGTGTGTGTGTTTTAGAATGAGCTATAAATGGCTGGCATTTGAAAATCAAAATCGACATCATCGGAAGTATAAAAATAATGAGGTGGGTGGTAAATGGCACAGTGAGTGTGTGAGCAATTTGCACAGGGAAGGAATGGGGGCCATTTGGAGCCAACAAAGAAATGAATTCTCTTATAGCCACAGTTTAAAAAAACGATATTCAGTACTCGGGGAAGGCGGCTTTTAAGCAGCATCACTTATTGTTAAGCTTCCTCCTGATGATAGCAAATAAGTTTGCCTCTAACAGGAGACTCTCTTCTATGAACGGGAGGATGGACGGACCCAGTGATCTTGGCATACTGGTACAAATGATCTTTCCAAGGAGGACTCTCCTTCGGCCCAGGGCCAGTGCTGTCTGCTTATTTGTCCGAGTCGGGCAGGGCCTTTTACAGAGCCGGTCTCCTCGGCTGACCACGGACGGAGGTAGCCTATTATCTCCCAGAAGCACATAATGTGTTGCAGCAAGTGACTGCATTATAGCAGGCCCCTAAATTGTATTTGGACAAAGAATAATTGAACACCGGACAGAATAACAAATGTCCCGGTCAAGTTTGCTTCATGGGTTTATCGTGTTGTATTAACATGATAGAAATATGAATACTTAAATCTTATCTCAGGTATAGTTTATAACTGCATTAATCATTTACTGTATTATATATTTTTCATGTCAGTAAGATTGTGAGGAAAAGATTCAATTTTCACAGCACAGTCAGAGAGTGTGTTTCAGATAAGTAAGAGGCCGGGATTAAAGCAGGGCAGCATGGCTCTCAATGGCAGGCCCTGGGAAGGGAAGGTTAGCATAGATCAAGCAATATTAAGCAGGATCCTTTAGGCTCAGGAAAAATAAATCACCAAGCTACTCAGTGCCAGCATCTTGTTTGCCCGAATCAGATAAACACTTACAGACTTTTTACTTCTATGTGATAGATTCAAACTGGGCTGGCAAGGCTGCCATCTGCCCAGCCCTGTCTCAGCTCTTTGCTACTTCTGTGTCTGTCTGGACAGGTGGATGGGGAAGAATAAAGCTCAGTGGGTACAGGGACATCTTTGACACGGCCCCTGACAGTCGCCCCTGAGGGGAATGCTGTTGTCCTTAAGGGAGCAGTAGTTTCAGAGAGGCAGTTACGGTAAGTGCTAAGCTGGGGCTGGTGAGTCCTGAATCCTGGAGTGATTCCCCAAAACAGTTTGAGGGTCTAACTGACCCCTCTCTAGGTGACAGTCACAACATAGGTCCCTACCTGGCTAAATCCTTCCAGGTCGTGTCAGCATCAAATTAAATTGTAACAGACATTCTTTTTGGAGGACAGACATTTTTCCAAATCACCAGCTTCAATCCATTCTGAAGGGCTAAGATGAGAAATCTTTTCTTTTCTTTTTTTTTTTTTTAATATAAATTTGCTGAAATTTCGGTTCACCCCAGCTCCCAGAGATGTCATTCTAGAAACCCTGTCAGAGGTTTGTTGCGGTTGGCTGGACCCCTTAACATCTTCCTGTTTCCCCAGCAAAGTGAGGCAGAGGTCGCGACATAGAGTAAGTCATTTCTCAAAGTTTAGAGTGGGGGAAAAATCAAACAGCAGGGCCACAGAATAGAAAGGTGAGATGCAAAGACACAAATCACTTCCCAGTCACAAAAATTGCCAAAAAATAGCAGCTCGCAGCTGTGCACAGCAGGAACAGAAAACATTAAGCACATGTTAAATAACAAATAGGAGACTTAAATATAGCTAAAAATGGACCTTACCCTGAATAAATCATGCAAGCTGCATCTTACCCATCCTGAGAAACGTAATGGATCATGTGAAATCTGCCAAATTTGTATTTTAAAAAAAATCAATAGCGTGTGTCTCTGCTTTGAAAATGACACGATGTTCAGTTAGGGGAAGCTGTTCTGTGCTTCCGCCGTCCCGCCCCCGCCCCTCCTGCCACCCCCCACTCCTAAGACTACAGCTGGATTTAAGAAATTTCATTTTAGTTAAAGACAAGCAAGACATGCATTTGAATAAGTCTATTTTTTTTTTTTTTGGTGGATAAAAACTATTTAACATTCACTTTACACTGCCTTAGCATTTCACAAAATTGTTCCCTCTTTCTTCCGAACATGTAAAGGAGTTGGCGCGTCTATTCTGAACCGTTTTTTTTGAAAACCGCAGAAGTTCATGTTTCCAATACTTCTCATCCATTTTTAGCTTCTCCTAAGACGTAGCCATTGCCACTCGGTCAAACCCGAGGGGGGCCGCGAGGAGCAGGGGGTAGGGCAGCGCCTTCAGTGACAATAAGGCAAAATAAATCTCCAGGCAGAGTATTCAAATCAGCCCCTGGCAAGCCTCTCCCCTGAAACGCTGGCTGCCGGCATGCTCTGTCTGCAGATCATTTCCAAGTCCTTTGGCTCGTCTTCAGCACTGAGGGTCAGATTCCGCTTTATTCTGTGTGTGTCTCTCCTGGGAGATTAATGGACCTTAACAACAGGAGGGTGAACTGTGATGAGCGAATTTATTTTTAATTTGTTTCTTATTTATTTTTCTTTTTTAAAATTTCAGATTAATGATTATACTCCACTGTTTGTGTTTCCGAGGTAAAGTTCAAGTTGTCGTTGAGCCCTCAGGAGACTTTTTTTCTTTTTTGAGACAGAGTCTCACTCTGTCACCTGGGTAGAGTGCCACGGCGTCATCACAGCTCATAGTGACCTCAAACTCGTGGGCTCCAGTGATCCTCCTGCCTCAGCCTCCCGAGTAGCTGGCTAGTTTTTCCATTTTTAGTAGAGACAGGGTCTCGCTCCTGGTCTCAGGATGGTCAGACTCACGCGATCCACCTGCCTTGGTCTCCCAGGGTGCTGGGATTATAGATGTGAACCACAGCGCCCAGCTATCTACAAGACTTTTCACCTTTGCCTTGATAGCATCACACAGCACAGTTTTTGGTCCGGCAGGCACACACGTCGCACATGCACACGTATATACCTGATGCCCTTCAGCACGGAAAGGCCGTTGGTGGCTGTACATGTCCAGCCCACTTCTACTGCTGTATGTATTTCTTTTTTTCTTTTTTTTTTTTTTTTTGCCTTCAGTAATCAGTTGCCTAGGAGTTTAATGCAAGGAACTGGGGATGCGCAGAGGAGGAGGGCACTGTGATAACAGAGACTGTCCCCTCACTGGGCAAAGGAAGGGCTGAGGGTGCCCCTGCTGGCCTCTGCACGCCCAAGCTGGCCTCCGTGCACCCCTGCGGGCTTCCTGACATAAGCCCCTGTTGGCTTCTGTGCCCATGGTGGCTTCTATACGTCCATGGTGGCTACCATAAGCTACTGGCCTCTGTGCACCCCTGCTGACCTTGGTACACCCCTGCTGGCCTCCATGCACCCCCACTAGCCTCCATGCACCCCTGTCTGGCCTCTGTGCACCCCTGCTGGCCTCTATGAGCCCACACTGGCCTTTTTGCCTGGTCCCTTTCCCGGGGCTCTCTCTGCATTTGGGATATTCATGATACTCTGTTAGCGTGAACAGCAAATATGTGGCTTTGAGGGCAAAAATATGTATGTATATAAAGGAGAAAAGTAGAGGGGAGAAAACAATTTAAAACAAGGAGCCAGCAGAGCCCTGCCGGGGAGCCTTGGAGAGGCATCATCAGCACACTTGGGAGGCTTCCCTCTGCCCCGCGCCGGCCTCTTTTGGCGGGTATGGAGAGTGTTTCCACCGTGCCGCGCTCAGATGGGGGCTCTCCAAAGTCAGTGCTCTAATGTACTGCGAGGTCATAAATATGGATCACGCAGCACCGCTGCTTCCATTTCCTGTGTTTCAGGGATCTGGGTGAAATTACAGATGGTCGTACAAGTAGTGATTAGAGAGACGGAGAAAGGGGGGAAAGGCAGGCCGGAAGGAAGGAATCGCTGGTTAAAAAAAAAGAAGAAGAAGAAAAGAAAGTAAATTTTAAAAAGGAAGGGAAGAAAGAGGGAAGAGAGGCAGGTGGACAGGAAGGGAGGGAGGAAGGAGGGAGGGAGGGAGGGAAGGAAGGA
>NW_003852530.1:2559329-2569430 GCF_000181295.1 Otolemur garnettii | reverse complement strand
AGGAAGGAAGGAAGGAGGGAGGGAAGGAGGGAAGGAAGGAAGGAAGGAAGGAAGCAGGGAGGGAGGGAAGGAGGGAAGGAAGGATGGAAGGAAGGAAGCAGGGAGGGAGGGAGGGAGAATTTGCGCTATCGATTAGAATTCATTTGGCATCCTGTTGCCCCCAGAAACATTGTTTCCAGGAGACAGTCCCAAAGATAAGCCCCATCTCCCCTTGGCAGAGGGGAGAAGAGGAGCTGGGTCCGTCTGGGCAGTGACATCCCCTCCTCAGGGAAGGTTAGGGTCTACCATGGCTGTGGAAAATCAATTGAGTTTGCTTCTTTGGCAATCCTCCACCCCCCCAAAATTCCCAAGCTGCCAGCCACCCTCCACACATATACCCCAAAGGCAAACTGTCTTCTGAATTTTCCAGTGAGGGATTAATGTAAGAGGCAGCAGCCAAAAAGTATTATTTGCAACAACGTTGGTGGCCTATTTTGATACCATTAAAAGAAAAATTAAAAAAGGGTATATTTGCAACAGAATACCCCAAACGAAGCTAAGTAGGGGAGTGGACTAACATCTGATACGCAGCTCTGTTAGGCCCCGCTCTGACCAGAGCCCCTGCTTTGAATCCCGGCTAACACACCATCTGCTTTCGGGTTTCCCTTTGGCTTTAACCATCCCAGAGATTTGGGGTTCACTCTTTTCTGCAGGCTTTATTTAATCTCTTCTTCTTCCTTATAATATTCCTCTTCTAACTTGCCCGATGTGATTCATTTCTTTAAGATCTTGTTTTATTTTTAAGTCATCAATTACTCAAACTTTGTGGGCCTATCTATTCTCAGCCATCTGGACCCCATACCTTATTTTAAAGCATGTTCAAATAATGACAACCTTCTTTTCTCAATTAATTTATGGGCTGTGGGGACCATTTTTCATTTGTTATCATGCACTTCCATTTGATCTTTCATATCTTTCTTCTGCATCTGCAACCACGGTGTATAAATCTTCCCCTCCAGTATTGTCATGGTGTCCAAGATATATAGGTATAACTCCCTATTAGTTCCACAAAACTGACCTTAATTTCTAAAAATGGTATCAGATGTGAATAAAGTTTGGTAAGATGATTTGTTTTGATTTACTTTGCACCACTTATCTTTGAGTTTTCTTCCTACTTTTCTGTTATCTAATTTAGACAGTGGAGTCCTGCAAACCCGGGTTGCCGTTTATCCATTACCTCCCCGCCGATGCCGCTCCTTAGAGAGATGGGGCTGGGAGATTTGGAGCTGTGGATAATAATAACAGTGTGGCCTGTGGACATGCTCCAGGTTGGTTTGTGTTGTTTTCTTTCTTTCTTTTTCTTCTTCTTTTATTTAAGCAGACCTCCAAGCTTCAATATCTTTTTTATTTCAAAAATGTGACCATGTCTGAGCATGACTATATGGGGTTATTAGATGTTGGATCTGAGGCTTGCATAATAAAATTAGGCACTCAGGTCCAAGGATCTCCTCTCTTCTGCTGCTCTGTTGACAAACAGAAGCAGTGCAAAGACCCAAATCTCCCACCGACCATTAGGGGAGCCTGGCTTGGATTTCTGGGGGGGTTGTGGCTTGCAGAATAGAATCTGTGTGTGTGTGTGTTGTTTCACATAAACAGACTTCCGTCCAAACCGAGGAATGCTAATTAAGCAAAAACCACGGCCAGATGTTTATTAACACATCTCAGGTTCATGGGATTTGGAGAGTGTGCAGTTTTCATGAACTAATTTAAAAAGGGAACCACCTTTATTAGAATAACGGCCAATTATAATTGCCGACTTTGCCTATTCTTTTTCTTGCCAGTGGAGCTGGGGGAGGGGGTCCCTCTGAGTTGTGAGCTGAAGCCCGTGCCCACATCCTGGTGCAGCTGGCCCCAGACCACACCCCGGCTTTTGGGTGTGGCCTTCCAGCCACACACATGTGCTACATTCTGTGGGACGCACACGTAGAGAAACACACCCACGTAGACACACACACAGCACAACCTAGACAGTTTGGTATGTGGAATCAGTTGGTTTTTTGGTCTTTTTTTTTTTCTTTATCCCATTATGAGTCTACCTTGTGCTTGCCCGTGTGGGTGCCTAGTGGCACGGAGACTACCGGCGAGGACTCCTCCCCGAGCAGGGGAGCGTCTCTGGAATGCCAGCAGGCTGTGAGGCAGGAAGAGCGGCTGTCGGGCCTCAGCGTGGTGACTTCACTCTGGGCCCCAGATTCAAACTGTGGAGTAATAAAACTGAATAGCACCATATAAAACTCCGCGTTTCATAAGACAAATATTGCTCTATGCATTCATGTCCCTTGCACTATGTTAACTGTAGGAAGAAATGGAAACAGTTTTAGTGACCCCCTGGGACCTATAAAGGCTATTTCTGAGTCTGAATCTTGCTGTTTAATTTAATCATTTATTATATTAATATTCAAATGGGCTGCATCTTATTAGCTACTGCAAAGATGTTAGTATGTCTGAAATAAATACCTAATTATGCTTTTGAAGAGAAGGGTTCTAAAGACTGGTATGTTTGTGCTAATAGAACAGTTCATTTGCAGATTTTTCTGCAGAAATCAGCAGTTTGAGGGTTTTTTTTTTTTTATTTCTCTCTCTCTTTTAAGAAAATAAAAACAAGGATTGAGTATCCAGTGAGGGGTTTCAGTAGCAGGTCCTGCTTCCAGCAGCCCCCAAACAGCCTTGGAATGATGAGGTTTTGTACCCCGCGCCCGAGTGAGCGTCCACCAGAACTCTCAGCTCAATGACACATTAATACAATTAACTGTTTTAATCAAATGACCATGAAATTAAATATGTTCCTATTCCAAAGGAAAAGAGAAAAGGTATCTTCTTGAAAATGTATTTTGGAGTCCAACATGCTAATATTTTTTAACCTGACTGTTTCATTATTTTCTTCTGCATTGCAATCCTCTCCTCCCTCCCTCAACTCCCAGTGCAAAATCAAAATCTTATGTAGGTCATCGATTTTTACATCCATAGACAGTGGTCACCAGCAACCTGCAGTAATCAGACAGTGCCGACTGGAGGCACCGCCCCAGACATAAAGCCTCACATCCTCTGGGGAAGGGGCAGAGGGCCCCCAAACCTGCAGTATCGACTCGGGGGGTGTCTGAGGACGGAGCCTGGCCAGATCCACGCGGAGTCCATTTTCCTAATGCCGAGCATCAGCTTCATGAGAATGGATTATGCCGCTGGCGTAATATACACAAACGGTGATGATAAATTCTGAACTAAATGTACACACTGCATTTGGAGCAGTGGAGAAATTAGTGGTAAGTGCAGAAGTTACAGTCTGGGAAACTGGGAATTACACGTTACTATCTTTCTAAAGTAACTGCCACTGGGTCTGCAATCACTCTTTTTTTTTTTTTATTTTCTAAGATTACTAAAATGGTATGTGTACTAATACCCAATTATCTGCTTCACAGTTTTTTTTTTTTCCTTTTTCAGATGAATGTCAGGGCCAAAGGTTAAAGTCCTGAGTGATTGGCAAGAGACCACTCCCATCATCGGGATGCTCTTAGTACCCCCAACCCCGCCTCACTGACCTCCATTTAACCTTTAAATTGACCTAGAACGGATTTACTTGCTGTCTCCTCACACAGATGTTTGTCCCACGAGAGGGGACCCTCTTTTCCTGGGTGGATAATTACACTGTGGCTGAGATTTGCTTTCAACTGCCTGGTGCTTGGTGTCACTCCTTGTTGTGTTGACGGCCTCCTTCCTCGGCCCTGCTCACACTCAGCTCGTGCTGTGGCTGTGTCCTCACCACTCCCCCTGCTCTGTCCCCCCCCCACCCCCCGACCTTTCCCACACACCTGCCAGGTATCAGGTCCTGGTGGGCTGAGAGGCACTGTCTGTGCCCTCCACCCAGCCTCATAGTGACTAAGGTCTCTGCTCTCAGGGAGCTGTTTTCTGGCATGTAGATGACCATTGCATGAGAATGTCCTTGGTGGTATGTGACGACAGAGGATCAGTCGCTGCTGCTGTGGGAGTGTGTATCGAGGACCAGGGGGAAGACTGCAGATGATGGAGGACAACCTGGAGAGGGTGGCAGAGTCTAGGGTGCCAGCTGCTTGCCTGGTGCTGCATTAGTTTGTCACCCCAAGTCCTCCTTGTGAGACTGGATGGTATGACCATTCTGTTGTCCTTCCTGAGAGGCAGCCAGGCTGGGTGAGGCTCCGTAGTGGGAGGAGAGAGCCATCAGCAGGACGGTCAGTGGCCAAAATGAGGCCAAACTCCCAGCAGGCAATAGACCCCATTCATGACCACCTCATGGGGGCCAAGGAAGGCTGAAGCTGAAAGCTCTAACACAGCCCATCAGAGTGCTCCAGGACACAAGGGGTCTGGGCCTGGATGCATCAGTGGAAAAGGGGAGGCCTGGGCACCTGCTGGGCCATATCCCCATCCCTCAGGCCTATCAGCTGCATCAGAAAGTCCCAGGATGTGCTCAGGGTAGGGAGCAGCACTGGTCCTGGGGTGTCTCCAGGTTCTCTATGGGATTCCTAATTTCCTGTAGAAATTCCCAGGGCACAATCAGGTGAACACAAGGACAAAGAAGACCCTGGGGCCGAGTGACTGAGGCTCCAGCTCCTGAGCCTGCACCAAGGGTAGGGGGGGGCTGTCTGCCTGCTGGTGTTGAGGGTCTGGTCTGTCTGCTGCCAGCCAGGAAAGGAGACAACAGGACCCCCCACATCGGATCATAACCAAAGGCCAGGCACTTAGGAGGCAGCCCATGGGGTGGACTGGCTCACTTCACACGTGGGGTTGACTGGTTTATCTCAGCCTGCCTGGGCTGGGCCTCCCAGCATGCATGGCGCTCAGAGGTCCTGACTCTCACCAGCCTCCCTGACTCCACCCTGTGAAGTAGCCCCTGCCTTCTCCTCTGTCTCACCAGCTAGAACTGTCTGAAAGGCCTTGCTAACCCCCTCACTTGTCTATCACCACTCTCCTCACAGCTCAAGTGAAAATCCTTCAAAATAAAAAATAAATAAAAGGGCAGGCCCTTCTTTTTCAATAACTGTTAACAAATTTTATTATAGTGACTTTAAACCAGAAAGGGGCTCTTCTAAATGTGGGATCCTGAACAATGACACAGGACACGTATCCTTGGAGCCACCCTAGGTATGACCCAGTTCAGCCCTGTCAAGGTCATTACAGTGCCCAGAACACCATCCAGCACACAGCAGGTGCTCAAAACACCACCCAGTACACAGCAGGTGCTCAAAACACCACCCAGTACACAGCAGGTGCCCAGAACACCACCTAGCATACAGCAGGTGTTCAAAACACCACCCAGTACACAGCAGGTGTCCAGAATACCACCCAGCATACAGCAGGTGCCCAGAACACCACCCAGCACACAGCAGGTGCCCAGAACACCACCCAGCATACAGCAGATGTCCAGAACATCATTCTGCATACAGCAGGTACCCAGAACACTGCCCTGCATACAGCAGGTGCTCAGTCACCCATCTGTAGCTTGCTTGTTTCCCCAGTGCCAGTAGCAGGCAGGGACGCTGTAGTCTAGGGGATCATCCTAAAGGCTGGAAAGCTCCATGACCTTCATATCCCTTGACAGGATGTGGAAGGCCTTGTGCTAAGTCCAACTTAAAGACCAGAGGGCCTTCTGTTAAGTATGAGTTGATTGAATGAACAAAGGAATGAATGAACAGACAAAGCATCCAAAGCATCATGGGGCTTAGAGAAGGGAGGGATTACTTCCAGTGTGGAGATGAGACAGTGCGTGGGGGCGGGACCTCTGTGTCTACAGTAAGTAGATTTACATGGGGAGGGGTGGGCCTCCCGCACAGAGGCCAGGAGTGCAGTTTGGATCTCTGGAGCCTGGACCGTGTTCTGGGGCACAGCTGGAACGTGGGGTGTGCACAGGAATGGAGCGGGAGATTCCCTGGCCTGGTAGTTAGAGCCCCCTTTCCTCAGCAGCTTGAGTTGAGACCTCTCTTGGGGAATGTCCCCTGAGCAGTGTGACACGCGGTATGTCCAGGGTTGGGATGAGGCCCTGGAGGATTCTCGGCTGGCACCAGAGCAGGAGTTCAGATGCCAGGGTAGTGGGTAAGGAGCTGACAAAGGGCAAGGGGTCATCCTTGGCGCACAGATGACCTCACATTTTCTGAGGGGTGAGGCTGCAGGGAGCTCGGGAGCCGGTTGAGGTCCCATAGTAATCCTGGGCCCCAGTGGGCCATTGTTCATTCATTCATTCATTCATTGCTCACAGGGCTGGGTGGGTGGTGATAAAGTCTGTACTCAGTGCAAGATATCTGGACACACGACTGTGTTAAAAGGACAAAAACGTGAAACAGGTTCTGAGAGAGGCCAGCGCAGGACGCTGCGGTCAGGAGGAGGGGCCCATAGCTACATCCACAGACAGCTTCTGGGTCACTGGAAAGGCTTCCTAAGTATCCACCAAGTGCTGGACTGGGGTGGGCTCAGAGTCAGTTCAGGGTCCAGGCTCCTGCAGCCACTGTCCAGTCTGGGGTCCAGCATACCTAGTTTCCACATGGGTCCTTCCAACATGGGTGGTCCTTGCCTCCCCAGGAGGGGGTCCCACCCTCCTGCAACGCCATCATCTGGGGGGTCTGTTTGACACTGGCAGAGGCAGCCAAGGGGCTGGGAGTGAGTGAAGGCTGGGGGTCACTGTCAGAGCAGCCCCCAGACCCAACAAGCCTTCACCCAGTGGAAATTAGCCCCGATTTCTATCACTTTCTGCAGCCAGACTCTTTACATTTAGGGTCCTTATTATCGTCTGTCTCCGCCCCCCCCCACCTTCTACTCAAGACTAGATTAGATTCTCATCAAAAGTCTGGTGGGTGGGGGAGAAGAGCATTTATGCAGATCAGTCTATATTCGGGCACCAGCGGTTGAGCGGGTAATATACACTTCTATTCCCCTCCGTGGAGTCTTCCGAGGATCAATGTGAGGGTTTAACTACCACACAACGAGAAAACATCCTTCCCGGCTGCCTTCGAGCGGCCATCGGAGCCTGTGTGTGTGTTTCCCTCATTATTTGGATGTGCGTTTGAATGTTGTGATCAGTGATTCAGAGCACATGATTCATCAGGAAGACATTTGCTCGGCAGACATGTGAGGAGCTGTCTGCCTCTTCAATCTCACTGACAGGGCAAAAATGCTGATTTATAGTAAATCATTAAAATCTGCTTATCATGGCACGGCTTGCTCTTCTTCCCCACTTCAAGCCCACAACTTGATCTGCACCGTGTCTCTTACAATTTTATACTACAGCAAGCAGTTATCTAAACAAGAGAGGGAAGATCCTTAGTCTTTATTAGCGCATATGAAAGGATATTTTGTTTAAAGAAGACTAATTAAGAATACAGACTGTTTTCTTGCTCGGGTTGGGGGGGGGAGGAAATAAAGATTTAAAACGTCCAAGTGGAACAAAGAATTACCGTACTAAAATAATACGTACAAATGATGATTTGGTAACATATATTAAATAGACATAAAATGGCATTCCATATGTTGCCAAAATTATTGGGAGGGCAGGGGCTCGGGGGCCGGTCGCCTCTGAGTTTGGATCGGAGGGAGGCACTCTAATAGACATGAACACCAGCTAGGGGATAATGCTGTTATTGTATTTAACGCCAATATTGTGACAAAGGTTATACTGCTTTAAAAATCATTCGGAAAGTTTTGTTCTTTAAAGAGATTCAAGATGGGGTGGAAATATGGGACAATGCTGCACGCTAGGTAAACAAAGAAATAACACAAAAAGGCCTAGATTTTGTATGTGTTACTTACAGTAAAAAAAAAAAATTAATTTGATGCCTGGGGACAAAAATCCTTGCCACTGAATTACAAAGAAGTGAAAAAACTGACTCAAAATTAATCCATACAGATCTGTCCCCTTAATAAGACTAATTCCAGAGAACAAAGCAGAGCATAATGCATTTTAAATTAAGTTGGAAAATGCATAATTTATATTTGTTTTATTTCTTCATATTTTAACACAGGTGCGTTGCAGAATGCTAAGAACCCAAGGAGAAGGGCGTGCTTCCGTCCACGGTTTGTTTTTTTTTCCTTTCACTTTTTACAACCAACCAATCCAAAATTTCTCTTCTTGTTCAGAAAGTGAGTGTAGAAATCAGACAGAAAAAAATGAAGACAGTGAGATAGAAGAATGTAATTATGTTTGGTCAAAATTAACGGTTAGGGTCTCTAATTTCTCATGCAACATTCCAAAACAGAAAAAAAAAAATGATCTGGATGAAAATCAGGTCATCTTTTGTCTCAAGTGGTAGTTTTAGGAGAACCTGAGGAAGGCGGGCAAGGGAGCTCAGTTGAAGACAGAGGTCCAGGAGGACTGGGGGTCAGAGGAAGGGGCCCGGGGTACAGCAAAGACATGGCCCTGTGTTCCTACCACATTGCACTTAGATTGAAGGCAGCCTTATCTGCACAACTAGAGCCCTCTCTTCTGGTCTCTATTCTACCCTTATTTCAATTTATCTTATCCTGGGCGCCTCCCATCACTTCTATAACATACAAAAAACACCTAGCCTAGCTTAATTCATTAACTCAGTTTAGCTTAGCTCTTTTTTTTAAGTTTTTCTATTCTTTTATTGCCCCATAAATACGCCTTTGATTACGCCTTTTTTTTAAATTAATAGGAGGACACAGATGTTTAGGCTACATTGTTTTAATTTCTAAGGTAAAGTTCAAGTTGTAGTTGGGCCCTTCTCCCAGGGGCCCTGCTGAACACCCTCACCTGGTGCACATTAGGTGAGATCCCACCAATTGCCTTCCCCCCTCCCTCCCATTTCCCCCTCTTTCTTGTAGACTATATTTGTGTTTCAACTTTCTTGTGGGCGTATAGTTGTTTATATATTGGTTTTATATTAGTATTGAGTATACTGGATACTTTTATTTCCCCATTCTTGAGATACTTTACCAAGAAGAATGTGTTTCAACTCCATCCAGGCAAGCACAATGTAAAGTCACCATCTTTTAAAATAAGGAACACTTCACGAATTTGCGTGTCATCCTTACACAGGGCCCACGCTAATCTCCTCTGTATTATTCCAATCTTAGTACATGTGCTGTGGAATTGAGCACGCTTAGCTCATTTTTAAACAGTGTGTTTTGTTTTGTTTTAAAGTCACAAACTAGCTACTGCCTAGAAATGACTATTAAAATCAAATTGAGTGCCTTAAAATGATTCTGTAACATAAACTGCTCTTTGGACCGATCTTTGCTAGTGATTAAATGGTAGGGAAAAACTAGATGGCAATGGAACCCACGTCTACTTAGTTGCTGAGCACCTGGCAGGTAGCAGGCACTAACCCACAAGGTCTGCGAGAGTTACTCTGTCCGTTTACCATCCCAGCCCTCCTGGTGGGGTCACACACCTGCTGTCAGGCATGACGGAGCTGAGGACGTTATTGAACATCTCTGAGCCCCACAGGAGTTTAACGGAGCCCTCGTTTGTGACTACCTACTGTGAGCAGTGACATCTAAACAGAACCTGCCTCCCCTCAAAGTTCTCATGTGCTCTGACGGTCCATAACCACCAGACAGTTTTTCATTCTGAGGACTGTAGCACTGACTCATTCACTGAAAAGCAGAGCTGGCACTGTCACCCAAACATGGGCCACTAACTTACCAATAACCGTTTAGATGGTAAGACCACCATGGTGACTTTTTTGTGGACTTGGCTTTGGGCTTCTGCTCTGATTTTTTCCTCCATGGGGTACGTCTACTTCTTTCCTTTGCATCCAGAAAAGAAGATAGGGTTTAAAGCCCCGGCTTCTCACCTGCCAATGCCACCTGCATGAAAAACTGCTAAAGCACCAGGCTTCTCACCTGCCTGCCTTCCTTTGGGAAGTTGACTGGCATGCTACTTAAAACAGGAGGCCTTAGCTGTCTAGGTTTGGAACTCAGATATAGAAAAGTAAATGATAAACTAGGTACATTTTTTATTCAGCTTAACCTTAATTTCATAGCTTTGTTTCAATCAAGTCTTAATATTCTTTTCTACATTTTCTTTTTCTTTCTTCTTTCTCCTTCCTTCCCTCCTTCCTTCCTTCCTTTCCTTCCTTCTTT
>NW_003852530.1:2535176-2559196 GCF_000181295.1 Otolemur garnettii | reverse complement strand
CTCCCTTCCTTCTTCATTTCTTTCCTGATGGATGGAAGTTGCATTGCTGCTGGGAGAAGCAGGCCTGGTGCATTGGGGGCTTGCTCAGCCGCTCTGCCTTCATGGAGTCACCTTGCCCTCCTTGTGTCTGCTGGGCTGAACTTGTAAGTAAGCAGCTTGCAATCTTGCTTTCTCTCTGTCTCCCTCACGGCTTCTTCCCAGACCCTACTGTCACTTCAATACAGCTAATTGCAGGGAAGAGTCAAGGAGGCAAGACGTTTTGAGTATGAAGTGACACGTTGTTCCAAAGACAATGAGCACACATTGGGATCTAACCTTCCTCTAGGTGGCTTGGCAGTTGGTTCTCTGCTGTGGTCAGAATTCTGGCTTTGTTATGTCCTCACACAATCTCCCCATGACTCGACAACTGTGACATTTCCAGTCCCAATCAGTGTGGGAGTAGGCTTTGGCAAGATTCGAGGATTGCAAAACTGCTGTCTGCACGTGACCGGTCATCGCTCTTCCTGTGTGTGCCACAGATGCTCACAGGTCACCGCTCAGCCACTGTGTGGCCCTGCCTGGACCTACACCCTGTCTCTCTGCCCACCATGACAGGCTCCCTGCCCTCTGGAGAAGGCTGCTGACAGCACCAACCCAACTGCTCCACCAGGGTATCAGAGGGCACGATGACACACATGTCACTACTGCAGGCCTCGCCTAAGTGGACCTGCAGGGCCCCGTGTCTCGGGCGGCAGTCTGCCTTGTCCAGTTTCTGGACACTTCCTCTTCTTGACCCCAGGCACCACCCAGAGTGGTTAGCTCCCTGCTTCGTGTTGGGAGGAGACAACTGCTTTGGTGGCTTTGACTCCATCTGGGGTCCACGCGCCTGAAAAGTGATCCCGAGAGAGGCCAGTGCTGAATCCTGGAAACGGGCTTTGTAGAATCCAGCATTGTCATTTACAGAGCGACTACAGAGATTTTTCAGTAATTCTACCAAATATTACAGAGTGGAAAGCTTACTCCAAAGAGAGATAGACTAAACCCAGTTTCCAGTTCTGTGTTCAATGGATTAAGTGAAATTGGATAGACATATATATATATATATATATTTTAAGACAGATCACTCTGCAGCTCTGGGTAGAGTGCCATGATGTCATAGTTCACAGCCATCTCAAACTTTGGCTCAAGTGACCCTCCTGCCTCAACCTCCCTAGCTGGGACCACAGGTGCCCACTACAATGCCCGGCTGATTTTTCTACTTTGAGTAGAGACGGGGTCTTGCTCTTGCTCATGCTGGTCTCAAACTCAAGAGTTCAAGGGATCTTCCCTGTTAGTCTCCCAGTGTACTACAGATTTCTTCTTTTTACTTCCTTGAGACTCAATCTTCTTGTTTAAAATAGGGAAGAAGGAATGTCATGTTTTTGTGAACACTTGTGGTCCACTGTACTTTCGTATCAACATTTAAAAATCATCCCCCCCTCATCCCTCCTTCCAGTAGCTGCTAGAGTCCCCGGCAGGCCCCTACTCCAGGAAGGCAGAGTGGCTTAGCAAGCCCGCAATACACCAGGCCTGCTTCTCCCAGCAGCAATGCAACTTGCATCCATCCGGAAGGAAGGAAGGAAGGAGAAAGAAAGAAAAAGAAAATGTAGAAAAGAATATAAAGACTTGATTGAAACAAAACTCCCCAAAAGAGCCCTTGGAATTGTCTGCTGCTGATTTCTCTCTTCTTGGTCACTGTCTGGGTGTCTGGCTATCCTAGGATGCCCCCTGACCCTGCCCTTTCACCCCCACCTGCTCCTCCAGAGAGGTCACTGCCATTGACTGTCCCCTCCCTCTCTGCACACTTCCCCTCCCCACTGTCCACAGCACCCCTTGGTGTCCCCTTGCATTTCACTGCTCCCAGCACATGAAGCTGGTCCTGTTCTCTTAGCAATCCACAAGTAGAACAATCTTCCTTTTTATAATCCCACCGATTCTCACAGACTTAAAATATTCTATAAAAAAAAATTCAGATTGCTATGAGGGTACACATGCTTAGGTTGTTTTCATTGTTTTCATTTCTAAAGTAAAGTTCAAGTTGTAGTTGCATGCTTCACCGGGGGTGTGCTAAACACCCTCACCTTGGGCACATTAGTGAGACCCTGCCAATCACTCTCCTCCCCTTTTCCCTTCTCTTTTCTCCCCTCCCCTCACTAGATTATACTTGCCTTTTTCTTTCATGTGGGCATGTATTGTTTATATATTGGTTTCATATTAGTATTGAGGACATTGGCTCCTTGCTGTTCCATTCCTGTGATATTTTACTAAGGAGAATGTTCTTCAACTCCGTCTAGGTTAATACAAAACATGTAAAGTCTCCATCTTTTATTATGACCGAATAGTATTCCATGGTGTACAGAAACCACAGTTTATTAATGCATTCCTGGGTTCATGGGTACTTGGATGGCTTCCACATTTTGGTGATTATGAGTTGAGATTCTGATGCAAATGTCCTTGTGGCAAAATGATATATTTTTTCTTTTTTTTGCTTTCGGGTAGATACCTAGTAATGGAATTGGGGGATCCAATGGAAGGTCTAACTCTTGACAAAATAGACCTAGGAAAAGATTTTATGAAGAAGACCCCCTGGGAAACTGTGGCAACACCAAAAATAAATAAATGGGACATGATCAAGCTACAAAGCTTCTGCCCAGCTAAGGGTACGATAACTAAAGTAAACAGACAGCCTTCAGAACGGGAGAAGATATTCACATGCTATGACTCTGACAAAGAGCTGATAACTAGAATCTATAGAGAACTCAAACTAATCAAAAAGGAAAGAGCAAACATTCCCGTTTATGAGTGGGCAAGAGACATGACAGAAACGTCTCTGAAGAAGACAGACAAATGGGCCAACAAACACATGAAAAAATACTCATCGCCCCTAATCATCAAGGAAAGGCAAATCAAAACCTCTCTGAGATATCACCTACCCTCAGTAAGAACGGCCCACATCACAGGATCCCAAAGCTGCAGGTGCTGGTTGGGTGCGGAGAGAGGGAACACTTTTGCACTACTTGTGGGACAGCAAACTAGTATAGTCTCTATGGAAAGAAGCATGGAGAATTCTTAAAGTACCCTTCAAATCAAAGTTGATAGCATTTGAGGATTCCTTGAAGCTCCTGAACCCTCATATAGGGCATCAACAGTGACAATGACAGTGACTAACACCGACTCCTCCAAGGCTGCATAGTAATACTGACAGCAGCAGCAATAACAATAATAGTAATTAAACTTTGCTCCCTTATCCAAAGCAATTCAACAGCACTGGTAATAACTAATGCTTCCTGGCTGAGGAAGAGGTACTCAGTGAAGGAGGGCAGGACTGAGCCTGATCGCACTCAGTGAATGAGAAGTCCTCCCAGGGTCCTGAATATCGTGGATCAAAAAGCCAGGTTTTCATGCCTATGGAAATTTTCGCTCTTCTTTCTGTGAATATTTTCATAAATATCTGGAAGGGAGGAAGGGAAAGTCATGCTCAACTCCCTAGCTGCCGTGGTAACCCAAGGGTCCCTTGTGTTGACCTTATCTATTCTAAAACTGATGACGATTCTCAGATGCCCCCCAATTATCTAATTACAGATAAGAAAGGGGCTTTAGCAGCTATCAGAATTGGGATTTGACCAAAGCAGATCTCAGACAAGTATTTGGGTGCCAATAGCTCATCTAGGGGGTAAGCCCACAAAGCCAGATAAGGGGAGGGATAGATGGGAAGGGGGGAGATCAATAAAATGAGTGTTCAACGGGCTCACCCCTCCCACAGTTGGGTTCTGTGGGCTCCCTCTGAGAGGAACTGCACAAAAGATCTTGTTAGACTCTAAGCTTTACCTCTCTCCTCCCTGCTAGATGTACTAAATCAGAACCTCTGAGGGAGCCCAGGACTCTGAGCTTATTTATTTGTTTGTTTATTTAATTTTGAGACAATGTCTCTGTCACCCTGCATAGAGTGCCATGGCATCATCATAGCTCACAGTAACCTCAAACTCTTGGGCTCAAGCCCTCCTATTATCTCAGCCCCACAAATAACTGGGACTACAGGTGCCCATCACCATGCCTGGCTAATTTTTCTAGAACAGATGGGAGTTTTGCTGTTGCTAAGGCTGGTCTCAAACTCCTGAGCTCAAGGGATCCTCTCACCTTGGCCTCCCAGAGTTCTGGGATGACAGGTGTGAACCACCGTATCCAACCAGGAATCTTGACTTTACAATAATCTCCAGTCTCTCTGGGGGAAGAGGTTGGGGTGATCTTTGAGAAGTGTGATGCAGGGTGTGTACAGACCTGCTCCCCATGGGAGCAGAGGCTGGGTGTTTAACCTTCAGTGTCTTTCCTGAACCTCAACAACTGAGGATTGTTTTTCCATATCACCTTCTCTGGGCAGGTGCCAGCTAGTGGCCAAGGCAGGAGAATGTCTCAGGTAGAGAGACACAGCAAACCAAAGGTCTAAATGGGACTCACACACAAGTGATGTCTGGGTGGCTGGGGAACACTGAGAGGTCCTGTTGCAGACCCCGTAAACTAGATAATGACAACTTCCAAGTTCAAGTCTCTTCTAATTCCAATTCTAGATACATCCAGCTGGTAGCCCCTGGACTGTCATCCGAATGACAGTCATTATATACCCCACCTCCACACAAAAGCTCTTCCTAATTCTTTATCCTTTAAAGGGAACCACCCATCACCCCATCACTGACAGCCTAGATTACTCAGGTGCCTTCCCTTCCCTTGTACCTTCAACCAAGTTGGCCATCAAGTGCCACCATTTTACCATCTGCATGTTTGTTCAATCCTTTAATTTCTCTTTTCCCACCATTCCTCCTTATTTTGATCTCTTATTACTTCTGCCTGAGTTTCTCAACTGGTCTCCTTGCTACCTGTCTGACATACACCAATCTATTTCCTATACCCATGTCACTGTGGTCCCCTTAGGCACTGATCTCATCATGAGGCTATCCCGCAGAAATGTCTTCATGGCTCCCATTGTCCAAGGATGAAAGCATCATCCTGACCCACCTGCAGCATCCAAAGTGGGGTTGGCATTTAACCCGACAATTCCTGTGTAAGTCAGTCTTCCCTGCACCCTGGACCTTGGGCCTTCACACATGCTCTTTCTCAGGCATCTTCATTCTTCCTTCTCACCCCCAACCTCACCTTCTAGCCTGGCTTCTCATGTCCTAAGTACAAGATGCCTTTCCTGGAATCCTCTTCCCCAAGCCTGGCACAACTCAAATTCTGAGACCATACAAGTGAAAGCTGTGCAGATGTCTTCAGCACCTATTACTCTAGCATGCACATACCTGGCAACCTGACTCCCTTCCACACTGTATAAGCTCCCCAAGGAAAAAGGCCAGGTGCCACTTATTGGTCTATTAGCAACATGCATGTTGAACAACTTTAATAATTCATTCAGATGAGTGAACAGCTGAAGGAATGAAATGTGGCACAATAGATGTTCAACCAAAGTTTGTCCCTCCTGCCTCCTATTTTATGCAGTCTTGGAGAAATCTGTCACGAATACCCACACGTGCTACACACTGACTGGTCTGCCACCATAAGTTCTTCTTGCCCTTCACTGCCTTTATCAATGGACTATTGTGTAATTTTCCATCTCAATTCTTGCTTTAGTTCATTTCAAAGTTTATATTTCTCAGACTTATTTCTAAAAAATAACTATTGTATTTCATGATTGATTGTTTACTTTTAAGTTCTGGCATTTTCCTTTAGACGTATCTACGTATCACGATGGGCCTCTTCCAGGAGCATGGGAAATGTGAACCAGATTGTCATCTTTGCTTTGTGACTTCAGGAGAACTGTTACACCTCACTAAGACCACTACTTCCCTTTCTCTTTTTAAGGAAGCCGCAAAGTTGAGCTTGATGATGACCTTAAGAGTAGACAAAGAAAGAAGTGCCAAGAATTCACACTGTAATAGATGCAATCTGTGGCAAAAGTCATCAGTGCTTCCCCTCAGGCCAATGTTGGCATCTATTCTTATTCTAGAAAATAATTCACTTACAAAAACGTATTTAACATTGATACAGTGAGCCTAGAGCTGCCAAGTTCCACATGGTCAGTGGATGGTTAGACTTTTTATTTGAATTAATTAAAATAATCTAGGAAAGACTCTTTTCTATGTCTATGTTAATGACAACAACAAAAAGTTGGACAAACTGAAAATCAAAGACTTTTCATCGATCTGTCAATGAGGGGTCAGGGCAAACCCATTTTGAGACCTGGAGATACAAGTGCATCCACAGAGATAGAAAAACAGAATTCTGCTTGCCTGCAGCTGAAGCCACAGGAGCCATAAACAGGTAGGATTATTTAGATGACAACTTTGATGACTTCCTGAAAGTTGAAATTTTGAAACTCCTGGGGATGAAGACTTAGAGAGCCTCCCCCTCCCCTACAACCATGTAAGCTTTGCCTCCAGGAATCTCATCATGTTCTTGAGATGAGGATAGAGAATGAGTCCCTCATGGGTCTGGCAGTGGGAGGGGGGAGTGATCATTGTGAAATATACCCAGAGCCTCCTCCATTTCAAAGACATCCTCTCTAGGAAGGAAAAGGACTTGGCCAGAGCACCATTATGAAACTTGATCCCACCCTGAGAAAAGACATTTCTCCTCCAACCCCCAAAGGCCCCTCAAGCCTCCCTATGGCACTTAAGGAAAGATAGGGTTTGGAACATAGTCAAACAGGGGAAGGGCTCCAAGGAAATGGTTTGGGAATGCTGAAGCCAGGAGTAAGAGGAAGGAGCAGAAGACAAAGTTGCACCACTGCGTCCACACCCCACAGTGGAGCAATGCTTGTGAAGGTCATAACCCCAAGAAGCAAGCCCAGTAAAATAATGAGAAATGATCAGATTATAGAATGGACCCCTTCCCCATGTTACCACCACCTCCAAAGTGCTAATACCATTACACTGGATAATAATTGAAAATACAGCAAGACACAGACTCTCTATGAGGAAAGGAAGCCCAAAATTAGGAGAAGAGACAAAGCAAGGACAAATCAAGGAGTCTGAGGCCTCTAGTATTTATTACTACAACCAACATTAAACAGTCCCAACTGCTTTTGTTTCCTTTAAGAAGAGAGGCCACAGATGAGAGGGGGAGGTGGGAGCAGCATACATGTTCCACAGCTGCCTATTTCTACTAATCGCATCAAGAAGGGCCCAGCACTCCTGTGGCAGGCTCACAGTCCATCAACCCTTCTCCCATATGAGTGTTCTTCTAGAGCAGGAAGTAACCCCACTCTTCACTATCACAGCTACCTCCTGAATGCAGGGAGCCTTGAGGACAAGTTTACCAACCCAGTCTGGTCCCATCAAAACTCAAGCACGTCATACAAAAACCTGGGAGCTGAGGATTATATAACCTAGTGTACCACTGTTAGCATCTGAACACTCTCCTGGGGGTTTGGGGTAACTGACTTAAATTGACATCCACACCACATCAGTGGTGATCTGCATAAGCACAAAAGACAGTGTGCCTCCCTTCCACACACACTGAACAGTAGAGTTCCCATTAGAGAGTAAAAGGTGCACTGCAAAGCTCTCTTGTTATGAGCCGAGGGAAGAGGTTCTAAATGAAAAGGAACCAGCATAAGAACTCTGGGAATATGTAATAAAGGCTCTCTTCATACTCTCAAAAGGTTACGCTAATTCCCCAGCAATAGATTCTAACTGTAGGGAAAATTATGAAATTCAAAACATGGATCACAAGTAAGCTCAATGAGACCAATGAGAAAGTTGAAAACCAACATAAAGAAACAAAAAAAAAAAATTCAGGACATGAATGAAAATTTCACTAAAGAGGTAAATAATTTTTAAAAAGCATAACTTCTAGAAATGAAAAAGTTTTAGGGAATTTTAATATACAGTGCACAGAAACTAAACCAAATAAAAGAGCATTTCAGAGCCTGAAGACAAGAATTTTGAAATAACCCAGTCAGTCAAAATTAAAGAAAAACCAATTTAGAGAAATGAAGGAAATCTTTGAGAAATATGGGAGAGTGTAAAACATTCAAACATAAGATTTGTAGGTATTTCTGAGAGAGAAGAAGAAAAAGCAAAAAGCAAGGAAGACCTATTTGAGGGAAAAATGGAAGAAAATATCCCTGGTCTTGCTAGAGATTTAGACATTCAGATACAAGAAGGTCAATGAATACCTGGAAGATTCATTCCAATTAGGATACCCCTAAGGCAAATAGTCATCCAACTGGCCAAAGTCACAGAAAAGGAGCAAATCCTACAAGCTGTGACATGAAAACATCAAGTAACTTACAAAGGAAAGCCCATCAGACTAACAGCAGACTTCTCAGTAGAGACTTTACAAGCCAGGAGGGATTAAGGTCCTATTTTTAGTCTTTTTAAACAGAATAACTATAGCCAAGAATTTTGTAACCTACAAAACTGTTTCATAAATGAAGGAAAAACAAAATCTTTCTCAGACAAGCAAATACTAAGAGAAATTGTCACCCACTAGACCTGACCTACAAAAAAATACTCAAAAGTGCTCTAAACACCAAAAAAAAAAATGGCCAATACTCACCTGTGTAAAAACACTAAAAAATAAAAAAATAAAAACTTACACCTCTTATAAAACAATAACATAAAGGAGAACACATAGCATCTAGCTAACAATTAGCGTGATGACTGGAATAGTACCTCATTTATTACTATTAAGATTGATTGCAAAAGGATAAGATTGACAGAATGGATTAAAAGAGACAAATATTTTGATTCCAAATAAAGAGTGGCATAGAGTCAAGGTAAAGTGTGAAAACCAAAATTCCACATAAATGGAAACCAAAAAGGAGAAGGATTAACTATGCTCATATCAGATGAAACAAACTTTAAATCACCAATAGTAAATAAAAAATGACACAGAAGGTCATTATATATTAATAGAGGGATCAATTCAATAAGAAGATATAACAGTTCTACATATATATGCACCTAACATTGGCGCTCCCAGATTCATAAAACAAATACAACCAGACCTAGGAAATAAAATTATAATAATAGTGGGGGACTTCAGCACTTCACTGACATAACTAGACAGATTATCAAGGCAGCAAATCAACAAAGAAACACTGGACTTAAATGGGACTCTAGAACAAATGGATCTAAAAGACAATTGTAGAACACCTCACCCTCAACCAGCAGAAAATAAAGTCTTCTCATCATTAAATGGAACATTTTCCAAGATAGACCATATGTTAGGCCACAGAATAATTCTCAGTGAATAAAAAAAAAAAAAAGAAAGATATAATACCATATATATTTTCAAACCACAAAGGAATAAAACTAGTAATCAATTTTCAGAACAACATGAATACATGGAAATTAAACAATCTGTTGCTGAACAATCTTTGAGTCAATGGTGAAATAAGGGTAGAATTTTAAAAAGTTCTTGAATTGCATGACAATGGTGACACAAGCTACCAAAATCTCTGGGATCTAAAAAAAGCAGTGCTAAGAGGGAAGTTCATAGTACTATCTACATCAAAAAGGCAGAAAGATCACAAGTTAATAACCTAATTTCACACCTCAGGGAACTAGAAAAAAACAATAGTAAGCCACACAAAACTAAAAGAAGATAAGAAATAACCAAAATCAGAGTAGAATTAAACAAAACTGACATGAAAAAGAAGAATCAATGAAACAAAAAATCATTTCTTTGAAAAGACAAACAAAATTGATAGACCACTAGCTAGATTAAGTAAGAAGAGAACAGAGAGAATTCAAATAAGCTCAATCAAAAATGAAAGAGGAGATTTTTTAATATAACTGATACCACAAAAAATACAGAAGATCATCTGAAACCACTATAAAGACCTCTGTGTATACCAATTAGAAAATGTGGAGGAAATGGATACATTTTTGGAAACACAGTACCTCCCAACATTGAATCAGGAAGAAAAAGAAATCCTGAACAGACCAATTATGAGCAACAAGAGTAAATCAATAATAAAAAGTTTCCCAGCAAATTAAAGGTTAGGACCAGATGGACACACAACCCAATTCTACCAACCTACAAAGAACTGGCATAACATCAAGAACGAGGGAATACTTCTCCCTCACCATGTAAAGAGAATTAAGACCCAAAACTATTTTTTTTAAGTCATTCGTACATAGATCATAAACACATTTATGCCATTATAGGATTCAATGTGTTGATTATTTGTACAAATTGGAATGCTTACATCCTACTAAACAATATAGGCTTCACCACTTTTACCCAATTACAGGATTAAGACATTTATGCTCCACACCTGATAAATCCAACGTGTAATTGCAATATGTTCCATAGGTGTGATCCCCCTCCCAACCCTCCTTCTATCATCCTGCCCCCTTCCTTTCCCCTCTCCCTCCCCTTCCCGCCTTCATCCTTAGGCTATAGTTGTGTTAGATTTTTCATATGCATGTGTGAGTGATTGTAAATTGGTTTCACAGTAGTACTGAGTACATTGGACTTTTTTTTTTAGATGATGTCTCAATAAATTCAGAAAAAAAATTTGATAAAATTTGGCATCCCTTCCTGATAAAAACCCTTATCAAACTAAGCATAGAAGGAACATACCTCTAAATAATAAAAGGCACATATGACAAACCACAGCCACATCATACTGAATGGAGTGAAGTAGAAAGTGTCTCCTCTAAGAACAAGACAAGGTTTCCCACTTTCACCAGTTTTATTCATCATAACACTGGAAGTCCTAAGTGAGCAATCGGGCAAGGAAAAGAAATAAAGTATATCCAAATTGGAAAAGAGGAGGTCAAATTATCATACCATATGACCAATGGTATGATTGTATACCTAGAAAACCCTGAAGACTCCTCCAAAAGACTTCTGGAATTGATAAATAAATTCAGTAAAGTATCATGTTACAAAATCAATGTACACAAATCAGTAGCATTTCTATAAACTAGTAACAACCAAGCCAAGAATAAAATGAAAAACTCAATCCCATTTACAATAGCTGCAGATAACCTTGGACTATACTTAACTAAAGACATGAAATATCTTTTCAAGGAGACCTACAAAACACTGGGGAAAGAAATCACAGATCACACAAGCAAATGGAAAAGTATCCCATGCTCATGGATGGGAATAATCAATACTGTTCAAATGTCCATACTGCCCAAAGTAATCAACAGGTTTAAGGCAATTCCTGTCAAGATACCAATGTCTTTTTCACAAATTAGATAAAACAACCCTAAAAATACATAGGAAACCAAAGAAAGCTTAAATAGACAAAGCAATCCTAACCAAAAATAACAAATCAGGAAGCTTCAAATTATACCACAGGGCAATGATAACCAAAACAGCATGGCACTGGTATAAAAGTAGATATATAGACCAATGGAACAGAATACAGAAATAAAGCCAAATACCTACAACCAGCTGACCATCGAAAAAGCAGACAAAAGTATACACTAGGAAAAGGACACCCCTGTCAATAAGAGAAAATCTAATATCCTCATGTAGAAGATTGAGTTTGGATCCCCATCTCTCACCATATAAAAAACTTACTCCAGATGAATTAAAGGCTTAAATGTAAGGCCTAAAACCATGAAAATATTAGAAGAAAAACTAAAAAAAAAGCTTCTGGACATTGGCCCAGACAAAAAAATTATGCTTGAGCCCCCAAAAGCAAATATAACAAAAACAAAAATAAATAAATGGGACTTAACCTAAAAAGATTCTCCACAGCAAAAGGTATAATTAACAGAATAAATACACAACCTGTGGAGGGGTTGTGTATTTAAATATTCACAAGTTATACATTTGACAAAAGTCTAATATCTAGAATCTATAAGAAACACAAATCAGCAAGGAAAAAAAACTCCATTAAAAAGTGGATAAAATACAGAACATTTTTCAAAAGAAGAGAAAAAAATGGCCAAGAAACATGAAAAAAAAAAGTCCAACATCACTAACCTTTGGGGAATGCAAATTAGAATTATAGTGACATACCACTTTACCCCCATTAGAATGGCCATTAACAATAAGTTAAAAAATAATAGGTGCTGATGAAAAGGGAATACTTATCAATGTTGGAGGGAACGTAAACTTGTACAGCTTCTATGGAAAACAGTATGTAGATTTCTCAAAGAACTAAAAGTAGATCTACCATCTGATCCAGCAATCCCACACCTGGGGATCTACCCAAAGGTAGAGAAGTGATTTTATCAAAAAGACACCTGCATCTGTATGTTTGTTACAGCACAGCTCACAAATGCAAAGTTATAAAACTCACCTGAGTGAGTGCCCACCAATGGATGAGCCGATAAAGAAAATGTGGAGAGATACACACACTCCTATGTACACGCATGATGGAATCCTACTCAGCTATCAAAAAGAATGAAGTAATGAACTTGGATAGAAGTGGAAGTCATTATCCTAGGTGAAATAACCCAGGAACAGAAACCAAACAAATAAATACTATGTTATGACTCACAAGTGGGAACCAAGCAATGGGTGTGCGTGGTCACCCAGAGTTACTTCAGGGTGCTGGAGACTCAGAGGGGGTTTGGGATGAGAAATTACTTGTTAGGTATAATGTACACTGTTCAGGTGACAGGTGTTTTGAAAGCCTAGACTTCTCCACCATGCAGTTCATCCATGTAGTAAAAACTACTTGTGCCCCCTAAAATTTATTTAAATAAAAAACAAAAAAATGAAAGATTTAATCATTAAAAAATGAAATAGAATGAACACAGTCCTCTTCCTACCCAGATTAACATAAATCTTCTCCCTAAAGGCCTTTTTACCTCAGTTCCCATTGCCCCCAAACACGTCTGAATTTCAACAGACCATTACACAGCACCCTTAAAAACAAGATAAGTGGTCCAAACCAAATAAGCAACCAAATAAGCTTTAGAAACAGGCTCAGATAGGACACAGATGTTGGAATTATCAGAAAGTGATAAAACAACAAGGACGGAAAAGCTAGCTATTTTTTCAGATATTTTACATCCTACCTGATTTTTTGTCTGGTTTTAAGGAAAACTACAAGTAGAATTATTGTCTTAAAATAATTAAAGAAAAAACATGTACAGAAAACAGAACTGAGGTATAAAACAAAGGAGCCTGTGAGGGAGTGGCTCCCCGTCCAGTGAGGTGGATGAAATAAAAGGTGAGTAAAACCAAACGCGTTCACCTTCTTGTAAAGAGAATCCACTTTTCCTTTGCCCAAACCTTTCACTAAGTAGTAAAAAAGAGAAGCTTCCGAGTAGAAAAAGGAAAGGCTAAAACCATAAAGATGGTGAAGGAAAGCTGGTTTTCCCTCCCATGTGCCTGCACGTAGGGACCCTTCCGCCTGTGCTCGAGGAGTAATCCTGCCCCGGTGGGGATAACTATGGTTCTCAGCCCTGGGGTAAGAAGCAGTGTTCCCTGTGAGCAGGCAGAGGGCTCTGACTAGCCTGGAATGCTCCTCCTGCAGCCAGACTCGTAACTTTGCCTCCTATGGGTCTCTTGCCTGTTTATGATCCTGTCTAATATCCAAAGGTTTGCCAGACAAGCCCTTTCCGTCTTTGAGGGACAATGTTGTTCTCATGTTTTCTGAATCATTTTAGACCTCAGAAAATGATAGGAAGATGTGAGTTGTGCATGGTCAGTTTGGCACTGCAGTGAACTCCTCTAAGGCTGGGAATGACGTTTCTCAGAGTGACCAGCTGGGGAATTCCCGTGAGCTTTGGGGGCTGGGAAGGAAGCAGAGTCATGATCAGAGGCTGTGGTGATCAGACGTGGTAACAGGTGCAAAGCTGCTTGGAGGAGCCCAGCATGGCTTTGCTCTGCTCCTGTGGCCACGTCACCTTCCGAAAGCCCCCCCACTCTCAAGAGGCCGTGGATCCTACAGAAAGAGCAGTTTCCACAAAGGGCATCTTCCATGCCCACTCCATGAGCTCCCTGCAGGGTCCCACTTGAGTGGCCCCACACAAGTACATGTGACTTTTCACATTTTTCCCACTAGTTCTAACTTGTTCCTTCAGCCATCAACCATGCCCGAGAGGTCAACAGAGGCTTCTGTCATCCTTCCATCCTCCACCATTTCATTCTGCCCTTTACGTTCTTAGATCTTTCTTTCTCGTTCTTACTCTTTGAATGTTTTGGTGATTCCCCTTCCCTGACTGAGCCCTTGTGGACATAGCAGACTTTCCAGATGTGTATTTTGCAAAAGCTTCACCCTTTGCTACCACACCCACCAGGATGGCAAAGAAGCTCCAGGTGAATGTTTGAATATGAGAAGAAAAGCACAGATGAAATTACCACTATTAAAAAAATTAGAAATGATAACCAAACACTATTTGTTCCAGGAATGCAAAGTGACTTAATATGTAAAGTTATCTTAATATATTATTTTATTTAAAACTAATATAAGGGTATACATTTTTATTTTACAATGTTCTCACTTTCAAGGTAAAGTTCAAGTTGTAGCAGAGCCCTTCACTCAAGGGTACGCAGAACACCCTTGCACTGTGCACATTAGGTGAGATCCCCCTCCCCAAATGCCTTCTCTCGTTCCTCCCATTGCCCTCCCGCCTCCCCTCCCCTCTCCCGTCTCACCCCTTCTCCTTACTAGACTATTTTTATGTTTTATCATTCATGTGAGCATGTAATTGTTTGCATATTGATTTCCTATTAGTAGTGAATAGATTGGATATTTTTTTCCATACTTGAGATACTTTACTAAGAAGAATGTGTTTCAGCTCCATCCAGGTAAACACAAAAGATGTAAAGTCTCCGTAATTCCCTATGGTTGAATAGACTCCATGGTATACATTTGCCACCGTTTGTTATCCATTCATGGATTGATGGGCATTTGAGTTGCTTCCCCAACTTGGCAATTGTGAATTAAGCTGCAACAAACATTCTGGTACAAATGTCTTTGTGGTAAAATGATTTTTGTTCTTCTGGGTAGGTTCCTAGTAATGGGATTACAGCATCAAATGGAAGGTCAACTTTTAGTTATATTATTTTAATTAACTGTGTTAAATACATGATTATGGAAGGCAGAATATTGAGATGACCCCTCATGAATTTATAATAACCCCGACCCCTGACTCTGGATGGGAACTGTAGCTTGTTTTTAACCAATAGAATATGGCAAAGATGAAAGGGTTTTGCAGGGTGATTAGAGCTTCTACTGAGATGGCTTTGAGTTTATCAAAAGATAGATCGTACTCGGTGGGCCTGACCTAATCAGGTGAGCCCTTAGGCGAGGGTCTTGAGCAGAACCATGCTGTCTTTCTCTCTTAAAAATCAGGCTGCCTTGTCAGACATAGACCTGTGGTGGGGGGCTGCATTGAAAGGACTTGAGTGTGGCCTTTAGGAGGTGAGAGTGGCTCTTGGACTATATACCTTGTAGAAAAACAGGGCTGTTAGCAATATACCTGTAAGAATATGAGTTCTGCCAACAACCTGATTCAGCTGGGAAGTGGATTCTTTCCCAGTCAGTATCCAGATAGGAGCACAACTCAGGTGATACCTTGATTGTAACCTTGTGAGACCCTGAGCAGAGGACCTAGCTAAGCCATGCCAGACACCTGACCCATGGACAATGTGTGCTGTTTTAAGTCACTAGGTGGTAGTAATTTGTTATGTAGCAATTGAATGATAATGAAATGATTAAATAACTAGATATCTCTATTGGTTAGCTATAAAATTCTATATAACAAACAAGTCACTGGGCTGTGATGGTTAATTTTAAGCATCAACTTGCCTAGATTAGGGGATACCCATATTGCTGATAAAATATTATTTTTGAGTATAGAAATACTATAATATCTCAAGAATGGGAAAAAATATCCATTCTATTCAATACTAATAGGAAATCAACACTATTAGTTTCAATACTAATAGGAGACACTCTCATCTGTCAGGGTGTTTCTGCAACAGACCAAGTAAGGAAGGTCTGCTCTCACCCAATTAGGGAAGACACCATCCAATTGACAGAGGGACCAGAAAGAACAAAAAGGAAGAGAAAAGGCAACTTTACTCTCTCTCTCTCTCTCCCAGAGCTTGGACACCCATCTTCTCCTGCCCCTGGATGTCAAAACTCCTGGCTATCCAGCCTTTGGACTCTGAGACTCGCCCCAGAAGCCTCCCAGGTTCTCAGACCTTCAGCCACACTACAGTAATCCCTGGGTCAGCTTGCAGATGGCCTATTAAGAAATTTCTCAGCCTCCCTAATTGTGACGACAGCAGGAACAGGCTATTAAAAGAAAAATTAAGAGCACTGGTAAAATTAAGAAGTAGAAAAAATAGAACCAATTACCCTAATATACATTCTCTCTCTCTCTCTCCTCTGTTATCTATCTGTCCTCTATCACTTATCTATGATCTATCTTCTATTAAATTATCCTCTATCTACCCTCTATCATCTACCTACCTATCTATATTATCTATCTATTTTCTACCATCTGTTATCTATCCTTTATCTATTAATTATCATCTATCCTCTATCATCTATTATCTATCTATCTCTGTTATCTATCTGTCCTCTATCACCTATCTATTATCTATATATCTATCCTCTATTGATTATCCTCTATCTATCATCTATTTGTCTGTCTACCTATCTATCTATCTATCTATCTGTCTATCATCACCTATTGGTTAATTTTCTCTGGAGAAACTTGCTAATACAGTTTAAGCAACAAAAACGCATTTTTCTCATTTCTGTGGGTCAGCTGGACTCTTTTTACTTTGGCTATGACTTGCAATCTGGGGGATTTTGGCCATTTGCCTCTCACTGCCATTGGACCCGAGGGCTGCATGTTCCTCTGGGCATGTTCTTCCTATGAGAACAGTAGGAGTCTAAGATGGAAAACCCAGCACAAGCACATCTTAAACTTCTGCTCACATTTCATCAGCCAGCATACAGCTGGCCAAAGCAAGTTGTACAGATTTTCCCAATAGCACAGAGAAATCTACTTTGGCTCTTGTGTCAGAAGCTGTAAGATCTCATCGCAAAACTTGTGTGTACAGGGAGGGCTGAAGAAATGGAGCAATGATGCCTTCTATCTTAATATCTGGATGGTATTTAGTAGAATCCAACACTACTGATTATAGGTAGAAAAAAAACAAAAGGGGTATCCTAACCAGGCAAAGCTTATCTATCTTCATTTAAAATGTAACATTCATTTGGCAGGTAGAATCCTGGAGAAGACATTCTGAATCAGGTTCCATGGACTTTGGTGGTCAGTGGAAACTTGTATCTGGGGGGCTGGGAGAGCCTTGAAGGCTGGGAGTCTGGGTGTGGATGCACACTTGCTTTCATCTGGAGAATAGAATTAGTATCTTTCATCAGATTTTCAAAAGGCCCATGACCTTCCCTGCACTAAAGAAAAATTCGGTAATTAAAAATCACTGCACGAAAGGCTCGTTCATTAAAATCAGAAACAATATCACTAATATTACCCAGTAAAAATAATACATAAGAGAAAATAATAGGAGAGGCTACGAGAATAGAAATGACACTATCAGTATACGTTGATAATATAATTGTTCCACTAATAAAACTTGAGTTCCTTCATTTTAAGATGCTGAAGTCATAAAACATCAGAATTCATTTACATAGTACCGTCAGCACATGCAGTGTCTCTGTGGTTTTCTTAAAGTGTTTAAAATATTGGTCAATATAAAGTTTGTTGTTATCTTAGTATTATGAAAACACAGTTTGAAAATGATTAAGATTTAGAAAACTGGCTAGTTACAAAATCAAAATACAAAAATCATTAGCTGTCCTGTATGCCAAAATAAGCAAATAGAAACTCATTCTACTTTAGTAGCATTAAATATACAGAATATTTAAATATTTTTGCACTCATAAAATATATACTGTTAAACATACAGAATACTGTATGTTTAATGCTACTAAAATAAGTATTCTGTATATTTAATGCTACTAAAAGTAGAATATACAGTATTCTGTATATTTAATGCTGTATTTAAATTTATAGTATTCTGTATATTTAATGCTACTAAAAGTAGAATTAGTTTCTATTTGGTTAGGAAGAATTCTACTTTTAGTAGCATTAAAATATACAGTATTGCTAGGATAACTGTCATGAACCTCTGTTTTATATAAGAAAATTTTAATGATTCAAAGCCATAAAAGAGTCTTTGAAATGATCAAATATCCAAAGTTCATATTAAAAAGTATATTAACTATTGGATAGTTTAAACTTGTCAATTGTTCTTATATTTATTATAGGGCTAAAGAAGATCCAACCAAAATTTCAGCAGAGGTTTTATAAATAAATTATTCATTTAATTATATGAGTGATGCATGAGAACTTGAAGCATTAATTCTAATGTCAATATGGAATGAAAAAAAATTAGTCTGGAACATTTTAAAAACAATGAGAAATGAAGAAGAATTTTCCCAATCAGATATTAAAAGAAAAATCAAGAGCACTCATAAAACTCAAAAGTAGAATGAACATACTAGATAATCCAGAAACTGAACCTAGGATATATTCCATTTTATATGCAATATGTCATATTTTGTTGACTCTAAGACAGGATTGATTCTATGACACATTATTATCCTGAGTACCAATAACAGAAGAAAACTCCCAACACGGAGTCTTAAGGGAGAACTACTAGGACATGACAAGCTATATCCTCAGTATAAAGAGCCACAAGGAAGAAATACACCGTCCAGAAAGAGGGAAAGAGATGCACGTGAGCCTTAAGCTCCACTGGTGGAGGAAAGGAACTATGTCTCCCCCGAGAACTGGAATCACAGCCAATATCTACACTCGCAGTGTTACAGTCTGCAGTGAAGTCCAGAGCTTTGGGCTGTAAGTCTTGGGTCCACAGTGCCCCTAGGTTGTATAGAGGCAAATGTAAATCTTCTCTGGATGCCCCAGCCTTCAAGCCAAGCCAACAAGACCTTCAGATACTGGAGACTGAACAAGGTGGTACAGACTTCAGAGATGCTAGCACAGGAAAAGGGTCTATTTTAGAAGCAGAGGACTGTGGTAATGGACAACCCATACCTGCGGACAAAAGGTGAAGACTAACTTGGTGAACAGGAGTGGAAACGTAGCTTAGCAACTTGGGAAATTAAATAACACCACCCAGACCAATGATAAAATTAAAAACCTGAATCCTTATAAGAATTAGAAGAAAACACAAATCCAAGAGTGGGAACTACCACTCTAGCCATGGAATATAAAAGGCAATGGATAAGGGGCAGTGCCTGTGGCTCAAGAAGTAGGACATGGGCCCCATATACCAAGTGTGGCAGGGTCAAGCCTGACTCCGGCCAAAAACTGCAAAAAAAAAAAAAAAGCAATGAATAAGTATTGATGTATTGGATTAAAACAAAATGTAAAATTTCTATATGTCAAAAGTGACTTTGAATAAATTAAAAGTAAAACAAAATGTAAAATTTCTGTACATTAAAAGTGACTTTGAATAAATTAAAAGCAAACAAAACTTGGAGAAAAAAAAGAAAAAAACCTAGTTGTAATTTCATGGCAAAAAGAGGATAATAACCTTGTAATGCCCAAACTGTTTGATATGAGCAGGAATCTCCTCCGTGGCAATTTTTAAACTAGTGAAAAGATTAGAAACAATTAGAAAAAGGAGGAAGGAAATTATGACTTATCTGTACTGGAAATAGTTTTTGAAGAAAATTTATTGGCACAGGAAAATTCTTTAAAAATGTTAAATGAAATAAAATAGGATCTAAATTATAACCAGTGTACACCGACGTATTTATATATCTACATATATCTCTCCTGGTATATATGAGTATATACCTGTATTTTTGTACACACACACATACACATATGCACAGAAACAGCTAAGAAGATAAACTTGTATGCTAATAGTGGGTATCTGGGCAGTGACATTACGGATGATGACAGATTCTGTATTTGCCAAGTTTTTCTCATGGAGTTAGTATGTTAGTTTTCTACTGCTGCTGAAACAAATTCTCACAAATTTGGTGGCTTAAGAAATAAAAACATATTATCTTAGCAGTCTATCAGTTGCATGGGGCTGAACTCCCATTACTAGCAGGGCAGTGTTCCTTTCTGGAGGCTCCAGGGAGGGCCTGTCTCCATGCCTTTTCTGGTGTTCAGGGCTGTGGCACTCCTTGCATGTTTTGGAACCTTCCTCAGTCTTCCAAGCCAGCAACAGAGGAGTGAGTTCTTTTCATGTCATATTTTTTTTTCCAGATTAATATGAGGGTATCAGTGTTTTCATCATTAAGGCAAAGTTCAAGTTGCAGTTGAGCCCTTCACCCAGAGGGTGCTGTATACCCTGACACTGCGCATGTTAGGTGAGATCCCGCCAATCACCCTCCTGCCCCCTTCCCTCTCCTTCCTCTCCCCTCCCTCTCACTAGACTATACTTGTGTTTTTCTTTCCTGTAGGCCTGTAGTTGTTTATACATTGGTTTTATATTAGTATTGAGTACACTGGATACTTGTTTTTCCATTCTTGTGATACCCTACTAAGAAGAACATGTTCCAACTCCATCCAGGTAAACACATGAAAAAATATGAAATGCTTCACAAATCTGGGTGTCATCCTTGCACAGAGACTATGCTAATCTTCTCTGTATTGTTCCAATTTCAGTATATGTGCTGCTGAGAACAGCACCACACCACATCTTCCTGAGCAATTCTCCATCCTTAAAATCTCTCTCCGACCCAGCCAGAAAGGTTCTTTGCTTTTCAGGACACAAGTGATTAGGTTGGGTCCTCTCAGATAATCAGGGTAATTTCCTCACTTCAAGGTCCAAAAATTTAACCACATTTTCAGTCTCCTTTGCCATGTAAGGAGACTGGGGACTAGGCCTGGACATCTTTGGAGGGTGGGGAGACATTATCATGCTTACCACAGTTAGTATTATTTTAATATTTAAAACACACATGTACTTTATGTAAGAGAAAGAAAAGAGGCATTTATTGTCTTTATCATCATTACCAACATCCACATTTTTATCACAGTCACGAATCAAGGTTTTGGAAATACAGCTTCCTTTAGATCAGTGGTTCTCAACCTTCCTAATGCCATGGCCCTGTGGATCGAGACCCACAGGTTGAGAACCGCTGCTTTAGATCAAGGGTCTACAATCTAGAGCCCACAAGCTAACTCCAGCCTACTGCATCATCTTTTATTTATCTATTTATTTACTTTTCCTTTTTGAGGTAGAGTCTCACTCTTTCACCCTGGGTAGAGTGCCCTGGCGTCATTACAGAGGACAGCCACCTTAAACTCTTGGGCTCAAGAGATCCTCTTGCCTCAGCCTTCCCAATAGCTAGGACTACAGGTGCCCATCACCATGCCTGGCTAGTTTTTCTATTTTTAGTAGAGACGGGCTCTCACTCCTGCTCAGGGCTGGTCTCGAACTCCTGAGCTCAGGCTATCCACCTGACTCAGCCTCCCCAGGCCCCACCTGTTCTTGTAAACATTTTCTCAGAATATAACTAATCCCATTTGTTTACGTATTATCTATTTTTGTATCTTGTGCTCAGCAGCAGACCTGAGTCATTGCAAGGCTGACCCCTGGAGCCATAAAGCCCAGCGTGTGCTATCTGACCCTTTATCAGAAGAAGTTTACTCACTCTTGCTTTAAATGATCACTTCTTAATCTCACATGAAAACTAAAAATAGGCTTAGAAGAGATATCTTTTTATTGGAGTAATGGCAGGGTCTCCAGGCAATCATGCCCATCCTACCTTTCAGACAGAAGGCACTCAGACCCAGAGAAGGTTCCCAAGGCCACATGCTGAGCCTGGAGAAAGCTGCTGGACTGAGGCTCCCTGCGTCTCAGCCACCCCTCTGGCTTCAACATCTTTTCAGCAAGTACCAATCCCCAGGAATGCACTGACCTATTCAAAGTTTTGGGGGAAAAAAAAAAAGTAACAGCAAATGCATGATGTGCCTTACCTGTGGCTGCACATAACCTCCTGTGAATGGTCCTGATGCCAGGGTTCCATGTCTTGTGGTCCAGGGAGGTTTTGTTTGATTCGCAGCCAGCACCGGTGTACCTGTGACTCCAGCTGGTGGCCATGCAGGTGGGAGAGTCTGGAGAGATACTGGGGGAGCGTTGTTTCCAAAGACTCACTCTTCCAGCCAGCCTGTGAGCTCCAGCTGTGCCAGGGCTAAGAGGGGGCCCAGTCCAAGTACAGTGACGGCACTGAGAGGAACCTCCGTCATTACCAGCCCCGCATGGCTATGTTGTCCTTTTCTGAGCGGTGGCACTGGGTCAGTGGTGCTGTCACTGAAATTAAAAAAAAAAAAAATTAAAAAAAGAAAAGAAAAATGCCCATAATTTCATTCCGGAGATTACGGCTGCAGACAGTTTGCAATCCAGCCTCATGTTGTTCCACTGTGCAGATGAACCTGAGTTTAACTCACCCCTTCCTGCTCAACATGTAGGGATATGAACCGTGTAGTGTGCTCAGATGGGCGTCCTTGCCATCAAATCACTGGGCACTCGCACCAGGAGCTGATGGGCGGGGGAGTTTTAATTCCAGGAAGATGAGCACCTTAGGCTTTTAATACACAGGGAAAAGTTCTCTGCACCTGTGCCTACCTCGCCTGCAGATCAAGTGTCCTTTAGAAATAGTGATGGCTTCCACCTGTCGGGTAGGTCCCAGAGCATTCCTGCAAACATCATTTAACTTTAACTTTACAGGGACCCTGGAAAATGGACATGGATTTTTAAAAGGGAGGAAACTGCATAAGGTACATTTGCCCAAAGTTACTCCACGGGAGAACCGAGGCCAGGAGTTGAGACTTGCACAGCAGGCAGAGAGGGCCGGCCACAGGGGTCACTTTAAGGCCTCATCGTCCTCAGACACCCCCCCACCCCCGCCATCAGACACATTAAAATGTACACACACCCTACATAATTTATTCATAACATATGTAAGAGTTCATTTGCTGTTGCTTGGCTGACAAAGAATGTGACATTGTGGATACATTTAAATATTTATTGATTTCAGTTTCGTCGGGCGTTGCAGGTTATTGGTCTGTTTGCCCTCACATCCTTCCCCCCACCCCTCCCTCCCTCCCTGCGCTGATGCCCGTAGCCCTGGCCCTCCGCCCACGTTCCTCGTCAGCTGCCTCCTTTCTGGGTTTGGCCAGTGGGACAGTTAGGGAAAGAGGAAAGAAAAATGAGGGTGTTGTCCCCGCATTTGGGTACCAGTTTTATTTCTTCTGTGTCTGCCTCCCCACTGGTGAGCCTGTGACATACCCAGACCCTGCCGTGCGGCCCTGCCCACTGGTGAGCCTGTGACATACCCAGACCCTGCCGTGCGGCCCTGCCCATTGGCGAGCCCGTGACGTGCCCCAGACGCTGCTGTGCGGCCCCGCCTGCCCACCCGTGAGCCCGTGACGTGCCCCAGACGCTGCTGTGCGGCCCCGCCTCCCCACCCGTGAGCCCGTGACGTGCCTCAGATGCTGCTGTGCTGCGGCCCTGCCCATTGGCGAGCCCGTGACGTGCCCCAGACGCTGCTGTGCGGCCCCGCCTCCCCACCCGTGAGCCCGTGACGTGCCCCAGACGCTGCTGTGCGGCCCCGCCTCCCCACGGTGAGCCCGTTGCGTGCCTCAGACCCTGCTATGCGGCCCCGCCTGCGCACTGGTGAGCCCATGACGTGCCTCAGACGCTGCTATGTGGCCCCGCCTGCCCACTGGCGAGCCTGTGACGTGCCCCAGACGCTGCTGTGCGGCTGCGCCTCCCCACTGGTGAGCCAGTGATGTGCCCCAGACGTTGCTGTGTGGCCCTGCCCACTGGTGAGCCCATGACGTGCCCCAGACATTGCCGTGTGGCCCTGCCCACTGGTGAGCCTGTGACCTGCCCCAGACGCTGCTGTGTGGCCCTGCCCACTGGTGAGCCCATGACGTGCCCCAGACATTGCCGTGTGGCCCTGCCCACTGGTGAGCCCGTGACCTGCCCCAGACGCTGCTGTGTGGCCCTGCCCACTGGTGAGCCCATGACGTGCCCCAGACGCTGCTGTG
>NW_003852530.1:2511022-2535067 GCF_000181295.1 Otolemur garnettii | reverse complement strand
TGCCCCAGACGCTGCTGTGTGGCCCTGCCCACTGGTGAGCCCATGACGTGCCCCAGACGCTGCTGTGTGGCCCTGCCCACTGGTGAGCCCATGACATGCCCCAGATGTTGCTGTGTGGCCCTGCCCACTGGTGAGCCTGTGACGTGCCCCAGACATGACTGTGTAGCCCCCGCCTCCCCACTGGTTAGCCCATGGTTATGTGCCCCAGATGCCCCTGTGTCGCCTGGCCTCCTCATTGGTGAGCCCATGACGTGCCCTAGACCTTACTGTGCGGCCCCACCTGCCACTGGTGAGCCCGTGATGTGCCGCTCCTGGGCTCCCTTTCTCACTCTGGCCCGGGCATGGTAGTGGTAGTGGGTTCTCATCATAGGTGATCTCTGAGTTGTTTCTCCCTCCTCTGATGACTCTTTGCCTTTCCCAAGGTCCATGAAGCAAATTTTTGGCTTTTTGTTTTATAGATTGGTCCCTGATGGATCATATAACTTTTCTTTTATTCTATTTTGGTGTGGTGGAGACTGTGATTTCAAATAGTTCCATCACTTTGATGACCTTGAACACTTTGCAGACCCCATACATAGCTGTGTAAAAGTGATGGTAACAGTACCCTGAGTGTCCTTCCTGAGACAGGATGGCACAAAGGTGGGTAGAGGAACACTGGGTTCCCTCATTCACTCATGGTCTCACCTGCAGACCCATCCACTAGGCTCTGCACCATCTACTCAGGCACCAGTCCTTGTGTGTTCATTACCCCTCTTCCTGCCACCCACTCATTCATGTACCGTTCCCGCCTCCCCATCCTCCACCTGTCCATCCACCATTCACTCCCCCACACATCCCGCCAGCCATCCTTGAGTCTATCCACCCTTCCTCCGGTTGTTTCTTCCTTTTTTGAAAACCTTTATTCACAGCCATGAAGTTATGGAACAAACCTAAATGTTTGTCATCTGATGAATGGATACAGACAAATGTGGTCTGTGTATACTGTAGGATAATGAGGAGCCATGAAAATAATGCAATAATGCCTTTTGCAGTGACTTGGATGGGGCTAGAGGCTGTTATCCCAAGTGAAGTAACTCAGGAATGTTCAAATACTGAACATTCTCACTTATAAACTGGAGCTAAGCTGTGGCTGTGCAAGGCCATACCCAGTGGTAAAAGAGACATTGGAGACTCTGAGGAAGGGAGACAGGGAAGTGGGTGAGGAAGAGAAAACTACCTCCTGGGTGCAAAGTGTACTGTTTGGGTGACAGGTGCCTTACAGTCTGACTTCATCACTCTCCGGTACATCCACGTAACAAAATTCCACCTTGTATACTTGTAACCCCTATTGGTTGAAATTTTTTAAAAATCAAAACCTTTTTAAACAGTGTATTGCTCATCTTCCATGCTCCAGGTTGGAATCTGGGGTAACAGAACGAATCAGGCACATCCTGCTCTGTGGGACTTAGAACACAGCAGGAAATATGGTTATGTACAAGCCAGCTACTTCAGAGGGTGTGAGAGCCCCTCAGGGGCTCAGTGAAAACATTTACTGGATGAAGGAGAGAACAGTGCTTTAGTGACAAAGGAGTGTCTTGGGCAGCTCAGAAGGGCAGGGAAGGTGTTACAGAAGAAGGGGCAATTTGAACCAGTCTGGAAATGCCATGAGTGAACCAAGGGAGAAGGAAAAGTTTGCAACACCGAGACGCATACAGCTTCGTGCACTATTACAGATCACTTCACTAATCATTTCTTTACAGATACGTAAGCCGTTCCCAGAATTTCACTATTAAAAACATTGACGAATGCCATTGTGCCTGTATCTTTCCACCATTTAGCAAAATGTCCTTAAAATAAGCTCCTAAGCATAAGATCACCGGATTAAAGGCATGCTTCTTAAAAAACAAAAAAGTTCATTTCAGTTGACAAACCGTTCTCCGGAACGGAGTACCAAATTACATTTTCAACAACAGTGCAGGAGGTTGTCAATTTTCCCACATCTCTGCTATTTTGGTGTTTTGTCAAACTTTTAATCCTCTCCAATATAATAGGTGCAAAAAGATGAGTCATTTTAATTTTAATTTAGAACATTTGATTGCTGGGGGAGGAGCATCCTTTAGCGAGTGTAGACTGTCAGCGTATTTTCCAACTTGCCTCTTCATGTTTACTGCTTAATTTTCTATTAAATATGTGTCTTTTTGGCTTATAAAAGTCTTATTTTTTAATTTTCTCCTTTTGCAAATTAAGATTATTAACCTTTTGCCTGTGAAGTGTGGCACTTTTCTCTTTTTTGCACTTAGCTACTCTCTGTGTATTTCTGTAGTTTAGGGAGTTAGGCCTATCAGATTTCTTCTTTATAGGACATTTCTGGCTTCCTCAGAAAGCCTGCAAAGCCTTTTTCAAGCCCTGCATCATAATTTAGTCTGTTCTTTTCTTTTATGGTTTAGGTTGGATGGAAAGAACCCAAGATGCAACTTAATGTCCACGTGGCTGGACGATCACCCAGCACCCCAACTGCATTTCTTCTTGAGTGTCTCGAGATGCCGCCTTTATAGACTGAATCCCCACACGCACCTGGGACTGTGTCAGGACTCTCTTTTCCAGTGGTCCCAAAACTTTGGTAAGTGTTGCCAAACTTGTTCTTAATAGTTCCCTTCTCAGATAGCCTGAATCAGTGGAGTCAGATTTAGTAATATGCATTTTTAGGAGAATTCATTTTAATTTCAGATTAATAGGAGGGTATAAACTATTAGGTTACAATGTTTTCATGTGTTAGGTAGAGTCCAAGTTGTAGTTGGCCCCTCACCCAGGAGGGTGCCCTATACCCTAACATTGTGCTCTTAGATGAGAGCACACCAGCCCCTCTTCCTTCCTTCTCCTCCCCCCACTCTCCTTCCCACCCCTCCCACTCCCCTTTCTCTCCCCCTCTACTTCAATTTAATTGTGTTTTTCTCTATGGGCAAGTAATTATTCATTTACTGGTCATCTTTCGTATTTACCTGGCTGGAGTTGAAGAACATTCTCCTTAGCAAAACATCACGAGAATAGAAAAGCAAGTATCCACAGAATATGCATTTTTAACCAATCCCCCAGTTGATTCTCTCCTGTTGATCCAGTGACTCTCAACTGTAGGCTTCTGAGTATAAGCATCTAAAGAGCATTTATGAACTGGGGCACCCTGGCCACATCCTGTCTAGACCAATGAAGTCAGCATCTCTGGGGCTGGGACCCGGGCCTCTGTGTTTTTTCTTAAACTTCAAGGTGGTTCCAATGCACAATTAAAGCCACCGTTTTAACCTGTGACCCCAATTCTATAGCGGTGTCACCCTGTGTTAGTTACTGTAGGGTTATTTTTTATTTTACTAACTTGTTGCTCTTTGTATTTTTTTGCTTTGTTATTACTGTATTTGATTAATTTTGTAGTTGCCATTACAGTTTCTGATGTTCATTCTCCCAAATGACCTTTATAATAATCAAATTCATAAAAAAAGTCCTTTTTGGAATACATTGAATTTATACATGGAGGTTTCACTTTAGCAAGTCTGCCCAAGTTCAGCAGAGGTGATCTGGGGTCTTCTTCATTGCTGTATTACTATATGAGCTTGCAAATGTTGGCACACACACCTTGGTCTCAGTTACTATATCCCAGGGTCCCACAGAGACACGTTCAGGGGCAGGGGCTGAGCCCTGACCAGCCAGAGGGCAAACACTCTGTGCAGACAGCACAGCCTCCCCACACCTCCGGCCATATGGGGAGGTGGCCACAGGGCAGCTTCCTCAGACTCATAAAACAATGATAGCAAAACCTAAAAGCCTGGGCAATAGGAAAAAATTCCCCATTTGTAAATTTTGACTCATGCTTTTTATTTTCCCCTGAAACACACACACACTTTTCATACCAAGCTCCTGGGCATGCAGACTGCAGCCTCTGTTGCAGAAGGAGCCCTTACAGATATCATGGTGCTCTGGCTCACAGGGCTTGGTGGATGCCCCAACGCTCCAGGGGCACACAGTTCTGAAAGCGGGGCTAGAGTTTAGCTTTCCCCCTGTGCCAGAGGAGCTGCTGCATTACCGCTTTAGGTATCAGGGAGGCAGGAGAGAGGTCAGTGTCAGTGGGGTAAGCCAGGCCCTGGCCCCTGTGTGTGAAGTGCCTGCAATACCAGCACCAGCCCTTCCCACCCCGCCAGTCCCCAGGGCTGAGGCATGTCAGGAAGCCCAGTGCACCCTGCCTCCAAACTCTGATTTTCACTGCAACTGTGTCAGCACTGTCCTAATGCTCTGTCCAGATGCCTGGGCACCCACTGTCCAGTGCTGAGTGTGGGTGATCCCAGATGCACCCCCAGAGAACTGCTCTGAGAAGCTGCCTTGTGCAGAGACCGTGGGAGATCAAGCAAAGCTCGTGACTGACTCATGTACAAGCAGAAAAGCTGAGCCCTCACCTCGACACAGCCTGGGCACTGTGCTCCGTTTCTGATGTTCCAAACACTCACAAGCTTCAGCTCCCAGCATGCCCTACTCCAGCTGTGCCCCGGCCCTGGGCTGCACCCCATGGTTCCCTGTGAGCACGCCCTCCACAAGCCGTGAGCTCCCAATGCCCGTCTCAGGCGCTGCTTCTGGGAAACACCCTAACACACACGATCAAGTAGTTCAAGGGTCCATCCTTTTCTGAGTGCTCTGCTTCCTTGCTCAGAACTTGGACTCAAATCCTCACAAATACTGACTATTCAATGTTGAGGGCCTAACACAGCCACACACAAACCCCTCCTCTCTTCCTAAGACAAAGGATCTGGCTAGCCCAGCCCCTCAGAAGCTCACACCAAAACGCCCTAGGTCTCCAGGATCTACCCACCTGCTGTGGCCCCATATAAGGAGAGTCGTACTGCCTCCGGGCACAGATGCCATCCTTGCATTGCCCAGGCGGGTCCTGCCCCTTTTAATAAAGCTGACCTAAACTTCTCAGCTCTCACCATGGCCTCATCTCCGGGTACCATTGTTCACACCTTTCACTCATCTCAGTCAACCTGCGATTACTCACCAGTGATGTCATGAAGAGAGGGGTGAGCCCCTGTCCTGGCTGACCTTGATCTCATCAGGGCAGACAGACCATGAGCGGGCAGGACGGGAGGCTGAACACCCATGCAGAGCGTGGTAAAGACAATGAAGTTCTGTGCAAGTCTCTGACTCTCGGCTGTCCTCGTCCCTGGCTTTGGACTTTGAGGAAATGGTTTAAGGGTGACGCTCAGGAAATCCCACCTGGCACGGCGGAGAGAAAGCATCTGGAGCTTGTTAGATACGAGCTGGCATGAGCTGGGCAGCTCTCCAAGACTGGGAGGTTTTAGGGGAATTCCTAGATGAGGGATGTTTACAAGTTGTGTCCCCAGATGAACCACCATTGTTTCCCCCAAGAAGTGCCCCAGGGTCCCCATCCAAGCCAGTGTGCCAGTCCACAGTGGCTATAAGCAGGCACATTTCTGACCTGATTGACGAGAAGAATTCTGGTTGTTCAACTCTCAGCACAGGTGACTTTGATGACAACCAGTGAGTCTTCCCCATTCCCATCCAGTCTTATCTACGAAATCATTTCCCCACAGAATCCAAGCACCAGCAAAGACAGATGTACAGCCCATGTTACCAGATGAAGAGGGTCTGGCTGCCTGTCACTGTCAGCCACTTTGCAGAGATGGGGACAGGTCCACCAAACTTTACTTGTCAGAAGGCTGGGATTCTGGAGAACAGTGAGAGTAGCCTCTCCAAGACTGTTCTGTTCTTCCATTTCCAAAACCACAGTTTTATACATAAAAGTTTAAAGCAAGAACTATGCTAACCCTTTATCTTAAACAACAATAATGAACCCTTATCTTTAAATAACAACAATTGGCATAACCCCTGACCCAAAACAACATTTCTAATTCAAAAGTTAATCTCTAAAATCAACAGCCCTAAACTACTCAAGATACACACTTTTAAATTATAGTTGAATTTACAAAATAACAAGAATGGGAAGACACGAGGTGAAGGTCCCCGCAGGACCTAAACTGGCCAGACCAGCTGTGTCCTCTCTGCCCCAGCCGGCCTGACTCCAGCTTCTCCTCACTACGCTCCTACCCACAGTTGACTTAATTAACCTTCTTTCATTTCATCGTAACTTGTTGAAGTCAGAGACTCTGATCAACACAAAGTACTTGACTACCCCACTAAAAAAATGTCTGATCAAGGGTGGCACCTGTGGCTGAAAGGAGTAGGGCACCAGCCCCATATGCCAGAAGTGGCAGGTTTAAACCCAGCCCTAGCCAAAAACTGCAAAAACAAAAAAGTCTGATCAAGAGAAAATACCCCACATACAGGGGTCATTTAAAAAATAAATAAATAAACCTTGGCCTTTTCACAGAGAAAAGGCAGGTCACCTTGGCAAAGGACATTCTAGAACCTCTCCAGAATAGACTGCTTTTTTTTTCTTTTATGAGCATGTTTCTTTGGCTATTTCAATTTGCATATTTGAAAACAACTGAAAAAGCAATTAATTCAAATCTAAATAACCTCCATGCTCAGAATTATGTTTATGGTCTTACAGCAGACAAATTTATGGGGATGTCTGGGGACCAGGCCTCTGACATAGAATAAGCATCAGTCTCTCCTGGAGACTGGTCACGTGTTTATTTCTGAAACTTGTATGGAATGAGAGAGTGAAACTGGGGTGTTTAAGGCCCTGTGATAATCACACACTTGAACACATTCAAACCGCGCTGTCACAGGAGGCAGCAACCTTGGCTTTTCTCTTAGTGCTAAGCAGGGCTGTCCCCAGCGGATGGTGCTCCTTCAGAGAAGTGAAGGTGCAGAGTCGGTGGCATCCTGGGAGGATTTCTGCCCTCTGAGGGGTTTCTTTCTTTCTTTCTTTCTTTTTGAATGCAATTTACACAGAAGGGGCTGTCTGCCAGTGTAATAATTGAGAAACACCTGGTGAAAATGTCTCTCTATTAATTGACAATAGATTTCTCTTCCCCAGACCTCATCTGTCAAAATGGGGGAAATAAAAAAAATAAAAAAGCATAAAAGAAAAGGGTGCAGGGAAGAGCAGCTAGAAGGGCTTGAGACATATGATCTTCAAGGCCAAAAGGAAAGACATGTAATCTTCAAGGTCAAAAAGAAACCAGGCGGGAGTTTGATGGGTGATTAATGACCTTGCTGGAGCAATTGGAGTGGTGCTGATGTCAGAGCCCCCCAGAATGATTTCTCTCTGGAAAGACAAAAAGGCAAGGAAATCTCACAATTGCTGTTTTAAAATATCAAGTTTTCTAAATTTGTGATAATCATCCTAGGTAAGCTCAAAGCTCCAGAAAATGGATAGTCCTTCCTGGAAGAAGCAATGAATGGGTTTCCCTAATCCCAAATCCCAGTGCAATCACCCAGTCCCCACCGGCTGGCTGCATCCCAACGTCTGCCTGGACCCTCCCTTCTCACAACAGCTCCTAGAAAGCACATTTGGCCCTGAGAACTTCCTCAGCGGCCACTGATTGTGTTATAAACATTGCAGACGTGGCCGGGGCCACTGACTGTGTTATAAACATTGTAGACGTGGCAGGGGCCACTGAGTGTGTTATAAACATTGCAGACGTGGCCGGGGCCACTGACTGTGTTATAAACATTGCAGATGTGGCCGGGGTTGGGGTGTGTGTGGCTCTCATAACTCAATCTCTTACGTGTTTTTTTGTTGTTGTTGTAGTAAAAGACGCACCTGTACGATCAGTACAAAGAAATAAATAAATGCTGTGTGAAATTCATTCCTCAAAAGGAAGCACTTAGAATGTCAAGTGTGTGGATTTTCTTTGTATCGCTTCCGTAACTAGCTTTACGTCAAGAATATTTAGAAGATGAAAAACATGAATAAAAAGTAATCCATGGCCTCCTGAAAAATCTTTTGTTTCCTTCTATAATTCTGGTTAAAATCTTAAAGCCGAGTTTAGTAAACTATATGACCCAGGAAATTCACACCCTCTTTGGTTTTCATTTTTAAGTGTGTGTAAGTGAAAACTGGGCCTCTGATTTTCAGACTGAGATGTCCAGAAGCTTAGTGGTTCCTCAGAAGTGCTTCAGCTGAAAAAATTTCCAAGGGCCTAGGTCCTCTTTCCAGACTCTGCCTGTTCCCCTTACTCTACTGGAAAAAGTATCTTTTTTTTTTGTTTTTTTGTTAAAGCATCTATACTGACCATATATTACCTGCAATATGATTCACCAATTCCAAGTGTGTAGTATGAAAATTTTTGAAAAATGCAGATAATCTGTAAATACCACCACAATCAAGTTGTAAAATATTTCCATCACTCTAAAAAGTTTCCTCAGTCTCCTTTTGATACCTCTCTTTTTCTACCATCACCCTTTGGGGCGAAAAACCTGCTTTCATTAGTTTTTAAATCCTGCAGTTTCCATATCAACAGAATTATATAATATATAGCTTTGTATGTTGAGCTCATTTCATTTAGCATACTAATTTTGAGATTTGAGATTCATCCGTGGGTGGGGGTAGTTAACTTCTTTTACATTGTTGAGTCATTATTTCTTTGTATGGGTAGATCATAGCTTGTTTATCCATTCACCAATAGATATAGACAATGTGGTTATTTCCAGTTTGGGGATGTTATGAATAAAGCTACTATGAGCATGCATGAGAAAGTTTTTGTGTGAATGTATATTTACATTTCTCTTAGGAAAATACCTAAAAGAGGAATTTTTCAGTTATATGGTAATTATGTACTTAGCTTTAAAGAAAGTGCAAAACTATTTTGTCAAAGCGGCTGTACCTTTGTGCACTGTCAACACTAATGTATGAAGGTCCCAGTAATTGCACACACAGGTAAGTAAGTATTTGGTATTTTCAGGCTTTTAAATTTTGGACAGGCATGGTACAGAGTCTCACTGTTGTTTTAAATTGCGTTTCTCTAGTGGCTAATGAAGTCAGGCATATTTTTATGTGCTTATTTGGTATGTGTGCCCGGGTACGAAGGGCCTTCAGAAGGCTAAAGATAGAAAAGGCTGAAAGAGAATCCCCAGTGAAAATCGCCATTTACATGGGAAGCACCAAGAAATAGCAATCTGCTAGAAGAGGCAGAGGCAGGGAGACAGACCTCTTCTGGAGTACAGGTTAGCAAAGGTAGCTCAAAATGTGAGGGTGGAGCTGCACTTCTCAGAAATCACTTTGGCTCTTCAGTATAAAATAACAATGACCATTGTTATTGGAGGGTGAATCCTGTGGTGAGCTGAGGGTAACCATGACAACAATAAAACCAACCCCTGACTAGATTGACTCAACCACACGAACAGCCAAACAAGTAGAAATGCCAATATCCAGGAATAAATGCTGTGGACCTCAGTGTCTGCTAGTCTATGCATAATGCCAGCACTCAATCAAAAATTATAAGATACCTAAGAAAAGCAATACACAGAAACACACACCTCCCCAGTGAAATCAAACAAAAACACAATTCATTGTCCGACTCATAAATGCCCAAGTTCTTGGAACCATCAGACGACCACTGAACAGTGATGGTAATTAATGTGTAAATGATTTAGTGAGGAGAAACATGCATAGATGTGATCAGATGGAGAAATTTCAGCAGTCAGAGGGAAACCATATAAAAAGTCAAATGAGTATGTTAGAAAAATTCATGATATCAAAGATGAATTCCTTCAATAAGCTCATCAGAATATTCAACGCAGCTAAGGAAAGAATCAAAGAACTTGAAGGTAGTTCAATAGAATTACTCAAATTGAAACACAAAGAGAAAAGAGTGAAAAACAAAACAGAAGAAAGCATCTACAAGTTTTGGGGCAATAACAAACTGTCAAATTCAAACGGAATCCCAGAACGAGAAAAGAACGGGGCAGAAAAATATATATCTATAGAGATAATGGTCAAGGTTTATTTTTTTAATTAGTGATAAACACCAAACCAAACCTTCTTGGTGTTCTAAGGGTAAGTATAAATTAAGAAAAAATAACAAAAGTACCCTCCAAGATATGTCACTGTGAAACTGCAGAAAACCTATGAAAAGAAGACAATATTGAAGGATTCAATAAAATCCTCAAGAAAAAAGGATACTTTTCAAAATGGAACAAAGAGAAGTCTGGTATAGCAGTATTCTTTTCAGTAACTAAGTAAACCAGAAAACAACAGAATAGCATCCTCAAAGGACTGGAAAAATACCATTATTAATTTTGTATCCAGATATCTTTAAAACATGAATATGAAATAAGGACTTTTCAGGTGGAAGAAGTCAAACAGAGAATTTTCTGTTAATTAACAGAAGCTTCTATAAGAAATAGTGAAGTTTTTCAGGCAGAAGAAATGTATTCTCAGACAGACACCAAGATCTACGTATAAAAAAGCTCTCCCTAGGAAAAGTAAAAATTAAGTAAATATAAAAATGGCATTTTCCTTTTTTTGATCACTTTAAAATATTATTGATTACACAAAGCAAAAATACTTATAATGTATCATAGGACTTATGTGAAAATAAAAATATATGGCAATAGTAGCACAAAGAAGGAAGAAAGTGATTGTGAGAATAATTATATGTAAGATAGTATATAGTTATTTGAAGGTGATAAATAAAAATGTATATTTAAATCAGGACAATCACTAAACATTTTATGATGTCTAACTATTATGCCAATGGTAAAGATAACACGAAATCTAATAATACACAGTTTAAAAGTAAGCACAATAAGGAAAAACAAATGGAACAAATAGCACAACTAACAAAATGGTATTTTTAAAGCTAACCATATCCATAATTGCAGTAAACATAATTTATTTCAATACCCCAATTAAAAGGCAGAAGAAAGTGTCAGATCAGATGAAAAGCACAACCTAACTATATGCTTTCTACAAGAAAACTACTTTAATCAGAAAGGCACAGATAGATCAAAAATAAGAAAGGGAAAAAGAATTTGATACATCCACATTGGTCTCAAGACATCAGACAAAGTTGTCTTTAAAACAAGAAGTATTAGTGACAACGAAGGACATAACAAAACAATAAAGAGGGAATTCACCAAGAAGACATAACAATTCAAAATGTGTGTGCATGTAACAACAGAACTTCAAAGGAAGGAATAGAAAGTCTGACAGTGGAGATGTGTAAGTTAGGTTGATTTAGTTGCAAAGACTCTAAGGTGATTCAATGCGGAAAAGAATAGTAATTTTAAAAATGACAGTGCTGGTCAAAAGGTAGTAGAACAATTGCATATCCCTATGGGAGGGGTAGAACCCTCCACTTTTCTCTCATGCCACACACTCAAAATATTATAAACTTAAATATAAGAGCTAAGAGTAAAACAAACAAAAAACTTGTAGGAGCAAATATATGAGAAAAACCTTGAGACTTCAAATTAAGCAAAGATTTATTATATAGGATATAAAAAACTGGAAGTATGAAAGACTAGCAGATACATTAGCTTTAATTATAATTGCAATATTTTTCTCTTCAAGAATGTGAAAAGCAAGCCACATACTGGGAGAATATTTGCAAAATATATTTTTGTGTCCTGAATATATAAAGAACCCTTAATGCTCAATAATAAGAAAAGTAAAAATATATTTAAAAGGAAAAAAAAAAGCTTTGAACAGATAAAGATACTCTACCAAAAAAAAAAAAATGCAAGTGGAAAGTAAGCACATGAAAAGACAAGAACCTCATCAGTCACTAAGGAAATGGAATTTGAAACCATAATTAGATACCAGTATGCAACCAAAGAAGGCTAATGTTAAACAATCCAAAGATACCCTATGTTGACAAGAATGTAAAAAAGCTGTAATCCGCCTGTAATCCCAGCACTTGGGAGGCAGAGGTGGATGGATGTCCTGAGCTCATGAGTTTGAGAGCACCCTGAGCAAGAGGGAGACCCCACCTCTAAAAAATAGCTGGGTGTTGTGGCAGGCGCCTTACTTGTGAAGCTGAGGCAAGAGAATGACTTGAGCCCAAGAGTTTGAGGTTGCTGTGAGCGTGATGGCACAGCTCTCTATTGAGGGTGACAAAGTGAGACTTTGTCTCAAAAAAAATTAAATTAAAAAATTTAAAAACATTAAAAATCTGTAATCATCATACATTTCTAGTGAAGATGCAGGAAGACATATTCATGTTGCAAAATGTTTACCATTTCTTACAACCTTAAACATATACCTACCATCCAAGCCTGACATTCTTCTATGTAGTTTATAAGAGAAATAAAAACGTATGTTCACATCGAGTGATGTATGTTTATAGAACTTAATTCATGATAGCCATAAGCTGGAAATAACCAAAATACCTATCTAGTGGTGAGTGAATGAACAAATACGTGTTTTATCTACACAATGGATGGGAACACATGGACAAACAGATGAATTACTGACAAATGCAACGTTATGGATACATTTCAAAACCATTTTGCTAAGAAGTCATGAAAGACTACATGAAAGACTACAAACTATGATTTTCCTTATGGAATATTTTATGTAAACAAAACTACTGGTACAGAAATTTGATTAGTGGTTCCAGGGGAGGAGAAGATTTGCAGAAGACAGGAACTTGGGGAGGTTGGAAAAAGTGTTCCGTCTCTTAACTGTGCAATGGTTAGATAACTGGATACATACGATGAACTGCGTGCTTAAAAACGTGAATGTGAATTATCCTACCTCAACAAAAAGCAACGGGAAAATAGACACAAATAAAAAAATCATGCCAATTTCAATAGGAATTTAAATAATCATGTAATAGGTATGATGAATATTTTTGAATGTGATACAAAAATGATTACATCAGTCATATTTGTGGAATGAGTAAATGAATGAATGATTCATCATTATCTATAAAAGGAAACCAACAGCATGAAAACACTCACCGCTGGTGCCTCACTCGTGGTGCTCACTCCGTAGGACTCCCGCAGTCAGAGTGGAAATGGGGCTGGGATCACTCGGGCAAATCAGCCCCTGGTGTGGGAAGGAACAGTGCGCCCCCTGGTTTCCCCTGTGTTGTTCTTGCTGCTGTTTTATACAGATCCCCAGACAAGGTTTACTTTTTATGTTGCTGCCCTACTTCATCGCTATTTTTTTTAATACTTCCTTGGGCGTTTTCTCGTTTTTTGAACTTTCTTTTACTTAAATTTACGATGTTTTGTTTTATTTTCTTAAAAATGAATTTATGGCTATACTTTTCTTTCTGAGCCCTAATTTGATCATATCCCACATTTCAAAGTGTACTTTTTTATGGCCTTGTAATGATATCAGCCTTTTTCCCTTTAAAATCAAGAGTTCCTTACATGGTTTTTTCCCACGTAGATCATTGCTTCTCCTCACCTCCCATCCCCCAGTTACGACAATTTGCCTTCTTGTCTTACTAATTTCTTATTCAGGTTCATTATGGTCAGAAAACAATGGTCTGAATTTCTGCTTTTTTTGAAATTAATTTTAATTTTATTGGTTTAATAAAAATACAGTTTTTTAACTGTTCCAGGGATGTTAGAGAGGGGAGGATATGTGAGCGTGGGTTATCACCGAGGCTTGTTGATTTGCTGTGCTCACACTCACCACATCCCGGCATATTCCTATGCACTTGGTCTGTATTTTCTCGGAGAGTTGTGTTAACATCCCCTACGATGATGAATTTCTCAGTTTCTCTGTCTAAACATCAGTATTGCTGCATCTGGGTTTTGTGGTTCGCCCCTCTCATCTTTTTGTATTTTTGTAAGCCTCTGTTTTGCATGCCTTTCCCACCCTCTCTGCCGCCTCCTGCACTTTTGTTTAGGTGTGTCCCTGAGGACAGCTACGTTGGGTCTCGTTTGATTACTAAATCCGAGAACTGTGTCTTCTGGTAGGGGATATCAATGCGGATTGTTAGAGAAGGAAACACAAAGAAAGGATTAGACGTGCTCAATATTTATCAGAGAAGTGAAGTCGGAGAAGGCAGGGAGGGTCCTGGGGAGACAGAGGGGGCAGGAGGGAGAGCTGGGCAGAGTCAGAGCACAGAAGTACCAGCCCAGCCAACGTGAGTCAGGGAAGAGAAATGTCCTAGGCAATGGACCACATGGGAATCCCTTGAGCAGCCTGGGTGGAGCATGGCTTTGGAGGGAACATGGCGGTCAATCCAGAGAGGCCACAGATGAGGCTGTCAGCCCATGGTGCTCCCCAGAGGGGGGTTTCCACAACCGCCACCTGGGATCATGTAGCCTATTCAGTGATCACCATTACTTAAATGCCAGGATTAATTCCTGCCACCTAATCTTAAGTTTTCAATCTTCCATGCTTTTTTTGTTTGTTTGTTTGTCAGTTTGGATATCTTTCATTTTATTGGGTTAAGTTCTTCTCATTCAAATTCATCACAAAGTGATTTGGAAGTTAGCTATATATCTATCTATATACCTCTAATCTACTTACATATCTGTAATGAAAAAAAATGCATCTTCATAGCTGAAGAATCAAATGGTTTAACAGATGTTACCCTTGTAAGCAAGAGCTTCAGCCCCTACCCCTTTAAATCCCTGTCTAATTTGCTAGACGTTTCCCTTCCCCCTTTTTAATTGAGACAGAGTCTCACTGTGTCACCAGGCTGGAGAGCAGTCATGACACCATAGCTCACAGCAACCTCAAACTTGTGAATCCAAGCAATGCTCCTCCCCCAGTCTCCTGCATAGCTAGGTCTACAGCTGCCTGCCGTGGTGCCTCGCTAATTTTTCTATTTATAGTAGAAACGAGGTCTTACTCTGCCTCAAGCTGGTCTAGAACTCCTGAGCTCAAGTGATCCTCCTTTCTCAGTTTCCCAGAGAGCTAGGATTACAGGTGTGAGCCACTGCACTTGTCCCAGAAACAAAACATTTTATCTCTTAAATCTTATTGCTATTTCCATGGTTCCAAATCACCATATTTGATTTGTTGCATGCAGACAGTTTGCTCATTTATTATGTTGTTTGAATGGCGCTTTTGCTTGGTGCATTTGTTAAACAAAGTAATAGATTTGCCTCATATGCCTCCTTGCCCTTCCTCCCACTCCTAACTCATCACTCTTACCTTACTCTGTTTCACCTTTGCTGGTCTCTGCGGTTTTAGCAAACATGTCACTAATACTGTGTACTGGCACTATTCTAAGTGCTTTACGTATATTGAGCCCTTAAAGCAAGTGGATCTAACACCCCCATTCTACAGATGAGGAGACTGGAGCATGGAAAGATTGAGTAATATTTCCAAGGTCACACAGCCAATAGGTGGCAGGGCTGGGACTCAAACCCAGGCAGTCTGGTTTGGGAGTCCCTGGCCTTAAATGCTGTACCATTTCTCATTAGATCAATAATAGATTTATTTTTAATTCCAACTCTGTAAAATGAAGATATTGGCTCTCTGAACCCCTCTCACATTTATCTCCCAACCCTTCCATTTACTTTTTTTATTTTGTCTAGATTCATGACATTTATATTTTGCAATGTAATAAAAATTAGACCTTTTGTAATTTGTCTGTGGGATGAGTAGGCAAGTCAAAATGTAGTAAATACCTTTCATGTTGTTATGATTGTATTAAAGTAAATATTAGGATGACTGCCTTTCACCAGGGAACCAACTTCTTGACCACTAGGCCACTCACTCAAGGAGGAACGCACCTAAGTCAAGTTTAAATTAATCTGAAAAAAAGAAAAAGCAACTAACCATCCATTGTCTAAAGCATGTTCTCTAGTTTTTCCAATATCTAATCATTCCACATAATCTTCCAATTCTTCTGTTCTGTAGCCACCTTCCTTCCATCTCTGTCTGAATTGGCTGTTCCCTGGGCTTGGTGCAGGGCAAGGGCCCTAAAACAGGAAATCACCATTTCTCAGTTTGAATACACTGCTTTCTGGATTCTATATCTGTCTTCTTCTTAGTTTATTCCATTTTGCTAGAATCATCAAAAAACCTGCACAGAAAAAGTGTATTTGAAGTATTTTCAGAGCCTATTTTTCCCTCTCTCATTGACTCAGAGTTTATCCAGCTATTGGACTCCAGTTAGAGAACATTTCCTAACCACTCCCAGAACTTTAAAAGTCTTGCTCCTTTTTTTTTTTTTTTTTTTTTTTTTTTTGTTAATATCCAGTATAAAGGATTGGAAGCATGATTCCAGTCTAATGCTTGTTCCTTCACAGAAGACATTTTATTTCCTTTCCTGGAAGTTTTTAGATTTAATTACCCTAAGTATACTGATACGATACGTCTAAACATGAGTATATTTTCATTCATTGTAAAGAGTACTTCAAACCAAAGATTCAATTCTAGAAAACATACTGTATTTTTAATTTTACTCCTGAATTATCAATTCCCATTTCTAGAGTTATTAGTCAGAGGCACAGCTCTACAACTGAATCCACTACACCTTATCTTTTTTTCATTTTGAAGTTGATTTTGAGTAAATTTGACTTTCTCATGTGCACATTTCTGAAGAATGTAAATAGAACAGTTACTTCACACCAAAAAATCTTTCTTGGTGCCTTTCTCCTAGTCCTAACCCGTGGGGACCCCTTCTCTATCACTGCAGATCTGAATTTTTGTGAACGTCTTATAGAATCAGATGGTCTACAACCATGTAACCTTTTGAAGTTGGCTTCTTCCACTTGGCGCAGTGCCTTTGAAAGCCATCCAAGTTTTTAGATGTAATGGACTGTTCCTTTCATAGTTAAATACCATCTCACTATCTAGCCATGTATGGATGTACCATAGTTTGTTTATCCATATTTATAAGCTGAATAACATTTGGTTTGTTTCCAGTTTTTGATGATTATGAGTAGAGTTGTTATAAACATCTGTTTTAAGTTTTTATGTAAGTTTTCTCATCTTTATGGTAAATACCTAAGTGTTAGATAAAACATGTTTTTTATGGATTATTTGCTATCCATATATTCCCTTCAATGAAGTTACTTTTTAAAGATGTTTGTTCATTTTAAACGTTGAGCTGTTTCTTTTCATACTGTCAAGTTTGGGAAAATTATTTATAGATTCTGAATGAAAGTTATTTGTGATTTTTAAAAATATTTTTCTTCCATTTCATAGCTTATACAATTATCCTCATAGTAGAGTCATTCCTCGGAATAAAAGTTTCAATTTTGGTCATGTCCAACTTATCATACTTTTTCATGGATCGCACTTAAGAGGTCATACCTAAGAAGTCTATGCCTAACCTAAGGTTATAAAGACTTATCTTATGTTTTTCAAATAATTTTCAGATACAGATTGTCAAATAAGAATTTCTTTATTATTACCTCCTAATGGAATAATTGGTTGGTTAGATATTGGTGTCTAGGTTCAAAATTCCATTTGTACACAATCTCTGGACATTGTTCCACTGAATTTTTGCCTTTAGTGCTGCTGACAAGGCATTGTTTAGAACACTTGGGGCCAATGATGTGAGGAAGTTTCTGGAGATACAGTGAACCCAGCTTTCTTCTCCTTCTTCCACTTTCTAATCCAAGTTAAAGGGCTTCTGAGACATGCAGGGATTAGCTTGTTGGTGTGAGTCTTTGGAATCTGACAGCCCTGGCAGGAAGTATGGGTGCTGGACAAGTAGCCAAACAGCAGTGAGGGAGCTCAGCATAGGCCAGGAGTATAATGTGTCCTGGGAGGGCTGGCCTGGGGAAGTCTGGGAAGGACAAAGGGTACACTGGTGAGTGAACTGTTACTTCCTTGATCCTGAGGCTGGGAGTGTGGAAAGACATCCAGAGAGCAAGAAATCTCCCCAGGCACCTTAGTGGAAAGAGGCAGTGACCATCATGCCTTTTATCATCCACTTAATTCCTGTAACAACCATAGCTAAGTCAACTCTACAAACCCACAGATAATAACAATGTCCCTATTTAAGAGAGCCCAGAAGCCTTAAGGGAGAAGAGCAGGCAGAACAAATATAAACCAGTAAATGAGACTGTTGGAAAAGATTGATGAATATCTTGATAAAAATAAGTATGGGATCTAAAGAAATTAATTTTCAGTATAAAATACTTTGGGAGCCTTAAGACACAATTTTTGAACCAAAATTTAGTAAGTAAATTAAATGATAATTATCACTCTTAAGACTGAATTAGTGCTGCCACAGAGCAGGAGCCAGAGCTATTTGAAAGGACAGAGAAAGGAAAGGTAAAAAGATTAATAAGTTGATGAAAAAGATAAGAAGCTTCAGGGATAAATACAGGAGATTGAGCATGTCAGTGATAAAAAGTATGGAAAAGAAGAAGTAGATATACGAGAGGTCATCAATCGACACCAAACTGACCCAATAAATAAACTTTCAGAACTGAGAAAAGTCTGCAGATTGAAAGTGCTTGGACTAAGTTGTTGAGAAAACACAAATAGCTATAAAGCCATATCTAAACTCATTTGGTAAGGTTATTAAATTTCACAGAAAAATAAAAATTTTTACATGTTTCTGAGTAGAAAGCACAAGTGACACCAGACTTTTTATCCATGATACTTGAAGCTAGACAACAGTGGAACTCTTTCTACAGATAAGTCATGGGAAAGACCTACAACCTAAATTTTCTATGCCCAGTGAAGAGATTATTAATCTAACAGTATAAATGAAATGTACTCAGGAATGTAGAAAATACATCACCTCAGTATGTCATCTGAGGACAATACTCGCAAAAATGCTATTATGAAAAAACAAAGAGGGTCATGATGAAGAAAAGAAGGAAGAATAATGTGCGATCACCTTGGCTAATTTGTGAGACCTATGAAATACTTAACACACACATGCACATGTAGGATAGTTTAATTACATTTATAAAGACTTACAGTGAAAGGCACATAAAATATGGGAAATTCTGATAAGTAAACTATCTCAATAAATTGTATAATACAAGTGAGAGTGATAGGTAAAGAAGAGGAAGATAAAGTCATCAAACATCATATGAAAAAACAACAAAAAAGAAGGCATGGGGGAAAATTGCGGGGAGTGGTAGTCTACAGCTCCCACCTCATTAAGGAGTTTTGAGATAGAAGGAAATGAGGGCATCCTGGTGGAGGAAACAGCCCTGTATCCCTGTATCACAACAGGGATACATTTGATCATTTAGATTCAAATACTAGTAGAGTAATATGTGTGTAAATAAAGGAGACGGGGACAAGAAATCACCCAGGAATGTACAAGAAAGTGCAATAGAACCTAACAGTACCGGCAAAAGTAGAATAAATAGGAACATGATCAAACCAGCAAAATGTGGAAATGCAGTCATCTAATTAATTTCCTTATTTGCAACATACATTAAGTAACAAGTTATTTTGACCACAGTGTGTAATAAGCAATGAATATAAAGTTAGAGCAGGAGTGGAAACCAAGTGTACCAGTGCCTACTCTGAATGTAATGGACAAAGTTATTGGAAAGGGCTTGGAGCAGAGTGCTTTGCCCTTACTCCGTCACTAGTCTAGAGTAAAGGCCAGTAACTTGCTAGCTTAAAAAGCATTGTCTATCTGTTTGCTACTTGGTAAATCATACTTTAACCAAAGTAATAAAGATTGAAAAATGGGGATGGTGTCTATATTTTGGAAGACTCAATATTTCCAAAGTGTCATTTTTTTGCAAATGAATGTATAAGTTTAATGCAATTTAAACTCAAATCTCAAAATACATGTATGTTTATTTTTATGGAACTTGACATGGTGATTTAAAATTGGATGGAAAAAAATAGAGTGCAAAGTATAGATAGTTGAGGCACCCTTGAAGGAGAAGAATGTGGTGAGAGAACTCAGTATATTTACCTGGATGTGCCTAGTATCACACTAGTTTTATAAGTCTTTAATACCTGGAAGACCAACACAATTGAATGAAAAATCCACAAATAAATATATTATGAGGATAAAAGGGAAAAATCAAGTTTTTAAATAAATGTTTCTAGGCCAACAAGGTATTCAAATGGAAACAAAAATTGAAACCGGATCCCTTCCTCATACCACCTACAAAATCAACTTTAGAAACTATAAAACTTAAAGAAAAACACCACAGGAACATATGCTCAAGTTCTTTGATGTAGGAAAAATAATTCTTTTTTATTTTTTTATTTTTTTATTTTTGCAGTTTTTGGCCGGGGTTGGGCTTGAACCCACCACCTCTGGCATATGGGGCCAGTGCCCTACTCCTTTGAGCCATAGGGACCACCCAAAAAATAATTCTTAAGCAGACAGAAAATATAATAATGATAAAGAAAAGAAATTGATTACATTTTTCCACACAAAAATTAGGAAATTGAATGTAACTTGGAAGTCGTGATATGGAAGGCCATATTTGCAACACTCATAACTAACAAGTTATTTCAACCCAGAATACATTCAGAATTACTTCAAATATATATAGAAAAAAAGATAGCCTTTTAGGAAAGTGAACAAACTATTTGAACAGAAAATTTGTAGAGCGATCCAAATGAATAATAAACATAAAATATTGATAATTTTATCGCTAAATGTGGAACTGTATTATATTCTAGGAACTTAGAATTTCCTCAGCCTCCCTATACTACTTCCGTGAGCCCATTTTACAGAGCCAGATCAGGTTTGCTTTCCTTAGAGGGCATTTCTTGGACTCAGCTGATGGGTACTCAGTCTACTAGTGTGTGGTGGGTGAGATACATGATGGTGAGGGAAGTTCGGGGAAGCTTCTCTGAATTCAGTCTTCTAATTATTTCCTTATTGATGGCCCCAGGCCCCTATCCTGGACTGTGGGATTTCTTTGGATGTGTTTTTATCTTTGGAATAATTGTGTGCTGTGTGATGCAAGCTCACCATGTGAGCACCAGTTACTCTGGCAGGTGCACCATGCACTGGTTTACTTATCACTTGCACAAGACTAGTGAGAAAGAACGCTCACATAACATGTTAAGCAAAGCAAGTGTGTTGCTCACAGACAGCCAACGAGAGAAAATAGAAGCTTGGGATTCATGAGGAGCTCGTCCCCCAAGGCTCAGGAAAGATGCTCAGGGCAGATAACATTTCATCTTGCCTTCTCTACATGACACCATACCTGAGGGACCCCAGAAGTCCACCCTGCCCTGGGTTTTATACCCAGAGACCACCTGACTTGCTGAACTAATGCAGAAGATCCCAATTTAGGAGGGGTAAAAACAGCCCAGGCTCTGTTCTAGCCAATTGCTCTTTCTCTCAAGATGGCACATTCCCACAACTTTCTGCAGTTATTTTTGAGAACTACAAGTGAGAAAAGGGGAGGACCTGGGTGATCACAGGCCATGTGGGGATTTATCCTCAAGGCTGCATATGATTTTTGATAGAGATTCATTGACTCCTGTCCTTCTAATCCCATCTGCTTTCTTTCTTCTAGGAATTCCTCACATGCTCTGGTCTGCTGATCCACATTTTCTTGTTTTGCACTGTCCATCTGTGCTGATTCTCTATTAATTTTGTTTTAAAATATTCTATTATTTGAAGGGACTTTGAGCACAAAACCTCAGTTATTAAATAGTACCAGTGATACACATGAACCTTAGTCAAACTCTAATGCTTAGGGGTTTATCTTGAGCTAGAGTCTTTTTTTATAGGTTTGTTCATATTTTATGCATTTTTTAAAGGCGTCTTTATGTGCCAGAAGAAGGAAACAAAATGGTCATTTTGGTTAAAATTGTGTGTATATATACACACACACACACACATATATATACATACATATACATATATACACACACATTTGTGTATATACATATATTGTGATTTTATATTTATTATATTATAAATTTTAATAAAAAAATACAAAAGAACTTCTCTCTAGATCTTTTGCAAATATTCCTGTAAAATATAATAGTAACTCAGGATCAGGTGGGATGCTACTTTCAAAACAACAAATGTTTTTATTTTCCTGGTGGCCACAGAAAACAGAGGGGATTTGTTCTCTGGATCTTGGAGAAGCAATGGGAGAAGAGGATAAGGCAGTTTAGCGAGGGGCTGTCCTCCTTTCTCCCCCTAAAATTGCCTGGACTCCCAAGAAATTGTTGCAGGGAATCAGAATCCTTTTATTCATTCAAAAAAAGAGAGAGACTCATTGGATAGGGGATGGGAAGAGTCTGACTTGTGCTGGTCTGTATTTATCTATTAGTTGAGTTTAATGTGTTAAAAGAACTGCTGTAACCAGGCTTGCCTGAAAAATGAGTCCTAGTTCTCTGTGCATCAGGCTGGGTAAGAATTCCCAAGTGCTCAACATGAGGGGAAAGTACCAGAATGCTGACTTTGGCTCTGCACCCAAGCTATCCTCTCCAATAATTTAGCTGATGTTTTCTTACCTCCACAGAGCATGTGTCTGATTCTTAATAAACTCAAAATTTTCAGGCAAAAAAAAGTTATAAGTAAGTCCTCCTTGCAGATCCCAAGTGTGTCCTAAACACATAATGACCAGTGAACTTGGGCAGCTGTGATGCCCGACGTGGACTTCAAGGTTGTTCCCAGCTCCATGCAGCAGTCTCTTTCCATCACCAGCAAACCTGCAGTACACTTCTATTACCTACAAATGCCTTGAGTAAGAAGTTCCTTGGGAAATAAATGAGGAAATTAGAAATGTTTCTGAAAAGTGGTGAGAGGGCAGGCAGAGCTATAGCAAAGATAAACAGGGTGCCAGGGAGGACGGTGGCAGAGCCCACAGAAGTGGGCAAGTAGGGCCGTGGCCACAAGGAGAAGGCAGGCACCTGTCCCCAGCCCCAGAGCTGCAAAAAGTCTTGGTGAACGCATTGGGCTTTCTGCAGCCATTTGGGTATTTATTATAAATTTTTGCTGTTGTCGTTGAAGAAAAGTTGACTGGAGAAGGTCAAAGCACTTTGGGAGATTTAGGTCACATGTGGGATTATACTTACACCATCAAGTTAAACGGGAGGGTGGAAGGCCAGAAAAGCTAGGAAAAAAAAAAGCTATATTTGACATTATCCATCTGGCGCATTGTATCAACGGAAAACAATAAGTAAAGACATAATGTAATTACGAATGAGTAAATGAATGTTACATACAGAAAAACCAAGGAAGAACCACAGCACGTGGTTTTCAGTATCTCTCAGTGAAGGGACTCTGGACCCCTGTTGGAATGACGAAAGCCATAACCTGCACTGAACATGCGGGAAAGGCTGAAGCACCCACAACGCCCGTGACTGTCCTCAGTGAGGAGAAGTGTCTCACGTACGATGCTAGAATGATCTTGGTGAAAAACTTAGATTTTTTTCCCCTCATACTTTCCTGTATTTCCCATTATTATTTTCATGAGTCTCTTCCTTTTATTAAACTAACATACATCTCTTGCACAATCTGAAAGTGTAAAATAAAATGATACAATATAGACAAACAAATATAAAGAGTCACCCATATCCTCCCTGCCAAGGGATACCCACCATTCCTGCCTTGGCATACATCCTTTTAGAATTTGTGGTCACGGGATTACATTAATGGCCCAGATCTCTCCCTTCCATGCACTTTGCCAAGTATTTTGGAGTTCCTCCTTAGGGTTAGAATGTACCTGTGCCCTAAATGACTTGCTTTGGCCAATAACCAAGGCAGGACTTGTGGTGAATCTCCCTAAGCCCAGGCTTCCAGAGGCCATGTGTATTCTGGCCACCATCTCCACCGTGAGGACCTTCCCAGGCTGACCGAGTTGCCCAGGACCTCCGTTCCCGGGAATGGAGGCTGAAGTGGGGCTTTGTAACTGATTCCCCATATCTTGAGGCACATGGGGATGTCCTATAGCAGCTGTCCCCAACCTTTTTGGCACCTTTTTGGTTTCATACAAGACAATTTTCCAGAAACTGTTTGGGGAAGAGAGTGGTTTTGCTATGAGTCTGTAGCAATTGATTTATTGTGAGGTGCAGTCACACCTCTCTGCTGATCAGAATCTGTATGTGCAGCTGTGCCCCAGTACTGGCATCACCAACTCAGCTCCCCCACAGATCAGCAGGCAGTAGATTCTCATAAGGAGCATGCGACCTGGATCCCTCGCATCCACTGTTTACAGGAGGGTTCCTGCTCCTATGAGAACTTAATGCTGCTTCTGATCTACAGGAGGCAGAGCTCAAGTGATGATGCAAGTGATGGGAGCGGCTGTAAATACAGA
>NW_003852530.1:2507862-2510162 GCF_000181295.1 Otolemur garnettii | reverse complement strand
TGTGGCCGGGCTGTAAATACAGATGAAGCTTCCCACTGCTCACCTCCTGCCGTGTGGCCGGGCTCCTAACAGGCTGAGAACTAGTACCAGCCAGTGGCCAGGGAGCTGGGGACTGAAGTCTTACAGGAAAGAGTGGATGTTGACTGTCCAGCAAATCTCCATACAAATGTGACTACTAGGAAGTGGACTTCAAGATTCCTCATTTTGTCTGGAGCACTGCCTGTCCTCATGGGTTAGATGGGGCAATAGCTTGTATTTTTATGGAGCCAACAGTCTGTGCATTGTGCCAATGCCCAAGTATTCGAAGCCACATGCACAGCAGGACGACTGCCTGCTCTAAGTTTGGGCGAGCTGTACACATCGACAGGCTTACAAGGTGCCTGTTACCTCTTTGCCATGGTAGATTTGCTTGTCACATGTTACTTTCCAGCACATGATGGAAGACCATCTTTAGGAAGACCACTCTTTTATCTATGCACCTAGGCTGTGTGGATTGCACAGCACTGCAGTCAGAAGTATGGGGTCAGTCAGTGGTGCATTAAAGGCATTTGTGGGTAGAGGATATTGGTGGTCTGGAAAAATCAAAGCAAGTTTTAGTCCAGACAATGACTAGCCTCAGAGAGGCTAAGGTAGCTCAATTTCCATTGCCTAATATGGTAGACCAAGGTTGTATATAGATACTAGCATTTAAACTTACATTAATTTTTTTCTTTTTTTGAGGCAGAGTCTCACCCTGTCTCCCTGATGAGTGCCATGGCATCATCAGAGCTCACAGCAACCTCAAACTCCTGGACTCAAGTGATCCTCTTGCCTCAGCCTCCTGAGTTAGCTGGGACTAAAGACACTTGCCATCATGCCCGGCTAGTTTTAGAGACAGGGTCTCACACTTGCTCAGGCTGGTCTCAAATTCCTGAACTCAAATGATTCACGCACCTCAGCCTTCCAAAGTGCTGGGATTAGAGGTATATGCCATTACACCTGGTCTTAAACTTAAACTTCAAAAATAAAATAAAAATACCATCTCACTGGCCACATCCATTTTCAGCAGCTGTGTGGGGCTTGTGACAACATTGTTTTGGGCAGTACAGATACAGGACATTTCTACCATCACAAAAAGGTCTCCTGGGAAGTTTTGTGGTGGATAAAATGGCCAGTCAAGGCTTGGTGTCCTGCCTGGACATAGGGGGATGGGCTGGATGTGTCCCTGCCCCTGTGGTCCCCAAGGGAGCAAACTCAGAGGTACACCCTTTCCTCTGCTGTGATCTGTGCAGAAACAGAGCCATCCAGAAAACTCTTCCCACACTTGGTGCCTCTAACAACATTATTTTACACATGTGCTTCATTAAGCTCTGCGTTGCCACCTAGACCCAGAGTCATTGTCTCACCATTTGGAAAAATTACAGGATGGACGAACCCAGATGTATGCAGGGCCCCCCGTGAAACCGAGTCTTAGTACATTGAGTTTAATCCAAATGCATTTCAAAAACCGTGGTTTCAATTGTTGTAAACTACGGAACACATGGATAATCCCTGGAGAAACAGATGTTAGATCTTCTGATAGCAGTAAAACAACACCTCCCCCCGAAAAAAATCTTGTAAATATGAACAAACTTGACTAATAGAGTATTTGGCAATTAAGGAGATGGGAACGCACGGTGGATGTCATTTGGTTTTCTAAAATGGTGGCATGAGTATCATTAAAAAAGAAATATTCTTTTAAGTGTCTGTTATTTAGTTTTAAAATGAAAAATATTGAATAGTTAAACTTTATTAAGTGTAAAATTGGTTTTCAGAGTGCTTTGGAATGGTAGGTACCACACAGCAAAAGTTGAGAAGTCATTGAAAGCAGCTGTTCAGGAAAAAAAATAAAAATATCTCCAAGAGGCTAATATTTTAGGGCAAGGTCCAAGGTGGAGCCCAGGGGTTCATTGAAAAGGTTCTGGACTTATAGCCCAGGGACCTCTGTAGTCATCATGGGCCCAAGCCCAGTTCAGTAAGGAGCTCAAGCCAAACTCTGAGAAGTTGAGGGCTGTGAACTTTCGTCCTGGCTGGTCCTCCTTCCAGAGCTCTCTCTTCGCTTTTGCTTTTCTGAGTATATAGGAATTTATTTCCAGGATATGAGGAAGGCTTGGCGCCTGTGGCTCAAGCGGCTAAGGTGCCAGCCACATACACCTAAGGTGGCAGGTTCGAATCCCCAGCCCAGGCTGCCAAACAACAATGATGGCTGCAACCAAAAAATAGCCGGGCGTTGTGGCAGGCGCCTGTGGTCCCAGCTACTTGGGAGGCTGAGGCAGGAGACT
>NW_003852530.1:2491544-2507786 GCF_000181295.1 Otolemur garnettii | reverse complement strand
AAAAAAAAAAAAAAAAAGGATATGAGGAAGAAGATGAGAGTGTGCGAGGAGGCAGTGGGAATGACAAGGGTTTCAGATGGCCAGATTTTCTTTCCAAGGTGGGAAAGTACCATTTGTCTAAGCAGTTTGATTTTTAAAAAAGTTTTTATAAACTAATGGGGTGTTGTGGTGAGTACCTCCCAGCTGAGGCAGGGGTATCACTTGGGAGGCTGAGGCAGGAGGATCACTCTAGCCCAGCAGTTTGAGGTTGCTATGAGCTATGATGACACTGCACCATACCCAGGCGACACAGTGAGACTCTGTCACAAAATAAATAATTAAATAAGTAATTAAATAAATAAATAAATAAATAAAAGTTTTTACAAATATGAAAACCCAGGACAAGCAGGATTTAATGGAGAAGCTTGCAGACGCTAGCATTCACGTGTTATTGGATTTAAGAGGAAGCATCTGTAAACAAAGGTTTAGAAATCACAACTGGACTCAACAAACTGATGTCATCATTTTAGCTAAGTCACTTTGGCATCCATCCACGTCCTCTTGCACTCAGGTGCCAGAAGTCAACTTTTGTAGCAGATTCCGTCAGAAGAATGAGTAGAGTGACCTTGGAGGTACGGTTCTCCCAGAGTGAGAAGCCTGGGTGAGGGAGCTGTGGCTGCTTCGTCAGCCCCGGAGGTTTTCATATGAAGACCTGCTGTTATTTACCTTCAGTCCTACAAACTGCTTTCTCCAGCAATCTCGCTTAAGATCATTGCCAAGTTCAAGATGTAATCGGGTGGCGACTGTATGGTCATCTGACACTGATGGGAGACTCATACCTGTGGTGTAAACTTCATGGACCCTGCCTGGAGGATTTAATAAGGGAGCCAATTCTCAGCAGCTCTGTCCCCCCAATAAACTTTCTCAATGAATTTCTATTATTTTTACTGACCATCTGCTATGTGGGTAGGGAGCATTGTTTCTTGGTCTGTTATTCTTCTAAACCAGTGATTTTCAACCAGTGTGATGCATGAGAGGATTTTAGATGGGCCAAGAAAATTTTTAAAGATCATTAGTTAAATTATTTTCAATAGAGGTTCAGAGTGCAGTAAGTATATTCTTTATTTTACTCTTTTTTGTTTGTTTGTTTTTGATCAACGTAATTTAAGTGTGCCACAGTAGTTTAACTATAGGTTCCAGTGTTCTGTGAGATTAAAAAAAAAAGGTAGAAAAACACTTTTCTAGAGACTAAATTTTCCCAAATTTGAAGAGCCACAGTTTCCAAAGAGAAATTGGCTATTTCTTCTCGTGGCACACACACAAAAATGGCCCATCAATTCACTTTATAATTACTTTTACATTTTAATGAATAGAGTAATAATTACCAAATTTCTATATTGGAGAAAAACAAGTTATACAGTAAGTACAGAATTGTGCTATTGTCTACCGAAGCTCCAGTTTTCTGTAAATACAGAAATCTGATATTTGTCACTGAAACTGTTATTCTTAGTAAAGCATCCCAAGAATAGAGAAACCAGAATCCTATGTACTCAATTCTGATATGAGGACAGTTAAGGTCCTAGTACATGGTGGAGGGTGGGGGATGAGGAGAGCTGAGAAAGGGAAGGAGAGAGGGAGTGGGGGTATAAGGGTGTGGTTCACCTTTTGGGAGTGGGACACAATATAAGAGGGTACTTATCTAACAAAAGCAATCAATGTAACCTGGTTTTCTGTACCCTCAATTAAAAAAAGGAGGTAAATAATGGATGGTAATATCATTCATTCATTAAAATTCTACCAAAGGAAAACAGACACCTGTTACTCCTTCCATGAATTTGGCCACTGAAGGTTCATACGTAATTGTGCTCCACATTTACGTCTAATTAGCTGTGAACTTGATCCAGGCTCCCCGAATCCCAGACCAGAGGAACTTATCCTGTTCTCTATGTCTGGCTCTAAGAGGAAGAGGCTGGAGCCCAGGGAGCTGTAGTCCCCCAAGGGGGCTGGGCCTGGGAGTGCCCTGTTCACACCACTATTGCTCACTGATCTGCTACCTTCTGTTACTCGGCACCCTTCCCCCCCAGGTTTCAGCCTGTTCTTCCAAGCAAAGTGTGGGTGCTTGCTTCAGCTAGTACAGGGACCCTGCCAGAATCCCATTAAGGCTACCCTGGAGGTTGCCTGAAGACAAGGCCCATTTGGGCCCAGTGCTTCCCACCTGAGCCTGCTCTCTGGTCTGGGAAGTGTTTTGGGGGAGGGAGGGCAGAAAGCAGGGAGGGCACAGCCCCAGTAAGGGGACAGGACTCAGTACACACACTCTAGCTCCTGGGCTCCCCCACAGGACCCCCAAGGTGCACTCTGCTGCCGTATCTGACAGAGGAGACCCCCGTGGTGCTGAGCCTCAGCTGTCCACAGTGGGCATCTCCTCACTAACAAGACTTTACTGGCTTTTCTTTTCTTTTTTTTTTTTTTTTAAATTTCAGATTAATATGAGGGTACAAAGATTTGGTTACATTGGATTTGTTAGATAAAGTTCAAGTTGTAGTTGAGTCCTTCCCACAGTGGGTTGCTGTGTGCCCTCACATGGTGTACCTTGGGTGAGAGCACACCAGCCCCCTTCCCTCCCTTCTCAGCTACTCCTTGAAATCAATTATATGTGGGCATGGAGCTGTTTATCTACTGGCCTCATATTAGCATTGAGTACAGTGGATACTTGCTTTTCCATTCTTGTGATACTTTACTAAGAACAATGGGTTTTAACTCCATCCAGGTAAACACAAAAGATGTAAGGTCTCTATCTTTTTATGACTGAATAGTACTCCGTGGTGTACACATGCCACAGTTTGTTAATCCATTCCTGAACTGATGGGCATTTGGGTTGGTTCCACATCTTAGTGATTGCAAATTGAGCTGTGATAAACATTCTAGTGCAAATGTCCTTGTGGTAAAATGAATTTTTTTTTCTTCTGGGTAGATGCCTAGTAATGGAATTGCAGTATCAAACGGGAGGTCTGATTTGAGTTCTTTGAGGATTCTCCATACTTTTTTCCATAGTGTCTGTATTAGTTTGCAGTCCCATCAGCAGTGTAAAAGTGTTCCTTTCTGTCCACGTCCACACCAGCATCCACAGCATTGAGACTTTGTGATGTGGGCCATTCTCACTGGGGTTAGGTGATCTCTCAGGGTGGCTTTGATTTGTGCATCTCTGATGGTCTGGGACAATGAGCATCTTTTTCTGTGTTTGTTGCCACTCGACTGCTTGGGAGAAGATTCACTTTATCACTGAAATGTCACTGTGACACTTAGCAGGTCTAGGTGCTCCATCAGTGCTCCCTGGGGCCACCTCCCACATAAACTACTTGCCCCCCAAGCCTTGTCTTGTGGTTTGTTTTAGGGGGAGCCCCAGCAGAGGCCCTATACCCCAACCAATGCAGGCATGTGACTGAGGCTGTTCTCTTGACCCTCTGCCCACTCTGCTCCTCTAAGAAAGCGTTCTGTCCTGTGTGTGCCCCAAGAGGGGAAGCCCTGCCTGCCTTGTCCTCTGCCCTGACCCCAGAATCCCACACAGCCATACTGACACCTGGGAGGTGTCCAAGGCCTACAGACACCTGGGAAGCCCTGTTACAACACTGGTCCTGTAGCAGTGACATCATGATCCATCAAGGTGTGCACCACAGTGAGAACCCCAGGGCACAGAGAAGTTTGGGGACGAGGACACGCAGCAAGGCCTATGGAGACTATTCTATTGATGTTTTTCAAAAATGAAGCAGAGTGAGGGAGACTGTTCCAGTTCATGATATTTCCTCCCCTCCCCAAATCTCTCTTTACAGTTTTTGCAGTGTATCCAATTAAAAAGCATCTCTGGAAATGCTTGCTGACAAAGACACTACTCTAGAGCCAGAAGTCCTAGCCAGGGATCCTGCAGCTGTCTGTGGGTCTCCGTCCCCCTTCTCTGCTGGCCACGACACATTGTCCTCCCTCTCTCTCTCTCTTCCGCTCTCATTTCTTTCCTCCCCAGCCTCCCCATCCCTCTCTTACCTGACTTTCTTACTCTCCTTTCTTCTTTCCTTTCCTTCTCTCTTCTTTACTCCTCCAGCACATTCTCGGCCCCCAGAATCTCTGTCTCCTTTTCCTCTTGCTATTCCAGAATCTTCAGTAACCTAGCACCCCAGGAATTTTGAGTGCTCTGAAGGGTGTCTGTCTCCATCATGGAACAAATCCCATCTTATCACCAGCAATGAGAAAAACATGGTCTCCTCAGGGCACATGCCATGTCTCTTTGTAACTCTAACGGGGTCTTTTCAGGGGACAAGAGAGAAGTAGCCAGAGCATGACAGGACCCCCAACGGCACATGGGACCTGTCAGGGACTTGCTGTGGGCTGTTTCCAAGGAGATATGCTAGAACCTACTCTGAGGAAGGCAGAACTAGTCGGGAAAGGCTGTCCAACTCGCTCGCCTGGGCCCTGCTTCTCCCCTTTCTCCTGCTTCCTAACAAGGTCAAGGCCACAGCAGTAGCAAATTCTGCACTGATTTAACGTGCAGATGAGTGTGGGCCCAGTGGGAGAGAACAGAGAGAAGGGGTAACTTCCCTTCAAATCCACTGAACATCTTAAACCACTTCAGGGGTTTGAGGAAACCCAGGTTGTATTTTGCCAAGCACGTTTCCCCTTAATTTTCATACCCAAGTGGATTCTGAAGGAAATGAAACCCACATGTTTCTGATCATTTATACTTAAATCATCAAAATATTGCCTTTTAGGGACTTTGTGTGTCAGGAAACCCTTTGAACCTTTTTCGCAGCAGTGCTCGCCGCCTCGTGGGAAGATAAACAGGAAGTGGTGATCTGTAAAGGGCATCCCCACTGACCCCAGGAAAGGCCCAGAGAGCCCAGGTCCAGACCCTCCTGAGTGGGCCGAGGCTGCAGCCTCCGGGCGGGGGCAGGAAGGCCGAGTGCTGCCAAACATCTGGCCTCCATCCCTGGCCTGCATTGCTGGCTCACTCCGGGATGCTGGACACAACTATTAAGTCTCCTGGGTCCTCAGTTTCCTCCCAAGTCAATGAGAAATTTCGGAGAACTAATTTCATTAATCAAGCACTATCTAGGAGATAAAACGTAAAGATTACAAGGCATGTAAAAGGCTTGTCTGCCAAACACAGTGTGCGGACTTTGTCCACTCCCTGATACAAACCCTACTTTGTTTGACTGAAGTTTATTTGATGGCACACATTGTGTGAGTGTATACTGAAGCTCTGATGATATTAACAAATTATTGTTATTTCTAAATATTTTGGCTATATTTTTATTTTTTCTCTCTTAATTGTAATAGACTTAGTGGGTAGAAGTTGAATTCTGTTACATGTATATATTGTGTGGCAGGAAGTCTGGGCTTTTGGTGTTCCCATCCCATGGATAGTGCAATGTGTCCCTAGGTAATTTTTGGTTATATTGTTTCAAAAAGAGACTCTTTATCTTTTACAAAAATACGCTGAAATATTTTACAGTGACTTGATATCTGGAGTTCATTTGCAATAGTTGCAACGATGGGGGAGAGAGGGGAAGTGGGTGAGGAAGAGAAGAAGAAGAATGGTGGTGACCTTTGGTGGTGACCTCGGTACCGGCTGAGGCTGAGTAAGGGACCGGGCAGGTCTTCCTTCCCTTCTTCTCTTAGTTTTTGCACATGACTTTAGCATTTGAGATGCTAAACATAAAACACTACAAGCAAAACCCGTGATTCCATGATAGTAGGATGCTATGATTAGAGTATCTTGAACGCATTAGATCAGGAAATCGGAACACATAAAGTTTAAGATTGTTTCCTAATAAGTCATAAACCCCAATACAGGCAAATACAATTTATTTAAATTGAACTGTACAAAATTGCATTTTTTGGTAGTTAAAAAAAAAATGGTTGTTTATTAGCAACTTCAAATGGTTTGACCTAAATAGCTCAATTAAACCATCATTACCCAAGCTCTCCAGCATGTGGGCCCCTGAGTCAAATAAGGGGAATGTGATACCAGCCTCTAGAGAACTCAGGGGCCCCTGGGTGGTGAGACAGTGAACACAGATTCTCACCCAAAGTGGGTAAAGCTGAAGCCAGTAGAATCTGAGGTTGTAACAATGGAGAGTCATTTCCTATCTGAGGAACACCCCCTGAGAAATGACTCTAGCAAGCTGAGTTTCCAGGGGAAGGAATGGAGCTGTTTCTACGAGCATTGCCTCCTTGAGCAAAGGCAGGGAAGTGGCGAGTCGAAAAGAAATTTGGTTGCTCAGCAAATGAGGAGTGAATTTATTACTTACTACGTAAATGGCTCTTGGAATCTCTGTGTGGAAACAAGCTGAGAAGAATCTCCATCCAATTTCAGAACCTATTAGCTGTGTGACCTTGAATGTGTTACTCAGTCTCTTCATGTTCCGTTTTCTCCACTCCCAAAGTGGGGAAAAATCAACCTGCCTCCAGAAGATTCTCTCAAGGAGCAAATGAGGTGAAATGAACAAACACACACCTGGTGCTGGAGAGGTGCCTAGGAGGACTCCTACCCTGGCCACATACCCAGTGCCTAAGCTTGACCTAATACAGGAAGGAAACATCAGATAAAGAGCTGAAAAAGATAATGTGGGACTGGGTGGCGGAAAAATCAGATTTCAGTTATGAGGGAACTATTTTTTCAATTGCTCAATGCTATTCCACTTGGTAAACGTGCATGAGTTTGTCCGTGGACATGCCAGGACATGTAGTCCTAAGGGCTACAGGACATCCCAGTCCTGTAGTCCTAAGGGCTGCAACGTGAGGTGTTTCCCACAGGTTGTCAGCAGGCCTACTGAGAAAGGACACAAACACGCCTCTGTTCTGTAAAAGCACAAGCCAGCGATGGCGAGAAAGCAGGCAAGCTGGACGAAAACAAAAGGGGATCCTTGACGATGGTTCCCAAGATTCTGGTGTTGACAAGGATCCTGAGGCTGAATCTGGGCTCTGCAGGAGAAAAAAAAAAAGGTTGGTGATTGATTAGTGATGTCTGCATTGGGCACAAAGCGTGGAGAAGGAGCTTGCCTCTCACATACTGGACATCTTTTGTCTGTCTTCTCCTCTCTGTGTGAGACACAGAAGCTTCATTTCCCTATGGGAAGCCAAATTCCTTCAGAGAAAGATGTGTTGTTTCCAGTGCCCACGTGGAGGGCCTGAGGTTGGTGCACTGGTGCAGAGGGGACATCTCTCACATGCCATGTGTCTTGGAAAAATGAAAAGTCCATCTCTGTTCAGCAGTAAAGAGTGTCCTTGAGTGTGCGATGACTCATCTAATTCCCAGGGTCATTGTGAGGATGGAATGAGTTAATAAGTATTCAGCTCATAAAGCAGGGTCCTGCTCCGAGTGGGGACCCCAGAGGTACCTCACTATGTGGGGGCCCAGCTCTTGCAGCTGCCTTGGGTATCTCCTTCAGGTCTGTGGGACCTAAACCATCACTAATCCATCCACATCAGACTCTACTGAGGTCCCATATGTGGTAGTTTGTTCATTCCTGTAAGCCCAAAGAGGCAGAGACCCCTGTAAAGTTTTGGGAAAGAATCTCTACTTTGCCTTTATAAGACCTATATGGTAAATTCACAGAAATTTCTGCCTATGTGGACTTTCCCCATCCCCTGCCCCCAGTAATTAGATACACACATGGTGGGGGGAATCTTTACTCATATCCTGGAAAATTCTATCCTGTACACCTTAAATACAGCCCAGGCCAAGGTGGGTTTGACTGGACTAGGTCTTTGCAGATTAACTTCAGATAATTATGGGAAGAGGAGGGTTATGGAAAGCACACTGGGCCAGCTGGTTCTGGGACTTTCAGGCAAACTGTAAACCCTGTTTCCTGACTGTGCAGCCCGCTGGATGGTAGGGTCCTCCCGGACCCAGATGTCAGCTTGAAAGAGAAGCATGGAAGCCCTACAGGGATGACAATTGGCAGCACGAGGACATGGGGTCTTGCCCTGTGTGGGAGCCCAGACAGAGTGGCTGGGACTGTTCCCTGCCCTGTCTCTCTCTGCTCTCATCCATAGTTGGCTGATTCCTATTTACACTTGACTCAAGGGAGAGATACCCCCCCACACACACACCCCTGCACAGCTGGAGGGGCCTGGTAGGAACCGCAGGTCACACATGCAGACAGCCTCAGGGTTCTTGCCCACCTCAGCCACATAGGCCAAGCAGCAGCATGGAGGTGGGAAGAGCACGGATCTCGCATAGAGTCTGGAGTTGTCACCCACAGACACAGAGATTACCTGCTGCATGCAGGCCCTGGCTATGGGGACCTAGCTCACCTGGAGGGCAGTCTTACAGGGACATCCTGTCCTTTTTTCCAGTAGGTTCTGGCATTTCCAAACCAGCAAGTTAAAATGTGTCACATTTCCACTTATTAAAGCAAATAGCTCTGAGTCTTTATATTTCCTCCAAGACGAGCCTAGTTTGTCCACAGTTAATGAGGGGCCCTGTGACTCCCTCTCATGGCCCCCTGCCAGCCCTTTTCTGCATCCAACAGGGGCTGAGGGTTGTTTAAATCTCACTTCATTGCAGTTAACATCTTCATTTCAAAGGGGTTATTGGGCTAGGAGGCCAAGGCAAGTGGATTGCCTGAGCTCAAGAGTTTGAGATCACCCGGAACAAAAGCAAGACCCTGTTTCTACCAAAAATAGAAAAACTAGCTGGGCATTATGGCGGGAACCTGTCCTAGATACTCAGGAGGCTGAGGCAAGAGGATCACTTGACCCCAAGAGTTTGAGGTTGCTGTGACCTATGATGCCACAGCATTCTACCCAGGGTGACAGAGTGAGACTTGGTAATAAAACAAAACAAAACAAAAAAACCAAAAATGGTTCTTGGTAGATAAAGAACTAAACACAATCTTGCCTAATGGTTATGTCCTACAGAAAGGCCACCACCTTGTCTGGCCCTACCACGTAGAGGTGGACATCATTGGTTCTATCTCTCTGGCCTGCCGGTGGCAGGCTCAGGAGGCTGGGAGCATAACTCATTTAAGACTCTGGTCCAAGAACATGACCCAAACACCTTTATTCCCTTGGGGTACAGCTAGAGGCTGAATACTGTTGGCAGGGTGACTGTGAGTAGTGGCAATCCGTGGCATCTCCTAAGCCAGCCATGATGCTGGTGCTCTGTGGTCTTTGCAATTTCTAGAGTTGGCAACAATTCGTGGGGATGGAGGTGACTGCTGTGCTTGCTTGTGTATCAGTAAAGTGAGCCTCAGAGATGTCAGGAAAGACGACCAGAGTCCCTCTATTAGTGAGGGCAGAGCCCTGACCCTGCTGAACTCCATGCCTGGGCTCTCCTCTCTCCATCACTGTGGAGGTGATCCTGAGCGTGAGCAGCACAGGAGGGAACAGGCAAGACCAGCATCAGGAGAGCCGGGAAGGTGGAGGCCTGGGCACTGTCCTTCACTGATGTGACTGTCTATGCCTTCATGCCTCTCTGAGGTCCTTCTGTGCTTATTGAAAGTAAAACACTCTTCTGTTGAATCTGTATTTCAATATAAGGGAGACCAAGGGGGGAGGGGGAAAGAGAGCAAGAGACAGACTGAGGAGGTGGAGTCCTCAATCTGGGCTTATTTTAAGACATTAGGTTGTATAATTTAAGGCAGACCCACAGAGTCTGCTTGCTAGACAATGCCTGTCTCGTGGCCTTGGTTCAACAATTTTAACATAAACCATAGAGTGCTTTCATCTCTGCCTTCTTTTCTGTTGTCTTCTGGGATGGCAAACCCAACCCCAACCTACACCCTGAGTGGCAGCCTTCTTCAACCCTGCTTCAGCTAAAACCCGCACTTTGGATCCTGCTTAGTCCTCCCCACAAATTGGTGACCTTCAAAAGCTCAGATGAAGGTCAGAGGGCAGAAGTCCAGCAGGGACTCAGCTCCAGCCTGGCTTCTGGGGAGAGAGTGGCTCTTTGATCGTATGCTCCCTTTTCTAATGACCCCCGTGAGAAAGGGGCTTCCGTTTTAAAGACAATGTCATTTTGGTGACTCAACTCATCGTTGAGTTGAAGGAACTTCTATGCAGTAATCAGACTTTCTCTTTATTGCGTCACAAGTAAAGGGTCTGTAAGAGCAAGAATTAGTTACAGAACCATAGATTAACTGTCCCTCATCACATGCAGGCCCCCAGGAGTGAAAAATAAAGGACAATCCAAGGAGAAATAAAAGTTTCGTGGCAGAGTCGCTCGGCTCCATGTGGAGAACTCCCAGTTTTCCAGATTGTCACGGCCAAGTTTATACTGTTATATGAAATGGATATTTGCAAATAATCCTGCGAATCGGAAGAGCAGACCCCCTTTCTCTGCCTTATGGGTCCTTATGCTTCCCACCTTGCATCATGGTCCGTAGTAGACACAGGAATGTGAATGTGACTCCCTGGGCAGGCGCCGTCTCTCCACTCCCTGGGGTCACTTGCTGTCTGCCGGTGTCTGCTGACTCTGCAAATGGATGAGCAAATAAACCAGTGTCTTTTTATTCTGTTTGATATCAAAAGCCATACTTACTGTTGTAGGATAGGTTTTCTTTTACAAATGACTACACGGCTTTTGATAACTGCATTGTATGAAATTGTACGAAAGGAGCTTGTTATAAATGTCTGGCATCCTGGCTGTCTGCTTTCAACCACAGGATGCTGGGAGAGAGGGCTTTGCAGCGTCTGTGCTCTTGATTCTGTCCACCTGTGTTGTGGAAATTCCCATGGCCCAGCTGTGGACCTGAAGAGCATTTAGGAATCACCAAGCTGTGCACTTTTGCACCTTCCGAGCCCTGGGCTGTGGTTGGTTGCAGAATCATCACCACCAACAACATGGCTGTGAGTCTGCATAGTAGGAGTTTTCTTGGGGTGATGCAGTATCAAGATTAGGGTTTTCCCCACCAGAAGAGGATTTGCACTGTATTGAGTGGGGGTTTTCCAGGGAAAAGGGGCTGAGAAATATGCCCCTCTCATGTACACCTGGGCCTCACTGCTGTGTTCCCACAGGCTGGACCCAGATCTCCTGAGAAGCCGGGGAAGTCAGCGTCAGGGGAAGGGATTATGATGGAAATCTCCAGCATTACAGATTCTTCCTCCAATTGTCAAGAATATTACCTAAAAGACCAGGCATGGTGGCTCATGCTTATACTCCTAGCACTTTGGGAGGCTGAAGCAGGTGGATTGCTTGAACTCAGGAGTTCAAGACCAATCTGAGCAAGAGTGAGATCCCATATTTTCTAAAAATAGAAAAACTGGCTGGTTGTCATGGGGCGTCTGTGGTCCCAGCTACTTGGGAGGATGAAACAAGAAGATTGCTTAAGCCCAAGAGGTTGAGGTTGCTGTGAGCTGTGACGCCACAGCTCTCTACACAGGGTGACAGAGTGAGACTCTGTCTTAAAAAAAAAATTACCCAAGAGAAAAGTCCCAAGTCATTTAATCGTGGCTGCTCCAAGATTGAAAATTGAAAATGACAAACTTTAGACACAATAACAACTTCTTCAGAATCCATTGCTCAACAATAGATTCCAGAACAGCCCATTCTTAAGCAATTAATTTTCTCAATTCATCCAGTGAGAGAAATCCCCAAATCAAACAGAAAGCCACTGGTGTAAATCTGCGAGGTTGAGTGGAAGGTCGACCCTGCTCTCCCTGGATGTTTAATCACTACTTATTCAACAGGGAGGTTTCTCGAAAAGTCTGCCTGACACACTGTCCTCAGAGAGATGCCAAGGGAAAATGGGAATCTGCATGTCTAGATGACCTCCGTGCACAAAACTCACCCCACGAGGACCCACACAGGGAGGGCAGGGTGCTGTGCCTGAGACTGACTCCTGTCAAGAATGTTCGTTGGTCATGGAGCCAGGCTCAGGCTGTGCCCAGGGGAATTGGTAGCTTCTAAGCCAGTGCAGTGATGTCACTTGGAAAGTCCTCCACAAGGACTGTGATCATGATCACTCAGCCCTCTTCACCTGTAGGGCAGTTTCTTCCAGGAGGAAAGTTCAGAGCAAGACATCTGATCAGGTCCAACGCTGGCTTGTTACCAGACAAGCCTGAACTAACACTGAGGGATTTGGGGCAAGCCCCTTGAGGGAGGTGTGTTATAGGACCTTTTCTGAAGTGTTTTACAACTTATGGAGAACTTCTAAACATATCTGCCCCGCCTAGTTACCCAGTTCCTGCCCAACTGCTAGAGATTTGGGAGCATTAACAGAATTTCTCATTGTCACACAGATAAAGGGGCCAGGCTGGGCTCACACAGAGTCTTAACTCCAGTGCTTTCCCTCCCCTACCCCTTAACCTCTGTTAAATAACCCAAGTTTCTGGGAGCAGTGAATCAGAGAATGTCCCTCTCTCTTCAATTTAAGCACCAGTGGTCAAAGCAATAGCACTAGGGTGAGGAAGAAAGAGGGACTGGTGAGTCCAGTTATTGTTTTGCTTTGGCAGACAGGATGCCTGGAGACAGCCACGCACTGTGGTCACAGATCTGCCCAGCACTCAGGAGCTAGGGGGTAGAGAAGCTGGTCCAGATGGCCCTCGGCGTGTGAGTCTGTTCTGTGCACTGCAGGATGCTTAGCAGCATTGATAGCTCTGCTTCCTAGATGCCAGTGGCCCCTGCACCTGCACTTCTGGACAGACCAAAATGTCCCCAGGCATTGCCAAGTGTCCCCTGAGGAGATGGGGGGTGAGTCAGCAGCTTTCAGCCCTGATAGAGGACCATTGCCTTAGCTGGTGGGAGCCCTTCCTGAAACACATCAGAGGTTATGCTGTCCTTCCTGGTGCACCACCACCAATGGCTGGCTGACGGAGTGTACAAAAGACCAGCCATTGTCCTTGGGATGGGATGAGTGTGCAGCTCTTCACTATCTGAGGCTTTGGATCAGACAGAGATTGAACTTCAGCGGCAGTTATCCCTTTGCGTAGATTCTAACCTTAACCTATTCTGTTTTCCAGGAAGACTGCACATGCCAGGCTTAGGTTGGGTCCCCAAGACTGATTCTGTCCAAAGGAATGTGATGTGCACAAGTGATGCATACTTTCCCAGGCCTCACCTTGAAATCCTTCACAATACTCTCTAGCTCTCACTTTTTGGGGGGAGGGGGATTATCATCTCTTTCTCCACCCCTCTACCTGGACTTGAAGGATTCTGGGATGTTAAAAACATAATACAGAAGGAACCTGAAAAATCTTTGGAAGACACCTCCCAAGAGGGCTGCCTAACCCTCACTGGATTTTGAGCAAGAAATGACTTTTTGTTAATGTCCATTCATCTTCCAATTTAAGTTACCAATAAGTTGGTAAGTTCCCTGAAGGCAGAGAAACCTATCTGTTTTGTATACTGCTTGTAGTAGTCAGAGAAATTCATGTTAGCTTCTGTAACAAACATCCCCAAAGGAATGGCTGAATACTCTGACACTCAACTTCACCTGCTACCCCATAATGCAAAGTCCCATTATTTCTTATATAGATCATCACAATGGCCTCCTAACTACTATTCTGAACATGGAGGAAACACTGTCCCTTGCAGACTTCAGTGAGACTGTAACACTCCTCTGAGACCACCTCCACCCCCTGCCACTGCCTCCCCTCACACTCAGAGCAGAGCCCTACGTACTTCCAAATAATCTAACTTCCAGTCACTTCTCACTCAACTCAGCCTCAAATGCTTTTCAAACATGCTAAATGGTTCCATCTTCAGGCTTCTGGTATGTGTCTTCCTTCTGGCCAGAATACTGACATCCTAGATTTTTCTGGCTCACGCCCTTCCCCACATTAAGGTCACTGTCAGAGAGGCCTGTGCTGACCACAGTGCATGGGACAGCCCTCTCTCCCCACCTGTCCCTGCCCTCTGCCTTGTGTATTTATTTGTTCTGGTCCAGAATCCTCTCCCTGCTTCTGTGCCTGGACCCTCCCCCGTGCTGGAAAGTAAGTTCCATGACATCAGTGACTTTATCTTTTAGCTCATTGCTCTTTGGAAGAGCAAATAATAGATACATGATGCACAAAAGAACAAATGAATGAGGGAGGTGCAACCATAAACACGGATTTCTTTTTGTTTTGTTTTTTTTAAGAGAGAGTCTCACTTTGTTACCCTCGGTAGAGTGCTGTGGTGTCACAGCTCACAGCAACCTCCAACTCTTGGGCTTAGCCAATTCTCTTGCCTCAGCCTCCTGAGTAACTGGGACTACAGGCACCCCCCACAACACCTGGCTATGCTGGGTTTGAACCTGCCACCCTCGGTATATGGGCCCTACTCACTGAGCCACAGGTGCTGCCAAACACAGATTTATTTATTTATTTGGCCAGGGCTGGATGTGAACCCACCACCACCAGCATATGGGGCCGTTGCCTTCCTTTTGTGCCACAGGCACCACCCAAACACAGATCTCTTCATGAGCGGATTGTGGCTATAAGACAGTGCACAGTAAGGAACCCTGTCCTGGAGTCTGGGCAGGGAAAGCTTTGCCTGCCGAGGTGCCTTGAGCTGTGCCCACCACTTTGACTCTGGCTTCCAAAGATGTGCTGTTGACTTAGGGGGATGTGAACTTTCTGGACACAGAAGCAGGGAGAGGATTCTGGACCTGTTTTGCCTCCATGTGGTTGAATTTGCACAGTGTAGTCCCACTTTATAAAGGAGTGTTTTTGTTTGCTTGTTTGTTTCTGCATGTGAAAAGATTGATGTTAAGGCAAGGGCTGGCCAGGGACAGTGATCCCCACATGCGTTCCTGCTGTAAAACAACTCTCTGACCAGCCCCCTGCTACACCAGCACCCCGGCAGCCTCTTTGGTTGCAGAGAGCACCACCCCTTTGCTGGAGGCAGCTGAGGGAACTGGATCGGGCATCTGAATAGATGGTTTGGATCATCTGATTTTCTGCCCTGGGAATATGAAGTCAAAAACACAAAAATTGCTGAGTGTATAGAATTGTTCAGAGGGAGAATTCTGAAGTGGAGTAGATTATAAAGCAGTTTTCAGTGCTAATTATAATTGAAATCAGTGACTGCAGGGGATATGGAGAGGCCCCAGAAGATTCTGGGGAATGGGGGTGGGGCATGGAGAGCACAGTAGAAGGAGAAGTTGGACCTGCGTGTGTCCCCCGCATTTACAGGAGTAGGGGGGAGTTGAAGGCAGGGTCACGAGTGGCCGGCAGCACGTGGTTTCCCTACGGCTGACCTGCATGTGCTGCCCACAGTCTGGACAGCAGGGTGACGGGGCCTCTGCCCACACTAAGGGCAAGATCACGTGCATGTGAGTAAAACATCCACATATCCTGGTCCACCATGGGGGCAGGTCTAGAGAGAGCTGGTGTGTAGCAGGGGAGACTCTGTGAGTGAGTCGCCTGGGGCAGGTCACAGGAAGAACTTGGGAGTAAATGAAAGTGTTCACTGGGGAGCCGGCACACCAGAGAGAGGCTGCCTGGCCTCCCAGCTGACTCAGAGCAGGTGCCGCATCTCCCAGTGCCATTCCTCCTGGGGAGAGCTGCCCAGGTCAGGCAGCAGCTCTCTCTGCTCAGGCTTTGGGTGAGTGTCCTGGACAAATGTCACTGGGGGAGTTTAGGCCCTGCCAGGGGCTCCTTAAGGAGCAGGAAGTGAAGGAGATTCCTGGAGTGGTAGAGGGGGTATGAGAGGGTGAGATGGGACCATGGCAGGCCCAAGGTCAGGTGCACTCAGAAGGGGGAAGGAAAGACCACATAACCACAATGGTGATGACCTGAATAACATTACCAATCAACACATTTTGTTTGAGATCCTGGTTATGTGGCCATAAATTTTGTTCTCTCACCTCTACCCTGTGTTGCCAGTGTGTATAGAGAAAACAAGAGGGAGCGGCTGGTGAGAATAACCCCAGGGGAAGTCCCACTAATGGTCATTGAACACTGGCCGCATAGCGTGGTCTTGCGAGCAGCTTGTGTGTTAATCCTCTCAATAGACCGATGGTGATAGGTGCTGTTATTATAAGACTGGTTTTGCTCATGAGGAAACTGAGGCAAAAGAAAGGAGGAAGGAAGTGAGGGAGGGAGAGAAGGAGGAAGTGAGGGAGGGAGGGAGGGAAGGAGGAAGGAAGTGAGGGAGGGAGGGAGAGAAGGAGGAAGGAAGGGAGGGAGGGAGAGAAGGAGGAAGAAGGAAGGAAGTGAGGGAGAGAAGGAGGAAGGAAGGAAGTGAGGGAGAGAGGGAGGAAGTGATGGAGGGAGGGAGAGAAGGAGGAAGGGAGGGAGAGAGGGAGGGAAGGAGGAAGGAAGTGAGAGAGGGAGAGAAGGAGGAAG
>NW_003852530.1:2481689-2489469 GCF_000181295.1 Otolemur garnettii | reverse complement strand
AGTGAGGGAGGGAGGGAGGGAAGGAGGAACAGAGGGAGGGAGAGAAGGAGGAAGTGAGGGAGGGATCCTGTGGTTCCTAATCTTGTGCTTTTCTACACTATCTCTGGACAACTCAAAAGCACCTATACAGATGGAAATTTGATACTTCAAACTCAATAGTGCCCAAAACATCACATTTCTCCCCATTAATCTAATCAACGACATGACCCTTCATTTACAATCACTTCATCCGATAAGAAGCCACCATTTCAGCCATTTGGGAAGGCCCGGTCCTTGCTTAACCCACTCCCCCTTAGTCCAGCAAAGCTGATCTGCTAGTGCAGTGGGGGCCCCAGGATGCCTGGGGCTCATGCAGGCCTGGATTTGATGTCTGGAACTTCTGCTGCTCCCATGGCCCTGGACAGCAAGACTGGGATGTGTCCACGCTGTGTCCACTGTGAAACCATCCCTCCAAAGTCCTACTGAGGGTAAAGTGGGGTGCTGACCTCCCCAAGGCCCCCGATCTGTCTCTCCAGGCTTTCCCTCCTGCTTTCCAAGGACACCACCTCCCTTCAGGAATCCTGTGGACACAGTCCCCCAGTGACCGGGGCTTTCATAAAATCAAGACACTTTATCCCTCTCTCACTTCTGTTCTGTGCCCTGCATGTTCACCCTATAAAAGGAACTACAGATGGCCTCTTTTGCTTCTTGAAATGAAGTGCAATGGGAATGGAAAATTCCAAAGATCTGAATTCAGACTCTGTCCCAACAGAACACCCAGGGAGCCTTTCTGCTGTGCTTGCTTGGGTGGGGATGTGATCCTCGCAATCAGAGGCGGCAAATAGCCTCCTCCTCCTCCTGGGTCCCTACGAGGTCTGTGGCCCATGCTGCCCTCCTGAGGAACTCACAACTGAACCTCGTGTCTTCACGATCCCACGTCCCAGAAATCAGCTCACAAGAGGAAGGTGTTTATGCAAGCGATGATACATATTATCTATGGAATAATTTCTACTGATGATACATGTTATCTATGGAATAATTTCTACTGATGATACATATTATCTATGGAATAGTTTCTACTGAATTGGTTTGTCCATCCCCGGGGTACCTGGAGAGAAGGGAACATTGAGGGCCAAACCCCTCCCTTTTGGCCTCTGCAGATTACATTAGAGCATTGTCTCTGCCCTTCTAGGGGAAAATAACCCTACTTAATTCTCTTCTCTTTGCCCCAACCAGTCAAAAGGCAGATAACAGACATCCTCTGGCTCAAGTGTGATTTGGGATTGGCCGGGCATCTCCTGTGGTGTGGAGGCGTCGTGACCTTGCTGGCTTGGTGGCTCCTGGCACCCTCCCAGCCCTGGCTGCCGCACTGCACAACCCTAAATAACCCCGCTTCTGCGCCATTGGACACAGAGAGCATTTCCCTGATGAATTACCCATGCACAGATAATCGAATAAATCTTCGTCTCACTACCTGCAGCCGGGATGCCCTGCAAAGTTTCACAGGTCACAGCTCAGATCAGATTAAGGCCCAAAGCCACGCATGGGGTAGACGGCCCAGGCCTGGCTCCCCAGGGCCGTGCTTGTACACACAGCCAGTTTTTCAGACCAGACTGCGGCTCTGGGGGACACATATGATCATCAGTTCTGGTACCCAGGTGAGCTTGCAAGCAGCTGCCAAGCATCAAGAGGGGATGGGGGAGGAGCAGAGAGGAGCTAAGCCAGCTTGCTCTGGTGAAATGAAAGATTTTGCTTACCCCCAAATCCCACTCTCTCAGAAAGGGCAGACTTGGGTCTGCCCTGTACTCGCTCCGCCCTCCAGAGAACAGCGGCCACATCTTCCTTCCTTCCTGACAGAGAATACGATCACAAATCGGGAACCAGATGGCTGCCTTTATTTCTTTTTTTTTTTTCCTTTCCTCTTCTTCTTCTCTCTTTTTTTTTTACTGCAATACTAAAGCTACCATAAAAAAGCAAAGTTGAACAGACAGAGCTAATAATATAATCATTCAAAACACCTGCAAACACTGCAGATGGGCAATTTCTGCCTGCAGAATCGTCAGTGAAAGACCGCCTCCCCATATGGGCAGTTCCAGAAGCTCAGCTTTGCCCAGCTCTGTCCCTTACCTTAGGAAAACCTGCACAGAGCATATGCACGCTTTTTATAGTCAAGCTAAAGAATTGGTGGCTGACTATTTATGTCCTTCTGGTATGTCTTAGAGTCAGGCAACCTGCAAAGAATCTGTCCACCCAGGCTTTCCGGGTGCAGCAGGACCCAAGGGACAGCCGAGGGCTGGGGCTGGGGCTGCGGCTACGTCGGCAGCCTGGCCACTAGCACTGGGTATTGTCTCGGCATAGCATCCCCCAGCCTGATCATTGACCTGCCGCCTTGAAATAAACAGCCCTCAAAAGGCAGCAGCACTGCTCTCTATTTCTCACTGAAAACGCAAAGTGTGAATTTGTAGGGAAAGAAAAAATTTACTACACAAAACCTGATTTTGGTATCCTTCTCCGTGGGCTCCTCACTCTGGGCACTCCCTTCCAGCCTTCTACTCCAAGGAGGGATTGGGAGCCCGTTTTGTAGAAGGTGGGCTGCCCTCCGCTGCAGGGTCAGTCCTGAAAAATCAGCTCTCCCCCACCTGCACCTGCATTGCAGAGGGGGAAACTGAGGCTGGGAGAGGGGAGGTGATGTTCCCAGGCTGGCAGAGGCAGGGCTGTCTCCTCACGTGGACCCAGCCACACTTGGAGAGCTGGGGGGGGTCTCTCTCTGCCCCTCCCACTATCGGTTGGTTGGTTCTACGCCTCCCAATGTCAGGTTCCCTGTGAGTGAGGCCAGGTGGACGAGGGTGGAAGATGGGTGAGAACTGAAGGTGAAACTCGCCCATCAACCAGGGAGAGCAGACACAGGACCAAGGAGGGCAAGCCAGGCAGTTCACTGTCCACACACAGCTGAGTAGCCCCAGGGTGGGGAACTCTAGGGAGGGAAAGAGAGATGAATGAGGCCAGCTCTCAGTCTTCACAGAGCTCACAGCTCACGGGGCGGGAGAGGTTTGAGTGGTCAGAGAAAGACCCACATCCCCACAAGAAGTCCACAAAATGGTCATCTGAGGCTTTAAAGGAAGAGTAGCCTGGGCATGGTGGCTCACACCCGTGATTCCAGTGCTCTGGGAGGCCAAGGCAGGAGGATTGCTTGAGCTCAGGAGTTCAAGACCAGCCTGAGCAAGAGCAAGACTCCACCTCTACTAAAAATGTAAAAAATATCAGGGTTATGGCAGGCACCTGTACTTCCCAGATACTCAGGAGGCTGAGGATCACTTAAGCCCAAGAGTTTGAGGTTGCTGTGAGCTATGATGAGTGAGACTCTGTCTCTAAATAAATAAATAAATAAATAAAATTTAAAAAATGAAGGTGAGTTTAAAGCTGGGAGGTACATGAAAAAAACCAGAGAAGGCTTTCTAGAGGACGCAACATATGGAATTTTTCTCCTCAACACATTCTATGTGCTTTGATCCACCACTCTCCATCAGCCCTGAGACACCATGATCTTTCGTCTCTCCCGAGGGGCATTTCCATTACTCCCTCCCAGCTTTTCTCCCCGACCACTCCTCACGCTGCGGGCGGAGTGCTCACTTAACCGTAATCTGAACATTCCCATTTAAAATCCACCACCCCCGCCCCCGCCCCCGCCACGGCTGCCGTAAACACTCAGTTCCTTGCCACAAGGATGCTGTGCACAGCAAGCGACAGAGTAGCAGATCCACGCATGTGAAGAATGGCTGAAAAGTCCAGAAGTCAGGATTGTCTGTATTTGGTTAATTTTGGTGGTCCGTGGCACCATCAAGAACAGAGCTTCCTCCTAGCTTTCCTGCCCTCCCTGTCCTGGGCTGGTCCTCCACGGTTGAAGACCTCTGTGGGGTGATGTAGAATCCCACTGGCACAGACCAAAGCCAGAAGATGGAATTTCCCTCTTTGCCTTTTAAGTATAGGAAACACTTCTAAGCCTCCCCTGGCTCTCCCCTTCCTGCTGTGGGGCTCCATTCACATCCCATCACTAGCCTTTTGGTCTGTCTTTAAAATCAGTCATGGCAAAGAGACGTTTCCACTGCTTAGACTACTGAAGACTGGTCTGGGATTGAGGTGCTGCTCATCTTGGCCTGGATATCACAGTTACCTTGTACCTGAGCAAAATTAGCAAGAAAGAGGTGCCTTTGGGGAAAAGCCGCTCTTTCAGTATGCCTGTCACACCACGTGCCTCTGGGAACCTCCACCATGGTCCTGCTCACCTCCAGCCTCATTCTGTGACTGGTGGTCCCCCTCCCCACAGCCATCCCCCCGCCTAGTGGAGACGAGCTCCCGGTATCAGCGTGAAGAGATGGGCCTCATCTTCTGGAACCAGCAAGATCAACCATCTAGAACAATTTGTTTGTGAGCAGAATGTGTGAACATGGTGGGTAGGTGGGCGTGTGGATCTCTAAACACTGATTCTCTTCCTTATCTTTACTGGTTCTTAAGGAATTTTTGTTATGATATAATTTATATATTGCGAAGTTCAGTGATCACTGTGTGGTTTAATGGATTTTGACAAAATGCACGTACCCACTTAACCTACATCTGCATGAAGATCTCAACTATTTCCATCTCTCTAGGAAAATTCTTCACGGACCCTTCTAGACAGTGTCCCTCAGTCTGTCCCCAAGCAAACGCTGGCACGAATCATTTAATCACACATTATCTTTTCTAGAACATGATTTAAACGGGATCATACATTAACACATTGTTTTGTGTCTGGCATTTTTTACTCAAAGAAATTTTGTGGAGATTTATCCATGTTGCTGGTGTACCAGCCGCTTGCTCGTTTTATTTCTGATTATCACTGCGTTATATAGACAACATACCATTACTTTTACTGCCCCACCCCCAGACGGATATTGAGGTTGTTTCCAGTTTCGGTCTATTATAAAGACTTCCACTATGAACACTGGTATAAACCTCTTTGGGTAAATAACTCAGAGTAGAATTGCTTAATCTTATGATAAGTATGTGATTCACTTTGTAAGAAATTGTCAAAGAATTTTCTCACCAACTTTATTATTTACACGGCACCAGCAATGCGTAAGAGTTCGGTTGCTCCATACCCTCACCAACACCCCCAATATCTGATGTTTTGGAATTTCAATTTTAGCCACTCTACTCTGGGTTGGGATGAAAAGTTATTTTATTGTTTTATTAATTTGCATTTCATCAATAAATTACTAATATCAAGGACTTTTCCATGAAAGTATTGGCAAGTATATCTTCCCATGTGAAGTGTCTGTTCAGATATTTTGCCCATTTTTTTCTTTTACACTTCGGTTGTCTTATTTAATGATAAGATTAATGATAATAATATTATAGGTCATTATAATTATAATTTATAATAACATTCCCAATGTAACTAATAATAGCATTGGTTGTAAGAATTCTTTTTATATTCTGTTAACATACGGAAGTCCTTTGAAATATACCTACGTACATATATATAGTAAAGATTTTCCCCCAATCTTGAGTTTTCGGGGTTTTTTTTCTAGAAAATGTTCTCTTTTGTCCAAGTTTTCAAATTTAAAGCCATAAAATTTCCAAGTACTCTATTGTTTACGTCTTTGCGAAATCTATAGTTAACGTCTTTTTCTTCAGCCCTAGAATTGTTTGTGCCTGATCTGTTTTTGCCTTGCTCAGTTTTGCCAGAGGGTTATTTTTATTGTCTTTTCAAATAAAAAGGATAAGGTTTGGTTTCTCTGGTTTTTTCTTTGTTTTCTACTTTGTGAGTCTTTCACCTTTCATAGTTTTTTATTTCTATATTCTTTGATTTATTCTGCTGTTCATTTTTTATCTTTTTTTAGTATTAAGCCATAATAATTTAGACTTCTTTCTCTAATACAACTGTTTAAGAATACATATTTTGCCCTAAGAACTGCCTGGATATGTGGCATTTTCATTTTTGTTCAATTTTAACTATCTTCAATTGTTCATTATTACTTTTTCTGATGCATGAGTTATCTAGAAACATGCATTTTTCTTCCAAAATTATGGAAGACAATTTTTTAATTTAAAAATGATTTTTTGTCACTGATGTTTTAAACTGCTTTGTAGTCAAGAGTGTTTCCTTTATGATAATAAAACTCTTGGTGTCTTTGGAGACAAACTTCCCAAACTGGAATCCGATCATTTTGTTCATTGTTTCATTTGTATTGAAAATAACATATTTTCCATAATTAGTGATAGTAGAGTTCTCTATATATGTTCACTAAACAAACGTTATCAATTGTTTTTAAATTTTCTACATTTCTAATATTTTTGTTGCACTCTTTGCAATTATTGAGAGCTGTCTTAATAGTTTACTGTGATTGTAACTGTATCAACCTCTTGTGAATAATCTTTTGATCTTTATTTTCTACTGTTGAGGGTGATTGCTAGTATATGCCAGCTGCTCTGGAGGACCTTCGGGGCTCTGGCTGTGGGAGGTTGGGTTTGAGAGTGGGTCCTCTCTGGGCGGTGAGGCAGCCTGGGGCCAGCTGGATCACTACTGGGCATCTAGAAGGAAACTGATTGTTGTGAGACCAGCAGTTTTATTTCTGCACATTGTTGGCATTTAAATACATACTTATCATGTGATTAATAACAGGTTTGAGTGTGTGTTTATGTAGAGTTATAAAGGAAGAAGTACATTAAACGAGTTTTAAAGGCAGAAGAGGTTGTCTACAGGCAAACAGATGGCTAGCTTTGACTGTGACAGTGACCTCAGTCCTTCCTGCTTGCCAGTGTCTCCCCTGCACCTGAGGGCTACACTCCATTGTTCCTTTGGAGAAGACTTTTCTATTCTTGGGGTTGGGTGTGGCCCCAGGAATGTCCTCATAACCTTGCCCTGTGCAATCAGACCATTGACCCCTGGCTGGAGGAAGGGCGCACGGCCTAGGCCAGGCCAGCATGACTTAACATTGGATTTTTGTTTGAATTCATTAGAAGAAATATTCTTTTGGTTGAAGCTAATGGCTTTGCAGCATATAATTCTAGACTGGTCAAAGGGCAACAGAGGAGGAAATATTGCCTGAGAATGCAGCCGTCAAAGAGAGCAGAGCTGAGAAAGAAAGAGAGATTGGTGACTTTGTGATTCTGCCTAAAATAGATTCCCTTTCCTTTTGGGTGTGTCTTGGTTAAGTTTCTGTCCATAAAGAGCCCTGCAGGGGTGTGGTAGCTCATGCCTGTAATCCCAGAACTCTGGGAGGCCGAGGCGGGTAGATTGCTTGAGCTCAGGAGTTCAAGACCAGCCTGAGCAATAGCAAGACCCTGTCTCTACTAAAAGCAGAAAAACTGAGGCAGAAGGATCACTCGAGCCCAACTGCTTGAGGTTCCTGTGAGCTATGACGCCACAGCACTCTACTCAGGATGCCAGAGTGAGACTCTGTCTCAAAAAAGAAAAAGAAAAAAGAGCTGTGATGAATTTCAAGAGTGGTTCCCCAGGTGTCTTCTTCAAGGAAGCCACAAGGCAGTTTCCTCTCTAAAAAGGTCAGAAGGGCCGGCTCCCCTCCTTGTCTTCCTCCCACCCAGCCACAGGGCACAGCGCTTGGGCGTGGGTCTATTATAATTTCTCCTCTTATTCCTAAACATGGCGGGCCGGCTCCTCTCCTTGCCTTCCTCCCACCCAGCCACAGGGCACAGCGCTTGGGCGTGGGTCTATTACAATTTCTCCTCTTATTCCTAAACGTGGCGGGCCGGCTCCCCTCCTTGCCTTCCTCTCACCCAGCCACAGGGCACAGCGCTTGGC
>NW_003852530.1:2480409-2481565 GCF_000181295.1 Otolemur garnettii | reverse complement strand
TTTCTCCTCTTATTCCTAAACGTGGCGGGCTGGCTCCCCTCCTTGCCTTCCTCCCACCCAGCCACAGGGCACAGCGCTTGGCGTGGGTCTATTACAATTTCTCCTCTTATTCCTAAACGTGGCGGGCCGGCTCCTCTCCTTGCCTTCCTCTCACCCAGCCACAGGGCACAGTAGTTAGCGTGGGTCTATTACAATTTCTCCTCTTATTCCTAAACATGGCCCCAGACTCATATTTCCCAACAACAGAGGTGTGACCTGTACCCATTTCATTTCCTTGGTCAATTCTATGAAATTGTATAGAGTTCCCATTTTGTTCCTGGTCCCAGCAATGTCCAGTGGGTGGAGAAAGGAGCTAGAACCAGATGAGAAGTTTCTCTTCCTGGAGAACCAGAGTTGGTTGCAAAGTATGCTAATCTATAATGTTGAAATTGCACGATACAGTTATTTTTGTTTGTTTCTTTTTTTGAGACAGAGTCTCACTCTGTCACCCTGGGTAGAGTGCCATGTCATCATCATAGCTCAGAGCAACCTCCAACTCTTGGGCTTGAGCAGTCCTCTTGCCTCCACATCTGCAGTAGCTGAGACTATAGGTGCCTGCCACAACGCCTGGCTAGTTTTTCTGATTTTTTTGATTTGTTTTGTTTTTTTAGTAGAGACAGGTCTCCTTTTGCTCAGGTTGGTTCTGAACTCCTGAGCTCAAGCCATCCATCTACCTTGGTCTCCCAGAGTGCTGGGATTACAGGTGTGAGCCACTGTGGTTGGCCAGTATTTTAAATTCACTAAAAACTAGTTGGTTAAGGGGCTTGGAGAGGACTCCTAGACTGAAATAGATCACTTCCATAGCAGGCAACACATCCTCTCAACACTCACAGTTCCCAAACATGCACAGGGCTTTCTATGGCCAGTCTCTGACCTGCACATGGGCCCCCTCCTACCCCAGGGACGCTGCGGGCTCTCACATGAGACAGACCCAGTATGCCAGTAAGGCAGCCCTTCCTGTCTCAGCAGAAGACAAGTGGTGGTTGAGAACAAGCACTTTGGCTTGCTTGTCCCAGATAAGACAGCCTCCTGGAGGCCCTCAGGAGACCACCGTCACATCTTGCACACCAGCACTGTCTGTCCTGGCTTTCCCCTTTCCCTGTCTTGGGTGATCCTC
>NW_003852530.1:2451176-2479367 GCF_000181295.1 Otolemur garnettii | reverse complement strand
AGGGGGACAGCTTGAGGCTCTGTCTCAAAAAAATAAAAAATAAAAAAATAAAAACTTAGCAAAGAAGTACCAAACTTGTATAGTGAAAAGCTATAAAACCTTATTGAAAAGAATTAAATAAGATCTAAATGAATGGACCAAAATTACATGATAGGAAGATTTAATAGTGGCAGTATTTCCCAAATTGGTCTTCGGATTTAGTGCAATTTATGTTAAAATCCAGCTGCCTTTTTGTAGAAAATGCAGAAAGTTATGATCAGAGTGATCACAAATTTTATATAGAAATTCAAAAGGCTCAGAATACACAAAACAACCTTGGGGGAGAGGAACAGAGCTGAGGACGAACACCCCCCAATTCCTGACTTACCACAAAGCCATAGTAACCAAGTCAAAGCTTAGCCTGGGCAATTTTGTATGTATGTTCTGTAATTTATTCAAACCATCTTCAGCCAAACATTTATGTTGCTTCAAATTTGTTGTTATGATCTAAGGACAGGATGCATGAGTATTTCTGCACATATGGTTTTTGCCTCTCAGATCTTTTGGAGAGTGGGGGCCACAACATACTCTTTGATTCATAAATCCATCAAACCAATATGTAGCATAGAAATTTAAACATAAAAATAAATCTTTCCTGAACACAAAGTAGCATCCTGGATTGTATCCTGGAAGAGAAAAGGGATATTAATGGTAAAACTAGCAAAATCCAAACACAGTTTGGAATTAGTTAATAGTAATGCACAGATGCTTTGACTAATGTACCATAGTTACACAAGATATAAAGATTAAGGATGACTGGGCAAAGGGCATATGGGGATTCTCTTTGCAACATTTCTGTAAATCTAAAATTATCACAATGATTTTTCTCTTATACATGCTATATTTATTGATACCACTGTGCACAAATTTACACTGGGTATCTACACAGGGAAAGAAATTCTAGGTCATAGGAAATGTGGACAAAAGCTTTCCAAAGTGGTTGTTTATGCTCTCAGCAGCAAAACATAAGCAAAAATAAAGAAAGTAGAAAGTAAATACATGTTTCATTTATACATGTTCATCATTTACTTGTTCATTGATTCACTTATCAAGTGGGATCGGCTAATTCCCAAATTAAAGAGTTGAGCAGGGCGATTGAGATAGCCTAGTCCACTGGTTTTCAACCTTTTTCTGCCCAACCTGCCAGAAAGATAAAACATGTTTTCATCGATGACAAGGACTCATTTGGACATATGTAATTTAAAATGCATCCCACCCTAAGCCTGTCATTCTGCTCCCTGAGGACAGGGAAAAGGGGACTTGTGCAGCCTTTATTCAGAATCCCTAAGTAAGCCCAACACGTTCATTTCACAGATGGAAAAACTGAGTGCACAGAGAAAATGCAATTCTTGTTATTATTTTCCAGTCATTTTCAAATGGCCTTGAAGCAGTGTCACTCACCACTTACGGGCCGATGTCTTCCAACCCAGGGGTTGGTGCATCACAGGAGATGCAGGACCCCAAGGGACTTTCTCAGTGCTTTGGGGACCTTCCCTCCTGAGCTGCTGAGCAAGTCTCTAAGAGGTCACTTCTGATTGGAGACTGCAGCATTTTACAATGTTTGCTGAGTGGGAGAGGAGGACTGGAGGGGCTCTGCAGTGGGCCCCTGCCCTGCCGCTGTGTTTTTGCTTAGCCTTCCCCTGGTCTCTGGGAATCTGCTATTCTAAAAAGCAACAATCATTAGAATAATTACAAAACCGAAAATACTTTCTTTTCTGACTGTGTACTCTGTTTTCCTCCAAGCAAGAGCTCTGCTTTCATCTGATACATAAAAGAGCAATAGTTCTCTGATGAACTAAGCACATGGAATATCTAATTAACATTAAAATGTTGTCTCTTGTCATTAGCCTCATTCGCACTAAATGTGTCAGTTCTCAAGAAAGCAGTGCAGAGGCGATGACCTAATCTCACTTAAAAAGAAAAAAAAAGGCAAATTAAAGTAAAAAGAAGAAGGACAATGTGTGCCACTTGTAGGACAGTGGTTCGCTAAGCCCAGTGCCTGGGGGATGACTTCCTTGCTCCAAGGCCCTGAGTGTTTCCTGATACCCAGCACCATTCTGAATATGGCTGTGACTATTTCTGTATGTTTTTATTATCTGGGGGTCTCTGTAGAAGCAACAACCAACCCCACCATATCTGGACCCATTTGTGAAGCTGCATAACTCAGGCCAAAAGAACAGAAACTGAGGCACAGGTTAGGGCAAAGCCTCCCTGCTGTCATGGTTCAGCCTCATGGAGTCTCTACAATGGATTATCCCCAGTGAGCCATCAGAGGTCACAGCAGACTGAATTAAAAGGCTCTAGAAGCTACCCTAAAATTCCTTAGACCGACTCATAACCAAGAGAGGACCAGAGAAGTCTGGAATAGATTCTTCTAATGAGTAAGGGGACTGTTAAGATTTGGGGAGTCCCTGGAGCTAGGAATCACTGTGTAGTCCCATGAATGTAGACCCATTGAGTAGTGCCCATCGTGTGCCAGGTGTCACTCTATGCAGTGAGTAAAAGCTGATGGCATCCTCTTCACACCGGCTCTGGGCTCCTGGCTTCCAAGGAGTGGTCACTTTCCCCAGCTTCACGCTCGCCCACAGAAACCTATTCAGATTCCTCTGGCACCTCTGGAGGAGCTGATAGCTCCCAGCTCCCAGCAGAAGGCAGCACGATGTATATGCAGAAAACATGACCAGAACAATTCCAAAAGCAGCTTGGCTTTACAGGGTCCTGAAGCCTGAAGGTTTTAATGAGGCCATAACAGTCACATATTTAATCAGGAAACTAATCGATCAGGGCTTCAACTATCCCATCTGCACTCTTGGGCGTCCGCTTCCTCAGTCCACTCCCTTGCTGCTGTTCTTTTATTTGTTATTTTAATTAGTAAATTTTTTTGAGACAATCTCTATCTCTGTCACCCTGGGTAGAATGCTGTGGTGTCATCACAGCTCACAGCAAGCTCAGATTCTTGGGCTCAAGCGATCCTCCTGCTTCAGGAGAACTACAGGTGCCAATCACTATGCCCAGCTGGTTTTTCTGTTTTTAGAAAGATGGAGTCTTGTTCTTGCTCAGTCTAGTCTTGAACTCCTGAGCTCAAGCAGTCCACCCACCTTTGCCTCCCAGAGTGCTGGGATCCTAGGCTGCTGCTGTCCTTTTATTCCATCCTCTTTTTATGTGACAGTTTCTCCTCTGGCTCTCTCTCTTCTTCTTTGAAATTTCTTCTGGAGAGAGCCAGGAGTGCAAACAGCAACACCAACAATACTCTAAAAAACTGAACTGTAAATAAACTTGCACATAGGTAACTTGAATGAGGGACTTCCTCAGCTGCTGGAGTGTAGGTGTGTTCTACTCTCTGCAAGCCACCTGTCTCTGTAACACCCACCTTCCACCTTCACAGCTCATGGACTTACTTGTTTCAGAACCTAATTTCTATGTGGAGTTCTTGGCCTCCTCTGAGATCCAGCAATACGTGGGAGGTCTCTAGACTTTTTCTGTGTCAAACTGTCATTGATAATGTAGATTACAAAATGGCCCTCCTCTTTCTTCTGCCTGTCTCTTCACTCCTTGAAATATAATATTGCGGCTTCTCCCATGAAGAGGTGAGGTCTATTTCCCTACCTCTTGGCTGTCAGCCTGGTGACAACAGAATGCAGAACATGGGAAACATTTGTGAGTCCGAGGCTAGACCGCGAGAGTGCTGTGTGCTTCCAGGATTTCTTAGAACTCTTCCACTACGAATGAAACAAGCCCCAGCTATGCTGATGGAGGATGAGAGAATATATATTAAAAGAATAGAATCAAGTCAGTCAAATTCTTTCAGCAGAAACCATACCAGGCAGGCCCTAGCTGACACATCACTGAATCCAGTTGAGACCCACTAAACAAATTCACCCCGCTGACCCCTAAGCTTATGAGAAGATATAAATGGTTGTGATTTCAAGCCTTTAATTTTGGAATGGTCAAGTCTCAAGAGCTTATAGATACTGAAATTGGTCTCTGTAAGTTGGGTGCTGCTGTAACAAAACCCTTGAAATACATAGCTTTGGCTTTAGGCCTGGATGGAGTGTAAAGACTACAAAATTAGGGAAATGCTTAAGGAAATAAGGAAAAATGTTTAGAAAATGAGTATGGGGTTAGGAAAAAGGAAACTCACATTACAAAATGACTAAGCAATTGTTAAGTATCTTTCTGTGGCAACACAGAAGGTAAGAAATGTACCTATGTCATTGCAGACTTTGAAAAAATCATTTTTATCTGGATTTTTGAAGGTGTTAGCTGGTTACAACAAGCTATGTATGATAAGATTATGAAATAGAGAAAAAAGTTTTAAAAAATGAAGTTTGCAATCAGAATTTATATGTAATGTAAAATGGGCAGAAATGGTTGGATTAGAAAATATTTTTTTTATCTTCAGTCTTCCCAGCTGGAAAAAAATATTCTCAAAATAAAATGAGAATGTCCTGATTCCGAGTACAATGAAGTAAGAACCCTCTACTCTGTTTCTTCCAATAACTGTGATAAGTCTAAACAAGTTGCATGAAGCATTTCATGATTCTGAAAGTAAATAGTATCAGGCAATGTGGGCAAGACCACAATTTTAAGCACTCTCAAACTTGTGGTGTGGAGGACTATAAGAAAATATCCAACATTTGTGTCATTAGAGTCTCATAAGGAGAGGGGAAAGAGGCAACTAGTGAAAAAGTATTAGAAAAATAGTGGCTGAAAATTTCCCAAGTTTGACCTACACATTCAAGAAGCTAAGCAAACTTTAACAAGAAAACAATTAAATTCATGCCAAGACACATCATGAATTACAATCTAAAACTAAACAGATGTAGTTAAAATCCTGAAATAAGAAGGAAATAAAGCATTATATATGGTAGAAAAACTTTAAATGACAAAAGATTTCTTATCAGAGACCAAAGAGGCCAGAGGAAATGGCACAATTATTTTTTGCAGGTTTTTTTTTTTTTGGCTGGAGCTGGGTTTGAACCTACCACCTCCAGTATATGTGGCTGGCGCCCTACTCCTTTGAGCCACAGGTGCCGCCCCGGCACAATTATTTTTAAGTGCTGATATACAGTAATTGTCAACTCAGAATTCTATGTCCAGTGAAAATATCATTAAGAAAACAAGAAGAAATCAAAGCATTCTCATATAAAGAAAAACTAAGAGAATTTGCTACCACAAGACCTATCCTAAATGGATAGCCAAAGTAAATCTTCTAAACAAAAAGGAAATAATAAAGAAAGAAATCTTGGAATACCAGTTACAAAAATAAAACACTGAAAAGGGCAAAAATATGGGTCAACACAACAGAATTTACTTTTCTTCTTGAGTTCTTTATGTACTGCTTGATGGTTGAAGTAGAAAAAAATACACTGTCTAATACAATTGTCAATGCATATGTAAGGAACATTTAAGGAAATTATTTTATTAATATAAATGAAAAGGATAAAGTGATATGCAAAAAAGATAAAATTTCTACACTTCATTCGAACTAGCAAAATACTAGTAGACTTAGATAAATATGTAATACCAAGCACAACCACTAAGAAAGCTAATTGCTCAAAAACATTATAGATTAAAATGAAATTCAAAAAATATAAAAAGTATGTCCTAATATTTCACAGGGGGCCCTTCCCCATTCCCCAAATACCAACCACTCAGAATGAATAAACAATACCAAATAAAATGGCAACTTAAACTTATTATTATTACCCTAAGTGTAAATGTTCTAAAAATACCACTTAAAAGACAAAGATTAGCAGAGTGGATAAAAAAATGACCCAACTATGAATTATGTACAAAAAAATTTATTAATGATAGATGTAATTTGAATGTAAAAGAATTGATAAAGGACAAATATGCAAATATTGATCTTAAAAAGCAATGGTGGTTATGTTAATTTCAGATAAAGTATAAAATTTTCCTTGACAGAAGAAGGCATTAAAGCATGACAAAATTTGTATTCTATCAGAAGTTCACAGAAATCCTAAATATGTGCATAAAAACTAACAGATTTACAAAATTCACTTGAAGCATAAACTGACAGAAATTGGTGGTGACAATAAAATGATGTTGTAAGGAATCTCTATAAATTAGTCCCTACATAAAATCAATAAAAAAAAAACTGGCATAGCTGGGTGTTGTGGCAGGTACCTGTAGTACCAGCTACTCAGGAGGCAAGAGAATCACCTAAGCCCAAGAGCTGGAGGTTGGTATGAGCTGTGACACCACAGCACTCTACCAAGGGTGATAAAGTCAAACTCTTGTCTCTAAAAAAAAAAAGAAAACTGGTAAAAATATGGTCAGAATCAACATTTACAGAACTTTGGAAATTAATCAAAGGCTTTCAACAATCTAGGAAATGTTTACACAAGAAAAGTAGCTGAATTTCAGTGAGAACTGAAAATCTTGTGGGGTTTTTTTTAAACATATTCTAGTTCTATCCACCCTGTTCTCAGTTGAGAAGTAGCACTGCAAAAAAATACCCTACATTTTTAGTACCAAAGGGAACAAATGATTTTAAAACTGACATTATTTGACCTGTCTGGCAGTTCACGTTGAGAGGATACTTGAAAGTTTGCCAGTATTGACCTAACTTGGAGATCATCAAAATGCTACAAGTGTCTTCCTAAGGGAACTTTTTTCAAAAATGGGCAAATGTTTTAATATTGTGGTTTCCTGAGGCAATGGATAGCAATTATGCAAAACAATAGACTAACTTGAAAAGAAAATCTGAAGAATGAGATAGCCACTGGGGTTTTGAAAAGTAGTGATGTATTCTAGGGTATCTAGAAAGTCAGGCACATATATAGCCCCATGTGTATGCTCAGGAAAGACCTGAGACCCCCTAAGCTCTCACCTCTAGCTGATCCTGAGGCTCTGCTAGAAATGAAAGTTAAGATATAATTCCCAACTACTTGGCTGTGTGGAAGGCATGCCTCAATACACTTGCAGAGCCCCTTAAAAAAAAAACCCCCAAACTGAGGAATTATTGGTTCAAAGTATTTAGGTAAATCACTGCCCAAGTACTAGCTGATGACTAAGCTAACTGAAGAGACTTAAGTGGTCATATACAATAAATAGTACAGACTTTACAAAGTTAGCTTAGAAAACTCATTTAACAAATAAATAACAAATACTATGTATAACAAGCAGCAGAAACAATAAACCCTAGGAAAGGAGAAAAATCTTATTTCCAAAGTTGCCACATAATAATATGTAAAATACCTTAGTTTCAACAAAAATTATGCAAGATATATAAAGAAGCAGAGAGGTATGCCCTGTACATAGGATAAAAGCAATCAATAGAGACTCCCTGAGCAAGCCCAGACATTATAATTTCATAGCAAAGACATTAAATCAGTGATTTAAAATTTTTTTTTTAGAGACAGTCTCACTTTGTCAGCCTTGGTAGAGTGTTGTGGTGTCACAGCTCACAGCAACCTCCAACTTCTGGGCTTAGGCGATTTTCCTATCTCAGCCTCCTGAGTAGCTGGGACCACAGGCACCCACCACAACGCTTGGCTATTTTTTGTTGCAGTTTGGCCAGGGCTGGGTTTGAACCCACCACCCTCGGTATATGGGGCCGGCACCCTACTCACTGAACCTCAGGTGCCACCCTTAAATATTTTGAATTAGATAAGGAAACTAAGTCCAAAAAACCAAAGTATGAGGTACCTCAACACATATAGAATATCAATAAAGAAATAGAAATTATTTTAACAATTGCTGGAGTTGAAAAGTATAATAAACTGGAAAAAAATTACTAGAGTGTCTCCACAGCAGATTTAAGAAGGCAGTGGGGAGATTCAGAAAATTTGAAGATAAGTCAATTGAGATTAATCAATGTGAGGAACAGAGAGGAAAAAAAATAAGGAAAAATGAACAGAGACCTTGGCGACAACACCAGGTATACTAAGATACATAAATTGAAAGTTCAGACTAGGAGAGAGAGAGGAGAAAAATTCCTAAATGTGATGAAAAGCATTAATTACCACATCCAAGGAGCTCAGCAAATTCCAAGTAGGATAAGCTTAAAGATATCACAACTAACACGTCATAAATGTTGAATGCTAGAGACAAAGAGAAATTTGAAAACAGAAAGACATAAGCTACTCACAGAAGATCCTCAGTAAGAACAACTGCTGATTTCTTATTAGAAACCAGGAGTCTAGAAAGCAATGGGATGGCATGTTCAAAGTGTGGTAGATTAAAAGAAAACTATCAAGCCAGAATTAGATATGCTATTTTTTTCAAAAATGAAAAAAATTACAACATTCTCAAGAGTTCATTATTAGTATATCTGCCTTATAAGCAATACTAAAATCAGGCTGAAATGAAAGGACATTAGACAGTAAGTTAAATTTACATGAAGATTTAAAGAATACCAGTAAAAACTACATTGATAAATATAAAATATAGCATAAAATTTTTTTTGCAAATCCTTTCACCTATCTGTATGAAAAGACAGCTACATAAAACAAAAATTATAAATGTATGTTGATGTGTGCACAATGTATAAAGATGTAATGTGTGACAATAACAAAATATAGAAAGAGGAAAATGAAGGTTATAGAGGAACAGATATCAATGTACTAGTTCAATTAAGTTAATACTTATTGGTATTAACAAAAAGTAGCTTGCTTGGCGGTGCCTGTGGCTCAAAGGAGTAGGGCACTGGCCCCATATACTGGAGGTGGTAGGTTCAAACCCATCCCTGGCTAAAAAAAAAAAAAAAAAAAAAAAAAAACCTGCAAAAAATAGCTTGCTATGCATTTACATGTTAATAGCAATCCCCATGGAAACTACTAAGAAACCTAAAAATATGGTAATATATGACAAGGGCATTAAAATGACACACACACAAAATGATAATGGGAAAATTAAGGAAAGATGAAGACAAAATATATAGAAAACAAAATGATAGATATAAATCTTATTATATCATTAGTTATATTAAATGTAAATTGATTAAACTCTCCAATTAAAAGACAGAGATTGGCAGAAATAATAATAAAAAAAGAATGATCAAACTGTATTCTGTCTTCAGGAGACTCCATTTGGATTTAAAGACAAGTAGTTTGAAAGAAAAAGGATGGAATAAAAATAAACAATACACATAGTTAAAAAAATCAATATTCAGTCATATTAACATGCTAAAGAATATTTGTAGATGACATGATTGCCTACAAGGAAAATAAAACATCTGGGTGAAATTAGTCATTCCCCATTCTTCCATATTAAGCACTTTGTAGTTATTATTAACTCCAGACCATCAAGGCTTTGATGTCATTGAGTTTTTATTTTCTCTGAAAAGCTGATGAAATTGACCTTACCATTTGTGCAATTACATTCAGTACATTTATGCACTGGAATCCTCCTTCTTAATAACAATGAAAGGACTGTTGATACAAGCAAAACTGAAAGGCATTATGCTCTAGTGTTGAAAACTTACATACTAGATGGTTCCATTGATGTGATATTTTTGAAAAGACAAAATATAGTGATGGAAAACAGAGCAGTTATTACTAGAAATTAGGGATGGGGTAAATGTAACTATAAAGAGATAACACAAGAGAGCTCATTTAAGCTCTCTACCCTGATTGGATGGAAGTTATACAAATCTATATACACGTGTTGTAATTCATTAAACTGTACATGCAACAGAAGTTGGTTGTATTGTGCATTCATTTTAACAGTAAATAAAATAAAACAAGATCAAATAGAAGGAAAAAAATCAGGGTTGGGACTTTAAGAATCTTTGTTAACTTAGTACAGACCTTCCCAGTTGAACTACACAGAAATCTAATCCCAGACTAATATGGAGTAGATAATAATTATATGCATAGAAAACCCACAAGATTTTTAAAGACGTCAAATTGATAAAATGCTTCTAGTGTGTAGTAAAAGGATTTTTTGAAATTATAAAGATGCATGGGACAGGGAAAGGCTGTGTCAGATTGTCTTGACTTCTTAGGGTCAAGAATCAGGCTAAGAATGTAACTCATTGTCAAGACAATCTACTTTTTTTAAAAGTAGCTAAAGAGGATGTTAGGAAAGAAATGATGTCTCAAAACAGTGACGTCAGGATGTGTGACAAACGATGGATGGGGCAGCCACTTTCAGGGAGTAGAATCATGGCCTCATCAAGTATCACTCCCCACCATTTACATGGTAGGATTTCAGAGTCCCTGTAGACCAGTGACTGCTACATACCTCCCATTATTCCCACTTTTGAATGGGAATGTTTACCGTGGTTTTATTATCCCTTTACACATTGTATGTGGTGTGTGCAAGGACTGATAATGTGACTTTTTAGTCCACTGTTCACCAACTCAGGAAGATCTGGAGCTGGTATAAGTCACACAAGATCTTAGATTTGGGAAATGATGCCGTAACTGGATGATGCTTTTGTGAGTGGGGATTCCAGGACAATATAATGTATTTTGTATGTGGAAGGGATGTGAATAACCACAGATGGAGTGTTGACTGTGTAGGTGGATTGTAAAAATAGCTCTAATTGCTGTCCCCACAGACACCATGTATCCATGACCCATGTCTTTGCAGCTTCTCTTATGAAGACAGTGTCTTCTCCTCTGCCACCTTTGTGTCTCACCTTGGCCAAAAGAATGCTGAAGAAGTAGATACTGAGTCTAACCTTCCAACACCTTCCATATATTGCCTCTCTGGTCTCTTTCAGAAGCTTGTAACCATGTGGACAAGCCCAGGATAGGCTTCTAGGGAGGAGGAGATGCATGGGACAGGGAAAGGCTGTGTCAGATTGTCCACTGGCTGACCACAGAAGCAGGGGGTGCCTCAGCTGAGGTTAACTGGCCTTGGCCCAGATCAGTAAGACCATCTCATTGACGTCAAGGCTCAAGAGAATTAATAATCTTAGACTGTTATTTTCAGACAAGAATGGGCTTAAATTGGAAGCAAAGCTGATACCCAAGCTCCCCACTTGCTCTATTTCTCAGCGCATCGTACAGATGAGCTGATGTGCAAAAGTTAGGACAAAAGAAACGCTGTTTCCCTCATGGAAATGATGTTCTGAGGCCCTGAATCTCTCTGTTTCCCCCATTTTCTAGGAGACCCAGAAGTTCAGGACCAAGATTTGTGCTCAAGAGCTATAGCTTCCTCCAGGTACGGGTATTCTAGGAAATCTTTTCTTTTCTCTTCTCCTGTATGATTAGTGATGGCTTTGTGTTGTGTATGGTAAGGATAGGCTATTGCTTTTCCATATCTGTGTGAGTTTAGCCAGAACCTAAAATGTTATTAATAACAAGGCAGAACAGGAATCATTCAAGGCCTCCCTGCCTCAGGTCCATACTTCAGTCTTTAAAGGTGTTAATTATGCACATCTGGTAGGGCAGAGAGTGCCACCACTGAGAATCAGACAGACGGACCACACTGCCTCCAGGGACAGTGAGATTAAGGAATAAAACTTTAAATCAATCTCTGACTGTTTTGGGAAATACAGAGGTATAGAGCTATCAATGCAAACAAGCATGCTGCGTAGTTTCTCTCTGGTTGACAGGGTTCGAGGACCCAGCTCCCAGGCTCTCTACCAGCCTGGGGATGGGAGCGGGGTGGGGGAAACTAATGTCTCTAAATGGACAGTTCACACTTCTACCTTCCCTGACCCTTCTGCACATTCTCTGTCCCCTGAAAAACAAAACAAAACAAAACAAAAACCCAAAGTTCTAACTCACATAGTCAATTAGTCAGGCACATGTTCTACAACAGAACAGTCAGGCCCCTCAAGGGATATGGTGGCAAACAAGACAAGGTCTGTGCCCTCAAGGACCTTAAAGATTTATAATCAATGAGAGTCATCCATGCTCATCTAGACTATTTATTCAGCCACAGGTGAATAAAGGGAAGCCCAGAGCAGGGAAGCCATCTTCCAAACTAAACACCCAGCCAAAGGCTGAGTCAGTTCACCTCCTGGGCCCTCCAACCCCACTTCCTTTATACAACATCAAGGTCCATCTAAGTAGGTGTAGGACAAGATGATGATGATACTGATGACTGTGATGCTAAAGATGACAGCAATGATGATGAAAATGATGACTGTGATGACAAAAAGTTCTTTGGATCATGGTATAACAAGGCATCTACACATCCATTTGATACTACTTGGCAAAACTCTCAATTGTCTCAGAACTAACATTTGGCAACAATCTCTGTGTGAAGGTGTCTATTATTAATTTTTCCCAAGAGGGAGAAAGAACCAGACCTGGAGCATCTGTTCAAACCTCTGAAGTACAACACTGGATCCTAACAGCTTCAGTTTCTGTGATCTTTCACGTGATTTATCCTGTTGAAACAAAGGCTAGAGAAGACCACCCTGAGATTTCCACCGTACCCTTGCAACTGCTTTTGAAACACACATACTTTCTATTTTGGAACTGAATTCTCAGTCTGAAGAATTGATTTGTGTAATTAGGCAAGTGATTTTAAAGGAAGCTTTTGCATGAATTTGCAATATAATTTTCTTTTTCTGTAACTGTTAATTGAAATCATTTATCAGGTTTTTAAGCTGAAAAAAGTTAACTTTGAAAAAAAGAAGGTGTGAACTGCTCATTTTTTATGCAATCTCCACATTGTCTTTGATGCACTCATTAATCCCTATTCTATTTAACATCAGGGTGGCTGGTTAGGGCCAGAGAGAGAATCTGCCTTAACCCTTAGTGAGATGGGATTTCCAGACCCAACAACTTCATAATAGTTGACTTTATTCTTCCTTCTCCTCACATCATCACATCCCTGGGAAGTCTGGGGCTAAAATTACCATTAAAAATACCAAATAGAAGGCCAGCGCCCAGTGGCTCACGCCTGTAATCTTAGCACACTGAGAGGCCAAGGCTGGCGGATTTCTTGAACTCAGGAGTTTGAGACCAACATGAGCAATTTTCTCTATAAAAAACAGAAAAACTAGCCAGGCATGATGGTGGGTGCTTGTCATTCCATCTACTCCGAGGCAGAGGCAAAAGGATCACTTGAGCCCAGGAGTTTGAGTTGGCTGTGAGCTCTGATGATGGCACAGCACTCTACCCAGGCGACAGAGTGAAACTCTGTCTCAAAAAAATAATGAAAAAAGAATTGGGTGGTGCCTGTGGCTCAAGGAATGGGGTGCCGGACCCATATACCGGAGGTGGTGGGTTCAAACCTGGCCCTGGACAAAAACTGCAAAAATGCAAAAAAAGGAAAAAAAATTAACAAATAGGAATCTTAGTCCACATAAACACACACCTGCAATAAGTATAACTTTACTTTTCATAGCTCAGGTAATGTACATTCTGAGCAATCATTTTAGCAGCGTTGTAGAAATTTGAGTTCAGTGAAGGTGGAGGTTCCTCTAACTCCTTCCCCATGGGGTAGGGTGCTTCTAGGGGAGGCCCATGATCTGATCCCTGTGTCATCTGTCTACACTGACATTTACCCAACAACTATGCCCATGTCCAGTCTGAGTCACTGACGCATCCCACTGCCCAGGGGGTCCACTCCAAGATCCTCCATTCACCCTCTTCCCCTGGGCACATGGGATTCCAAGCACTTGCTTCCCCTGGGCTTTGCTGCTATCTGAAATTCCCAAAGCCTTGCCTGCCTTCACTGTTGCTTGTTTCTCCTGGGAGACCATGTGAGACACCACCCCTCCAGGACTGCTGCATACTTTCCTGGGTTGTTCTGGTGCTCTCTGGGGCTCAGCTTAGGGAACAGACCAGAGGGATCCGTGAAGGCCTCTGTGCCTTCACTGCAGCCTGAAACCCTTTCCTTGTCTTGAGAGGAGACTTTTAGTCATGCTGTTTTCCTTTGAAGTGTTGTCCATAACTAGAATACTTTAGTTCCTCCAAGAGTGTATAAGCTATGCCAAACATCTTAAATAAGAGAAAGAGATGCTTTTTACTCTTCCCTTTCTTGAAGCTAGGAGAACAAAAAGCTATTTCTCTGAATGAGAGACAGATAAAGGCAAAGCTTGGTGGAGATGATTAGTTCTATTCTAGCCCTGCTGGTAATAGCCCCAGTAACCATTATCCCCAAAGCATGGCCCCGTCTCCAGCTATCTGATGCTGTATTGTGGGAGCCACACTTGCCAGGCCTTCCCAGGACCCTCTGCTCTCACAGCCCCCAGGCCCTACTCTTGGGCCCCCTGTCCTTCCTTGAAGCCTCTCCCACTCCATCAGCAGTGGGAAGTACTCTCAGCAGAACCAGAGGAAGTAGAGGTGGTTAATTCTCTCTGCTGTGTGAGCTCACAGGGAGGCTGAAGTTTATTCCTGACTGCTTTGCTCATCTGTGATTAATTATTATGCCAGAAAGAAGGTGGAGAGAGTGAAGTACAGAAGCTCACAGTCATTTTCAGTGGCTTTTTCTTGTTTTCCATTACACGGATGTACCATAATTTTACCTACTGTTGAACATTTGTTTCCAAATTTTCATGGTTGTAAACAACACCAGGTTAGAGAAGAGGAAGTTGGGAACTTAGATCTAAGAAAAGAAAAGTGTTAGAGAGGAAATAATGAAGATAAAATGTGATGTTTTATTCTTCTTCTTCTTAATTGTTTCAATAGGTAACAAGGTATTCAGAATGATAATGATAACCATGCATTGTGTAATTATAGCTTATGGATAAGGAAAATGAAGGACAGTAATGGTATAAGGGACAAGAGGGAAGAATTGGGATCACTCTGTTACATGGTTCTGCACTCACTCTGAACGAGTACAGTATTATTTGAAATAGACTCAGATTAGTTGTAAATGTATGTTGCAAATTCTAGTGCAATTACTAAAAAAAGTAATAAAAGTATAATTGATATTTTGAGAGGAAAGAGAAAATAGAGTTACATTAAATGCTTGATTAAAACCAGAGAAAGCAGGAAACCAATGGAAGAAATGAAAGAAACAAAGAGCAAGGGCCACGAGTAAAAATAGTTGCAATATGGTAGCGATAATCACTTTAAATACACTGATTAAAAGAGCATGTGCACAAAGATAAAACCCCAAACCCAACACTATGGTATCTACAAGAAATGCACTTTCAGTATAAAGACAGAAGTAAAGGGTGAAGAAAGATGCACTTGCACCAGGCTAACAGTAATCAAAATCAAACACTGTGTTAATTTTAGATAAGGGAGATTTCAGAACAAGGAAAATTATCAAGGATAAAGAGGGACGTTGCATAATAACAAAGGAGAAAATTCTACAGAAGACATAACCATACTTAAGGCGTAACAACACCACTTAACAGTCACGAGGCAAAAACTAATAGACAAATTTATTATCATAGGTAGAGACTTCACTGCCCCTTTATCAGTCATTGACAGCTCCATCCGGCAAAAAATCAGTTCAGATGAGTCACACCGAAGAGAACCATCAATCAACAGGTCTCAATCTAACAACGGCTTGAAAACAACTCAAAACGCTCCTCTCAAGTTCCTATGTGCTTGATAATCACCAAGATACTTCACATTCTGGGTCATAAAATTCCCCTTAACAAAATTAAAAGGATAGAAATAATATGATGTTCATCCTCAGATCAAAGCGAAGTTAAACTAGACACCAACAACAGAAAGAAGTTGAGAAATCTCAAAATATCTGGAGATTAAAGAGCACATTTCTAAACAGCACATGAGTTAAAGAAATATTAAGAGAAATTAAAACATATCTTGAGCAAAATGAAAATAAAAATGTAAATTATCAACATTTGCGAAATGCAGTATAAATTTATAGCATTGAATGCATATATTAGAAGAAAGAAAGATGCAAATTATCTAAGCATCTACTTTAGGAAGCTGGAAAAAGAAGAGAAAAATCTCATCCGAAGTAAACAGAAGAAAAAGAAATTATAAAAGTTAGAATTGAAATAAATTAAATGGAAAACAAAAAGTAGAAAAAATCAACAGAACCAACAGTTGCACTTTGAAAATATCAATAAAATGGATAAAACTCTAGCCAGGCCAACTGAGGGGAAGAGGAAGAGAGAAAGAAAAGGAAATTACTAAAATCAGAAATGAAAGAGGAGTCATTACTATTGATTCCATGTACATATTTAAAAAATAATAAAGGATTATGACAACTCTATACCCACAAATTTGATTTCGTAGATGAAATGAACGTATTTCTTGAAAGAGTCAACCTGCTAAAACTCATTCACGGAGAAATAATCTGAATAAGCCTGTGTTCATTAAAGAAATTGAATCAATAATCAATAAACTTTTAAAAAAGAAAATACCAGGTTCAGATGGTTTTACTGGTGAATTCTATCAAACATTTAAAAAAGAAGACTATCCTTACACCTAATTATTGGTTTATATATAATAATTTCCAGAGGATACATTTATGAAGAGGCATTTGTGGATTAAAAGTATGTACATTGTTAATATTTTATTAGATATTGATCTATGAAGTTTGAAATTAAAAGTAAGAGAAATGTTTAAGTCAATTAATAGAGTGTTTAGTTCTCTGCATAGTGGCTGATAGTTGATATTGTTGTTTTGCCATTTCTATAAGTTAAAATATGAATGCATTAATTTTAAACTGCATTTCTTTGAACAAAATAAATGTAAAATATTTTAAATAATTTTAGTGTCCTTTTGTAACATATATGTTTTCAATGCTCAATAACCTTCTCACACTCATTAGTATCATTTCAATAATCATAGTACCACATATACATATAATGCTCAGATTTGCTAACGGCTATTCTAAGACTATACATGTTCAAGACACCCTAGTAAATTACGTAATGTTATCATTTGCATTTTACAAACAAGGAATTAAGCATAAAATAATTAATTAAATCATCTTAGAGTCACACACAGTGGAAATTAAATCTGGCACACTGGCAGAATTCATACTCTTAACTGTTATGCTAATTTGATTTTTATGGGGTGTTTTTAGAATGTTCACACATACACAAACACTCACACTCATACACTCTGATACACACGGACTCACACTCTCACACACACAAAGCTTTTCCAAGCAAGACAGAAAAGGCAGGAGTTAATCTATGAGTTTGACGCAATAAAAATTATTTCAATTACATTAGGATTAAAATTTACTATAATTCAGTTAGAAATAGCAGATGGAGTAAAATATTATATATTTTAGAATTGACGTTTTTCTCAGCCTTTACCTTCACCCTTCCATCTGCCATCTTCTTTTATAATTTAAACATTTTATCCAAGTGACTTATTCATTCAATTTCTTTTTGAAAGTGGCTGGTCATCGTCCCAATGCATTGATGTTATCTGCAGATTTAGCATAAATGCAGGCATGCTTCTGAATTTCCTGGTACATTGGTTTGTCAAAAAAAAGGCCAAACCATACTGATTTTATTATTGTAGCTTTATAATATATGCAGATGAGATTTTCTCAAGTGCTGTCTATAAAATTTTTTTTAAATATTTTACCTATTTATTCTTCCATGTATTTTTAAATTATTTTGTTGAATTCCAGAAAGAATTCTAGTCACATTTCATGTTACTTTTAAACATTGTTCAATTGTCTTAGTATTTAGGGGAAAATAATCAAGTTAAGTTAACTACAAATAACTGTTTCCTATTGCTCTATATTTATACTGGTGAAGTATTTTCTTACTTTTTGCCATCTCTAGAACTTCCAGGGGAAAAAAATTTTAAAATGTTGTGTGTGTATGTGTAAAAATGTGTGTATGTGTGTGTACACACAAAATGAGTATTAATATATATACATACATACACAATATATTTTACTTCTTTGCTTTTCCTAATTTACTTGTATTCTGGTATTAACTATTTAGTTCTGTATTTTCTGTGAAGTTTTTATAATTGCATTTCTCAGTCTTTGAGTTAGAGTTCAGTTCATTAAAAACCTTGTCAATGATGAGAATAGGACATTTTACATTTTTCTATGACAGCATTTTTGCCTGTTTTGAGATTTAATATGGACTTTTTTCATGGTTATTTTTCTATAGACATATAGTATGAGCATGTAATTAGAGTGCTGAATTTTTATTTGACAAATAGAGAGTATTGCTTAATTTCCTAATTGTTTTTTCAATATAGGTCATTAATTACTACTGCAATTTATTTAATAACTAAACATAAATTGTGTGCGTGAAACACAAATTTCTTATTTTTTAAAATGTATTGGTATTTTTGTTGAAGATAATGTAACATAATATCTGATAGGAACCTTAGGAAATGAGGTACTCCTGTGTACAGTGAAAATGTTCTCTACTGTTCAGAATTTTCCTTTTTTTTTTTTTACTTGACCTATCAAATCAAAGATAAAAGCTGTTAAAAGATGCTGTTATAATTTTGTTTTCATAGTTCTTTTATATTTCTGAAGACATTGTTACCCGGGCCAGTTCCTTTCCTTTGCTGGCATCAGCAGTATGTTGTCCTCTGTTATTTTGTTTTTGTTTTTTTCTTTCTGTGTGACAAAGAGAAAGTTTAGAGCACTTCCAGAGAGAGTTGGAAGTGGGTCCTTCTCAGGATGGAGAAGAGGTGAGAGAGATGTTTGCCCTCTGTTTGGGGTGGTGCTGTGAGTCTGTTTTTTACCTCATTTGCCTTCACTGGTACTTGGGAAGAAGTGTGTGTGTGTGTGTGTGTGTGTGTGATGGAGAGGATGGGGCTTAATCAAGCTGTCCCACCCAGACACTGTTTCCAATACGAAGTCTGTCAGGAGACCTTCTGTAACCTGCTGACTCTCCATCCTTCAACCTTGTGAGTCAAATATGGCAGAAACCTCAGTGAGGGGCAGGGAAGGTGAGGGCTTCCCTGTGAAGCAGAGCACAGGAGTAGACACGTGATTTATTATCTCAGCTCACAGTTCTTGGGATGGCATACGCAGCCCAAGCTTTAACTTCAGTTCTCTAAGCTAGTTGGCGCATATTCCTCTGGCTTCAGGAAAGAAGTATAAAAATAGGATTGCAAGAGATGCGATGATCACTTTGTATTCAAAACGGCCTTACCTCAGGGAGCAACTTCTGTATATATAAGTGTATCTTAAAAACAGTTTCAGGAAGATCGCCCTAACAGGTGCGCCTTGGTGGTGGCAGCTGTGTCCTCTGTCACTTGGGGGCGAGTTTGGAAGTTCAGTGTTAGACCCGGAGGAAGCCACAAGCAGACACTTAGGGTGACACTTTATTTTTTAAAAAGCCAACAGAGCTTTGCAGAGGACTTATACTTACTTTATTTTGTCTTTCCATTGGCTGAGGCTGTATGACCAATAGACTAACAAAAAGAAAATTCAAAGCCCAGTCAAAACCTGGCGATCAGTATTACCACTGGAGCACCCTTCCTTGCCTGTCAATGTCACTGTGTGCCACTCTCCACGGTTCTACCCTCCCTCTGAAGCTTGATCTAGGACTTAACCTGGAATTTTGTAATCAGAGACTCTTAAACCATATGCTGATAGGAGCAGAAAGGAATCACTAGATTCTAATCACGTCTGATCCAGCATCCCCAGGGTCCTGCCTCTTTTCCTGCCATCTTGGTACACACAGACCATGTCAGGACTCACCTCGGCACTACTTCTGCTCCTGTTCCCCATTCCCAGTCAGATGGTACGAGTTCCTCTCATCCATCTACATTGGTAGTTCTCAACCTTCCTAATGCCGCGGCCCTTTAATACAGTGGTTGAGAACCACTGCTCTAGATAAATATTTCTAAATGTTACAAGTCAAGTTGCAAACTGAAATGGTACATACTCCTACCTTGACAGACAGATTTATAACAGCCTGAAACAGTGGTTCTCAATCTTCCTAATGCCGCGGCCCTTTAATACAGTTCCTGTGGGTCACGACCCATGGATTGAGAACCGCTGCCTGGAAGGTTGAGTTTGGGGCTCTGTTCAAGTTGTACTTTGCCAGTGGACTCTCCATTTTGACATCCCTACTTGAACTATGTGTGATAATACTCAGTTATAGATTGCATCTTTAAAAAAAAAAAATTACTTGCCTGGAGCTCCTTGCATGAGGCATCTTCCTCCCACCTCTCCTTCACCTACTCTGGCAAAAAGTTTTTCAGTAAAGTCTTGGGAGATTCAATTAGTTTTTTTCTGACCCTCAGGAAAGAACTGGCATGGCTTCAGTTTAGTTCCGAAGAGAGATTTGCAGTTTCTCATAAGTAGAAGTTTGAACTAAAAGATGGTTCATAGGATTATAATTTCTGACTCACGTCTATTCTCATTTGCCTTGGCCGAGGCCTCTTCCCCTGCTGCTCCCAGCAATGAGGCATTTGTTTGGACTCTCTGGTCCATGTGCCATTTTCAGAGAGTGGAACTCTCTTGTAGGCCCATGGGCGCTCAGGGTGGGGGACAGTCCCTTCTCAGCAGCACGCAAGATCGGGTGCTTTGCTTTCATATCCAAATTCCGTCTATTTCAATGTACAGTAATTATACCGTGCCGAGTTTCTGCCTGTAGCCGTATCCATCTTACATTCCACCGTCTAGCACCTCCTGTCATCTGCAAAGGGGGCTAGAAGCAGAACGAGCTGTGTACAAAAGAACAAATTCATCGAGCCCACAAACTCCCCACCCCACTCGCTGCCAGAACCTCCCCACTTCCAGAGCGAGGAGGGCAACACAAACCCCCAGCACTTTGCCATCCAGCAACACAGCCTGAAGTCTGGATAGTAGGGAAGTTTTGTCTGCCATCAATTCAGAGGAGTATTTCAGACACAACTCCAGCCATGGCCAGATGGAATTAGACTGAATCACTCTCTCTGTGCTTGTGGTTGGAGTGGGCTCGGGAGGGGGCTGAGGATGGGAAGAAAGGTATAGTCACTCTGGCTTACATGAATTCAGGAAAAATCAAGTATCGTTTTTCTGAAATTCTTACCACATATGTGTTGTATCTTAGACTCCAGAGGTTGGTGCAAATGTGCTCTTGGTCAGGAGGAATGGGAGCAGGAAGAAGAGGTGCTTTGGGAAGGGGTTTCAGAGCAGTAAGTGGCCGGTGAGTCCCCTGGAGAGGGACTAATTCATGCCCACCTTGAAGAATCCAGTGACCCCAGAGCATTCACCTGGCACCAATCTGAGCTTGTTAGATTGGGCTGAATCATCAAGCAAAGGGCATGCGGCTGGTGTTAGATTCTTCCATCCTGTAGACTGAATATCTTAAAGCAGTGATTTTCAACCAGTGTGCCAAGAGGATCTTTAGTAGGCTGCAAGAAATTTTTAAAGATCACCAATTAAATTATTTTCAAAAGAAGTAAAAATATACTTAATATACAGTAAGTATTTTTTTTTTTACTCCTTTTTTCTGGATCAACCTAATTTAAGTGTATCGTGGAATTTTTTTTTATGTTTTGAACTTTTATTATTTTATTTTATTTTTATTTTTTATTGAATCACAAACACATAGATCATGTATGCATTAATGCATTTATGGGGTGCAATGTGCTGATTTCATATAGAATTAGGAATGCTTACAGCACACTGGTTAATATATACTTTATCTTGTTTACTTAGTTATTGTGTTAAGACTTTTATACCCTATACTAATAGATCTGACATGTACCCTTACATTATGCACCATAGGTTCAAGTGTGCTGTGAGATAAACGTTGCATACGCCTACCTTGACAACTATAGCTTTACAACAGCCTGGAAGGTCAGGCTTGAGATTAGAATTCCCAAACACCTTGGAGTTTGGGCCACCCATGGAGAATGCACTCAGCACATGCCCCTCCCTGGCTTGCTGACCACTCCCTTTCCCCATCTTCTGTCCCCTGCATCATGAAGAGCCCCCAGTTCACATGTGTGGACACCAAGCCCCCATGTCCAAGCTCTGTCCATACTGTTTGCGAACAGCAGCCCCTTGGCCATAATGACTCCAGCCCAGGGTGCGTGGTCCGGGAAGCTGGATCTAAGGAATAAGTCAGTGGAGGTATGGAAGTGGGCTCTGGGCCTTGTGGGCAGGGGAGTCTCGTAGCTACTATAGTCCAGGGAAGGCCTAGGCATTCTCTAGCCAGGTCCGTGGCTGTAGGAACACCTAAGCAAGGTTGAGACTGTTCTTGCTCATGTTTAGACATAGAATTGTGCTGAAGTGAGAATGGGTGCCAAAAAGATGGAGGAAAAGAAAAAGGCATGAATCTTCTAAAGACCCAGAAACTTGGTCCAGGTTGCTCAGCAAGATGGTGGCAGAGCTCATCCTTGAATCACATCACTTCAATTCCAGTACAAAGTAATAGATCAGTAGAGCCCAGGACACCCAAGTATTCTTCTATAGGGAGCTCCTTCCCCTGAGTCATTCAGGTCCTCAAACCTGGAATATTACTCACGTGGCCCAGCCGTAGCCTCCACCTCCCCCCACACCCACCAAAGGTATCAAGGCCCCAATTTCTAGAGAGCCCTGAAAACATCTGGCATCCTGTGCTCCCCACTCCCATTTCCCTCCACCACTCCAGCTGGGCTTCCACTAGGGCACAGCCCTGGTCCAGCTCCTCAAGGTCATCAGCTGTCCTCTGAGCACTCAGTGACCTTCCTAGCTGCCTCTGCACACATTACACACCTTCCCCCTTGGGGTACTTTCCTTTGCAGCATGCCAGGACCCTGCCCTGCCTGGGATTTCCCTTACATCACTCCCTACTCCAGGGGTCCTCACACTTTTTAAACAGGGACCAGTTCACTGTCCCTCAGACCGTTGGAGGGCCAGACTGTGGGCCCCGGGACGAGTCAGCTGCTAAGCAGGACAGGCAGCAGTGGCAAAAACACCCAGCGGGCTGGATAAATGTCCTAGGTGGGCCACATGTGGCCCACGGGCTGCAGTTTGAGGAGGCCTGCCCTACTCCTTAGGCTTCTTAGCAGCACCTGCCCCCACCAGATGTTTAAATGTCGAGGTGCAAACTTTCCTCAGACTCTCACAATGATCTTTCCCAGGGCCTTGGCCAAAAATACAAACACTGATGACTCTCCAACCTCTATCTCCCTGGGACCCTTCCTATCAATACGAAGTTCTGCCCTAAGTCGCCTGTCGGATTTTAAACATTATTTTATTTTGATTATAGATTCACTGGAGGTTGAAGAAGAAGCATATGAGGAGTTCCCAGGCACCTTCACGTGCCCTTCATCCAGTTTCCCCTAGTTAACTTCTTGCATAAACACAGAATCAGAATCAGAATATCAACATCGGTGCAACCCACAGAGATCATTCGGATTGCATCAGTTTTACACGTGCTTGTGTATTTGCTTGTGTGTGTGTGGTTCTGTGAAATTTCATCACAAGTATAGGTTCTTATAACCACCACCAAAATATAGATGAAGAATTATTCCATCGCCACAGGCGCCTTCTATAATTTTACTGCTATACCCACCCTTCCCCTATCCTTACTAATCTATCTTTTAGCTCTGTGCTTTTGCTATTTCAAAAAAGTATACGTGGCCCCCAGGGCATTCACCTGGCACCCATCTGAGCGTGTTAGATTGGGCTGAATCATCAAGGGAAGAGAATACAGTTGGTGTTAGATTCTTCCGTCCTGTAGGCTGACCATCTTAGGGTGGTGGTTTTTCAACCAGTGTGCCAAGAAGATATTAAGTGTGCTGCAAAAGGTTTTTACAGATCACCAATTAAATTATTTTCAAAAGAAGTAAAAACATACTTAACATACAGTAAGTATCTTTTTTACTCTTTTTTTGGATCAACGTAATTTAAGTGTTATTTCAAGAAAGTGCGTGTATAATGTATATTTTCTAACACAACTTTTTTACTCAATGTAATTCCTGTAAGCTCTATCCAGGTCCTGTGTATCAGCAGTGTGCGCGTATTCCACAGTTTGGGTGTACCACGCTTTAACCATTCATCTTTAAAAGGCATTTAGGCTGTTTCCAGTTTTTTCGTTTTATAAATCATGCTGCTGTAAACATCCACATACAAGTTTTCCTGTGTGCATAGATTTTCATTCCCCTGGGATAAACGTCCAGGACTGTAATTGTGGGGTTATGGAGTAAGTGGTGCATGATTAGTTTCATAAGACATGACGAACTATTTTCCAGAGTGGTCACACCACTTTGCATTCCCCCAGCAGTGGAGAAGTCATCTGGGTTTCCACACCCTCAGGAGCGCACGTTGCTATCCCTATTTTTGTTTTAGCCATTCTGGTAGGTGTGTAGTGAGATCTCACTGTGGCTTCACCTTGAACTATTTTGACGGCTGATGATGCTGAGTGTCCTCCTGGGCATTTTCCTGCCATCTGTATGCCCTCATCGGTGAAATATCTGCTCGTGCTTTTCCTGGGCTCAGATTGGATCGTTCATTTTTTATTGTTAATTTTTAAGCGTTCCTTATGTACTCAAGATACAAGCTTTTCTTGGATGTGTGATTTGCTAATCCCTCTGACTCTACAGCTTGCCCTTACATCTCTACAGGACAAAAGTCCTTGTAATTTAGACAAAGTCTAATTTATCATTTTTCACCTTCATAAGTTGTAGTTTTTGTGTGAAGTCTAATTACATTTGCTTAGCCCTAGGTCCCAAAAATTTTCTACCATTTTTCTAAAAAATGCATAACTTTATGCTTAGGTTTGTAATTGATTTGAATCTACTTTTTACAGAAGATGTGACATTTAAGTTGAGGGTTATTTTTTAATGAACAACCAGGGACTGTATTGTCCTCATTGAAAATGCTGTTCTTCCTCCAGAAGAGCCGTTTCCACCTTTGTGCAATATCATTTGGGCATATTTTATATGTTTCTGGGTTCTATGTTCTATATTTTGAGTTCTTTATTCTGTTCCGCTGATCTTTGTGTCTGTTCCTGTGCCAAACCCAGATTGGTGTGATTATTATAGCTGTACAGGAAGCCTTAACATTCGGTAGAGTGATTCCTCCTCCCACTGTATATATCTTTAAAACATTGTCTTAGTTGGGTGGTGCCTGTGGCTCAAGGAGTAGGGTGCCAGCCCCATATGCCAGAGGTGGTGGGTTCAAACTCAGCCCTGACCAAAAAAAAAAGTTGTCTTAGTTATTGTATGTCTTTTGTCTCTCTATATAAATTTTAAAAACTGTCATTGTTTACAAAGTACGTTGTTGAGATTTTGATAGAAATTATGTTAAATCTAGAAATCAATTCGAAGAGAATTAACATCTTTACCATGACGAGTCTTCCAATCCCTAAACAAGGTATATCTCTCCATTTAGTTAGTTCTGTTTTGATATATGTAATTTTCATTTTGTGATTTTTATAATTTTATGATTTTCAAAAAAAAAAAAAAACCCTGGACACTGCACATGATTTGTTAGCTTTAAACCTAAGTATTTCATTTTCTTTTTAGTAATTGTAAATGATCTTGTTTTTAACATTTTGGTTTCCAATTGTTCATTGCTAATATATAAAAATACAACTTTTATCCTTACATTTGAAATATGGCAAACTTACTATCTCTAGGATTTTGTTTTTAGAGGTTTTATTTGGAGATGTGTGTTTGAGATCTTCTGCATAGAAAATTTTGTTATCCATGAATAAGGAAAGTTTTATTTCCTCTTTTACAATCAATACACATTTTAGTACTTTGTCTTATCAATTTCACTAGCTAGGACATCTAGTACAATGTTGAATAGCCATCGTGTGAGTGAGTACACTCGCCTTGTTCCCATTCTTACAAGGACAACAGGCTTTCACCACAAAGTATGTTGTTAGCTGTAAGGATTTGTGTGTGTGTGTGTGAGAGTATGTTTGTGCTTGTGTGCGTGCATCTGTGTATGGGTGTGTGGGCGTATGTGTACATGCATGTATGTGCACATATGTGTATGGGTGTGTGGGCGTATGTGTACATGCATGTATGTGCACGTATGTGTTCTTTATTATGCTGAGAAAGTTTTCCTCTGCTCCTAGTTTGCTGAGAGTTCTTAACATGAACAATTGCAAGAGCTTGTCAAACGCTCTTCCTGCAGCGACTGGCGCGATTGTACGATTTTTCGTTTTTACCCTATTAATATGATGGATTACATTAATCGATTTTTATACATTATGGTTAATAAGTCAATTAAGTTAAAATAGGGCCATTTGGGTGGACTCTAGTCCACTAGGATGGGTGTCCTTATAACAAGAAGAGGTGAGGACAGAGAGGCACAGACTAGGGGACCACCAGGTGGGGAGGGAGGCACCTGCAGATGGAGAAGCCTCTATGATACTTTGATCTTTAACTTCTGGCCAGCAGAATCGTGAGAAAATAAATTTCTACCTTTTAAACTACCTAGCCTCTGGTATTTTGTTACCAGAGCAAACTAATGTAGTCCTGGTAAATAATTTCTTTTTCTTTCTTTCTTTTTTTTTTATTAAATGATAGCTGTGTACATTAATGCAATCATGGGGTACAGTGTGGTGTTTTCATATACAATTTGAAATATTTTCATTAAACTGGTTAACATAGCCTTTATCTCATTTTCCTATTGTATTAAGACATTTATATTCTACTTTCAGAAAGATTCACTTGTACCCTTGTAAGATAAACCATAGAGGTGATCCCTCCAGTCACCCTCCCTCCACCCATCCACCCCCCCCCATATTCTTAGGCTATGATTAGGTTATAACTTTTCTACGAAAGCTATAAATTAGTTTCATAATAGGGCTGAGTACATTGGATACTTTTTCTTCCATTCTTGTGATACTTTGCTAAGAAGAACATTTTCCGGCTCCATCCATGTGAACATGAAGGACGTAAAGTCTCCATCTTTATTTATTTTTATAGGTTGCTGGATTCAAATATTTCATTGAGAATTTCTACGTGTGTGGTGTTAAGAGTTAGTAGTCTGTAGTTTTCTCTTTCTTGCACTGTCCTTTTTTGGTGTTAGTTTGGTATTGGTTCAGTAATACTGGCCCTATCAAAACAGTGGGAAAGTATTCTCTCCTCTTTTATTTTCTGGAAGAAATTGCATTGGGTTCCAATTCCAGGAGAAATGGGTTCCAATTCTCCTTTAAGTTCATAGAATTCTCCAGTGAAATTATCTGAGCATGGAGATTTCCTTTTTCAGGAGATTTTCACCTGCAAATTTAATCTTTTTAATGGTTATGTGCTATTCAGAGTAGTTTATCTTTGTTATGTTTTTATAGGTCGTGGTCATTTTCTCAGTTGTCAAGTTCATGGTGTAAAGTTGCTCCAACTATTTCCTAATTAGGCTTTACTAACAGCCCCTCTTCTTCTGATATTGGTGGCTTGTGTCTTATTCACCTTGAAATTTGTCATTCTTGCTAGAGAGGTTATAATTTTAAATTGTTTGAATTTTAAAAATTTACTTTTGATTGATAAATAATAATTATATACACTCTTGCCACACAATGTGATATTTTGATCTAGGTATACAGTGTGGAGACTCAATCAAGCATTTCACCAAGTTTTTCTTTTTTTGTGGTTAGAATGCTAAAGATCTATTACTTTAGTGATTTTGAAATACTGCATATACAATGCATTATTTTAACTGGAGTCCCCGCTCAGAGCAATAGGTCGCTGGAACTTACTTCTACAGTCTACCTAAAATTTGGAGCCCTTGGGTTTGCGTCCCCCATTTCCCAAGCCTACTCCTTCCCCACTCCCCAGCCTTCAATAATTACTGTCTACCCTTGTTTGTAAGAGCTCAACCTCTTTAGATCCCACAGGTAAGTGAGATCGCACAGTGTTTGCCATCCAGGGCCTGGCTCATTTTACTTAGCATAATGTCTTTCAGTTCCATGCCAGCTGTCACGAGTCACACCAGTGGGCAGGGCCTGGCCAGCCGGTATCTGAGACCGAATCTCCCTTCCTGTCTGGATCTCATAAACAGCCCCACCCCTATGCAAAACCCACACTGCAAATCAATGCATAACTGTTCCGTCACCAGCTCATCAAACATGCCCAGACACACCCTCGGCTATGGTCTGAATGTTTGTGTCTCCCCCCAGATTAATATGTTGAAATTTAATTGCCAATATAATAGTATTAGGAGGTGGGGACTTTAGGGGTTAACTAGGTCAAGAGGGCAGAGTCTCCATGAGTGAGATTTAGTCCCCTATGAAATATAGGAAGCTCCCCTAGGGAGCTGCCTCCCACCTTTCACCATGGAAGACACAGTAATAAGGCCCATCCGTGAGCTGGACAGCAGGCCTCACCAGACTCCGTGAGCTGGACAGCAGGCCCTCACCAGACTCCGTGAGCTGGACAGCAGGCCCTCACCAGACTCCGTGAGCTGGACAGCAGG
>NW_003852530.1:2440866-2451156 GCF_000181295.1 Otolemur garnettii | reverse complement strand
CAGGCCCTCACCAGACTCCGTGAGCTGGACAGCAGGCCCTCACCAGACTCCGTGAGCTGGACAGCAGGCCCTCACCAGACTCCGTGAGCTGGACAACAGACCCTCACCAGACTCCATGAGCTGGGCAGCAGGCCCTCACCAGACTCCGTGAGCTGGACAACAGGTCCACACTAGACTCTGGCTCTGCCAGGGCCTCGCTCTTAGACTTCTCACCCTCCTGAACTGTGAGGAAGACATGTCTGTTGTTTATAAGCTATACATTTATGATATTTTGTTATAACAGAATAGACTTCAAACTCTGCTCAGACCTCTGACCCTGTGACGTGGGTGTGCATCTGAGGCCCCTGTGAATGTTCTCGGTCTTGCCTTATTCACTTCGGTGTGTCCAGCATACAGCATGGGACCTGGCATTCAGTAAGTACTAAGAACACATGCAAATGGATGTGCTGACCTCAAGAGCAGCCACCTGCACTTAAAGCAGCTTCCAGCATTGTGTCTTCTTAGGCTGAACGGGTGAAGGATGGAGATAAAGCACTGGGTGCAGCAGGAGCCACAGGAATGTGGTAGCTCGGCCACCAGGCCTTGGCCCTGAGGTGGGCGGAACGTTAGGGGACCTGAGTCTTTTGTTTTGTAGCTATAAATGGACCTTTATATCTCTAAGTGCTTGCATTCCTCCCATCGCCTGGGAAGAACCATAGCTGGAGTATAGATGATACAAAGTTGGAAGTTCAAAAACAGAAGATCTCTGGAAGGAGGCCAAGCCCGAGAAAACTCTGAGGAGGAGGCTGAAGACACGACTCATGGAGACCCAGGCTGTGTTCATGGAAGGGAGGACTGAGTGTGGAGCCTGCCTTTATGCTCCAAATGCATTCATGAAATTAAACTAGAATTTATCACAAGTCAAACAAAATACTTTGTGCAAGTTGATAATTCTGATATTTACATAGAAGAGTTTGCCTGCAAAAGGAATCAAAGTGAAAATATTAAAGTTTAGTGGCTCAGCACCTATAGCTCACTGGTTAGGGCACCAGACACATACACTGAGGCAGGCAGGTTCAAATCCAGCTCAGGCCTGTTAAACAACGATAACTGCAACAACAACAAAAAAATAGCTGGGCATTGTGGCAGGCACCTCTAGTCCCAGCTACTTCAAAGGCTGAGGCAAGAGAATCACTTAAGCCCAAGAGTTTGACATTGCTGTGAGCTGTGACGCCACGACACTCTACCAAGAGTGACATAGTTAGACTGTCTCAAAAAAAAATTAAAGTTTAGAAAGGAGGAGGATGAGGAGGATTGGTTCAAAATATATTTGAATCTCATTTTGATGCAAGACATCAAAAAGATATAAAGAAAAGTGAGGGGTATCAACAGTGGAGCAGAGTATAGAATAGGAATGTGCATTCAGAAACAGTCCTGTGTGCATGTGAGAACTGTGTAGAGAATAGAGACAGAAGGGCTGTGAAATACAGAATACACTTAAAAATACATGTTTAAGTCCCCACCTCAGGCTCCGTGCCTGTAGCTCAGTGGCTAGGGCACCGGCCACATACATCAGGACTGGATGGTTCAACCCCAGTCCTGGGTCTGCCAAACAACAATGACAACTAACAACAAAAAATAGCTGGATGTTGCAGTGGTGCCTGTAGTCCCAACTACTTGGGAGTCTGAGGCAAGAGAATCACTTCAGCCAGTGGTTCTCAACCTTCCTAATGCCACTGCAACCCTTTAATACAGTTCCCGTGGGTCATGACCCACAGGTTAAGAACCGCTGATGTAAGCCCAAGAGTTTGACATTGCTGTGAGCTGTGACACCATGGCACTCTACCAAGGGCGACATAGTGAGACTCTGTCTCAAAAAAAAAAAAAAAAAAAGCCTAAACCCCTACCTCATAACATTTCAAAGATAAAAGTAGGCCTTACAGAATCTAAACCTCAAATGGCTACTATAAAAATAGAGGATACACTAAGAAATCTCTCTTTTTTCTATTTTTATTGTTTTTAATTTTATTTGTGAATTAATATGAGGGTCGAGTAGGCTACCTCGTTTGCATTTACAAGGTAAGGTAGAGTCCAAGTTGTAGTTGTGATGTTCACTGAGAAGTGTGTAATACACCCACACGTTTACCCATTCAGTGGGGACTTACCAAGCCCTCCCCCCCTTCCTGAATTTAACTGAGGTTTTCTCTCACATGTGCTCTTGTTGTCAATCTACGAGTTCAGCTTAGTACTGAGTACGTGGAATGTTTGATTTCCCATTCTTGTGATACTCAGGAGAGTTTTCCCCGATGCCATCCATGTTGAAACGAAAGATACAAAATCTCCATCTTTCTACGGCTGAACAGTGTTCCAAGGTATACACATCCTACAATTTATTAACCCATTTATGTGTTGAAGGTCATTTGGGTTGATTCAACATCTTTGCCATTATAAATTGGACTGCTATGAACATTTGAGTGCAAATCACCTTATGATCAAATGACTTTTTTGGGGGTAGATAACCCAGTAATGGGATCACAGATCAAATGGAAGGTCTGCCTTTAGTTCTTTGGAAACTCTCCAGCTGCTTTCCACAACGGATTAATTTGCAGTCCTATTGAGAGTGAATGAGAGTTCCCTTCTCTCCAACCCAGGCCAGCTTCTGCTGCTTTGGGACCTCGTGATGTGGGCTGTTCTCAATGGGGTTAGCTGACATCTCAAAGTTGGTTTTGATTTGCATTTCTCTAATAATTCAAGACCATGAGCATTTTTTTCATGAGTTTGTTGGCTATTTGTGTGTCCTTATGAGAAAAGATCCTGTTCATGTCTCTTGCTCAGATTTGAGTGGGGTTGTTTGCTCTTTTCGGGCTGATTTGCTTGAGTTCCTTGTAGATTCTGGTTATCAGCCCTTTGTCAGATTCATAGCACGTGAATATCTTCTTCTGCCCTGAAGGTTGTCTGTTTGCTTTGTTGATTGTGTCCTTAGCTGTGCAGAAACTTTTTAACTTGATTGGGTGCCATGTATTTATTCATTTACTTATTTTTGTTGTTGTTGCTATGATTGTCTTTGGGGTCTTCTTCACAAAATATTTCCTAAGGCCAACATGGTTAAGAGTTTTCTGCATACTTTCTTTTAGAGTTGCTGTAGTTTTATGGCTTAGGTTTAAGTCTTTTATCCATCATTAGTTAATTTTTGTAAGTGGCTAGAGGTGCTGGTCTGGTTTCAGCTTTTTACATGTGGTAAACTGGTTCTTTAAGTAACTCTTTTTAAACAAGACATCAAAAAGATGTAGAGAAAAGGCTGATAATTTGACATCAGTAAATTTTCAATGGATATTTGTTGAATTATTAAATGAAATAAAATTTTAAAGTCTGAACCTCAGCTGGAGCAAGAGTGAGACCCCATCTGTAAAATATATATATATAGTCATGTATTGTGGAAGACACTTATAGTCCCAGCTACTCAGGAGGCTGAGGCAAGAGGATTGCTTGAGCCTCAGAGTCTGAGGTTGCTGTGAGCTATAACACTATGGCACTCTACCAAGGGCAACAGAGTGAGACTCTGTATCAAAAATTATAATAATAATAAATTAAAAATAAATAAAACTTGGAACCACAAAAAATGATAAGCAAAATTAAAATAGTGGGTTGTGTAACAAAGAGGCATTGAATTGGCAGAAAGAGGATCAGAAAGGTGTTGCATCTCATGGGCCTCAGGGAAGGAACCCTTTGCAGCCATCCTGCCCTAAGAATCCCACAGACAGACCTCAGCCCTGGGGTGCAGTTACAACTCTGTGTCGCTGCTCAACCACATCCTGGATGTAGCGTTATGCATGAAAAATAAGTTATATTTAAAGGCTATAAAGAGAGCATGAAGAAAGAACCTCCATCATCAGGCTGAGTCCAAACCCTAGAATATTCCCTTACCTCCAAATTCATTCCTCCTGCTTGGCAACTATTTTTCTCCAGTGAATTTAAGCACTGAAAGTGCCAGAAAGCACCTCACATTTTCTCTTGCCCCCTCTGTGACCTCCACCAACTCCCAGGTAATGAAGCCCCTTGACCTTGAGCTTCCATTGGGAATATAGTCTCAGTTCACAGCTCTTTAAAGCTCACTAAGGATTGAGCCTCACATACTACCTTTACAAGCTATTGAGTACTAATGGTTGACTCTAAATGCAGATAGCAACTTCCCTCCTCTATGTCATCTGAGGGAGCATACCTTACCTCATCTGCTGGGGGGATGAGCAGCTCTTATCCTGCAAGATTAACTGGATGTGGTCAACTGTAAATGAAGAGAGCAACTTCCTTCCTCTATGTCATTCAGGGAGCATACCTGACCTCATCCACTGGGGGAATGATCAGCTCTCATCCTGCAAGATTAACTGGCCATTAAACCCAGTGGCTTCCCTCCAGAGAGGCCAGTCAGAAGGGATGTCAGACACAACCCATAGCATGTCGTGAGTTGCTTACGTTTAAAAAGAAAAAAAGGGAAAGAAAGAAAAGGTATAGTTTTATATAAACAGGAAGCACCAGGGCCTTGGGTTTCAGGCATAGCTGTATCCAGCAGCTCAGGAAATCCTGATGACAGACCTACCAGGTGAAAGCTGGGCTTTGACTAAATGACTCATTAGGCATTTCCAGTTTTGGAGATGGGGGCCTTCCCTTGGTCATGAGCTATGGTGACAGTAGAGACCTGGCCCTGATGGCCCATCTTAGCTTCTCTGAAATGAGGAGGAACAGGGAACTGAGAACAGTGAATAGAAACCTTGAGAAGTTGGGGCTTCTAGAGCTGGGCAAAGCCTCAATCTCCCTCCTTCTTAATGGCGAAGGGACTCTCTTTTATCCAGCTCCACCCTTCTCCCTCCCTCAGATCACCTTCCCAGTTCCTGCAAGGACAAGCTCCTGGATGGATCACATGGAGAGTGAAAACGCTCTCACTGGACTCACGGTGAGAAAATTACAGGTGCTCCCTTGGGTGAGCGGCTAGGGCAGGGGAACTGCTCAGAGGTAGCACAGTTCAGACTGTGAAATCAGACAATCTGGCTTCAATTCCAGCTCTGCGGCTTTCCAGCTGGGTGACTTGGGCTCTCCGCCTGCCGTGTGACAGTGTAGGCTCAAGGCCAGGTCATGATCCATGTCCTCTAGGAATGGTGTCCGGCTCCCTCTGACCTCTCCTACCACACATGCTGTACCCCAGCTCCTTGGAGCTGACACCAGTGGCCTTCAGTGACCCACCTGCTGTGTCCTCTGCCACTATCCTAGGGCCTGGACCTCGAGGACTATTGATCTATAGGTGGTCCCTGCCCTGAAGAATAGGCTCTGCCTCAGTCCCCTCACCAAGCTCCTGCCCTCTCAGCACCCCAGCTCCCCACCTGGACCACTCCCAGTTGTTTCTGAATTCCTTGTCCACCTGGAACTTTCTTGTGTATAAAGCTATTCTCCATGGACAATCATTGGTTCAGACTGCTTATGTTTATCTAACTCTCCCTCTGGGCCACAGTGAGGTCCACTCCAGCTGCCTCTCCCAGTGACTTGGGGACAGAACCTGTTCAGGGTTCACAGAATGTGTTCCATGGCATGGACCTTCTGGAGGGATCTGCTCCTCCCCTTCTGAAGAAGGAAGCAGGCAGGGCCCCCACCTGCGGTGTCTGAGTCGGGGCGGCACCTGGCGCCCCCCTGGGATCTTTCTGGAGCTCCTCCTTCATGCTTTCTCCTCCGTCATCTCCTCTCTCTTTGCGTCGCCGACCCATTTTCTCTTGCTTCCTCCTTCCCATTGTCTCTTCTTTTTCCTTCCATATTCCTCTCTGCTTGGAAGAAGTTACTATACACCAACTTCGTCGGACAACTTTTGTAAACAGCGCCCAACATTTATCACATTTGTGTTCAATATTTTTCTTACATATAAAGAGCTGACAGCCTGCTCTTCTATGATAGATGTACTTATTCCTTCCAAACTATCACTAACCAAGCATATCATTTTTATACAGTAAGTGTATATTCAATTTTCTACAGTTTTGACTACTAAACAGCCTTCCCAGTGAGACAAATGACAAATATATTGCAATATTAGCAAGGGCTCCCTTAAACCCACGTAAAACACCGCAGCCCATGTTCCTTCCCATCCTGCATAGCTGAGAAGATGGGACGACAGAAAGGTGGCCCCAGCTGAAGTCCCTCTCATCCTGAGTCCAGTGGAGGGCCCTGATAGGTGGCCTCCTGTCTCCCCTGGTGCTGGTTGGCTTCTACAACCTGGGGCTGAAGCCTGGAGCAGGGGGTTTCTCCCACACTGGGGTTTCATTTTGCAAAAATGCTCTAAAATCTTTATTTATTTATCTATCTATTTATTTATTTATTTATTTATTTTGAGATAGAGTCTCACTATGTTGCCCTTGGTAGAGTGCCGGGTGTCACAGCTCACAGCAACCTCAAACTCTTGGGATTAAGCCATTCTCTTGCCTTAGCCTCCCAAGTAGCTGGGACTACAGGTACCTGCCACAATGCCCGGCCATTTTCTTATTGTAGTTGTCGTTGTTTAATAGCCTGGGCTGGACTTGAACCCACCAGCCTCAATGCATGTGGCTGGTGCCATAACCACCGTGCTACGGACGCCGAGCCCAACAGCCTTTAATGTTGTCTGTTCTGACCCTGCTAGTAACAGCTGCTGTGACTAGACCAACTTTCATCCCTCCAGGACCCTGACCAAGGCCCAGTGCTGTGACGGCCTGCCTGGAGCACGGACATGGCCGTTGAGATGAGGGAACACCATACATCCTTTCTTCCTTGTTACCCTTTCCTCTCCTGTATTTGCACCCTGTGTGACACTCTAAATCCCACATGCCCCAACCCTCAAAAGTCAGCAAGTTCAGAGGCGGAACAATATAAGAGGGTCTGCCAAAGGGTGACTGAGTCTGTGGTCAGAGCCAGGACAGTTAGGGAAAGGAAGATGGGGAAGAAGGACTGGAACATGGACTTGGTGTCAGTGCGGGGCACATTCTGGGGCCGCAGCGTCAGTAATGGATCTGCTGCAATCCCACCCCGGAGATGATGTATGAGGCTTTTCCACCGACATTGAATCAGGTCACTGGGCCCATTGGACGTGATACAATGTCAGTGAAACTGTTATGTGTTATTGATGTCAGTCATGGAATAGATAAAAACATTATAAAAATAGCTTTTGTCGCCATTTACATTTTTTTTTTCATAAATGGTAAAAGGCATCAGTCCCCACCTGCCAGGGAGTGAGGCACAAAGGCTGAGTTTTCATCCCAGGGACTTTGGACTCTTAGGAGGACAGGGAGGGGTGTGCTCCCCGATGAAAAGTGACCTCAGAGCAAGGCCCAGGGTTGCACAGCTCCTTGTCTTCACAGGATGGAAGGGGAAGGGTGGCCCGTTGACTTCAGTGAAACACAGGTTGTGTGACAAAAACGTGTTGCTTCTTTCACTCAAAGGCACATTCAGGCCCTACAGGTATGCTGGGAATAAGACTCAGAAATAACCTTCCCTGTCCTTGAGTGCGCATAGCCTTGTGCTCTCATATGGAAGTCGGGGGTCATGCTTGCCTGCTGGGGATGCTGTGAGGAGTGGTTGGAGTTTCCAGCTGACACTCGGCCCACACCCTTGCAATGTTGATGTCCTTCTCCAAGCCCTAAGAATGAGTGAAAGTCCATGTGTATGTTGGGATCGTGCTTGAGGCTCACACAGGTGCTGCCCTAGGGCTCCTGAGTGGGCACCCTGGGAGCAGGCTGGGCATCATGGGCTCCATCTGATACGTAGAGACCCTGACGTGATTTGGCTGCAGTCAGAGAGTGAGTGATGGGCAGTAAGGCAAGGAGGACAGGGCTGCTGCACTCTAATGTAAGTGCCCATGCTATTGGAGCCATCAAGGACTGGCCTGGTCCTTGATGCCTTCTCTGGTGACAGGGTAAAGGGACATCCCTTGGCTCCAGGGAGGTCTGGAGCTAATCAGAGTCAAGCCAGGCCTGTGGCCTCCTACTCCCCAGCAAGTGCCCTTCTAGAACTCACTGCTCTCCCCTCCACGCAGTCCAGGAGATCTGTGCCCCCACCACACCTGCAAAGGGTGTTTCTTTGTGACTAAAACATTCAAATCCATTCTACCACATTTATTTACATATGGAAAAAATTGTTACATAAGAGACGCTGAGTGAAAACCTTAATTTTTATTTAAAAACCTTAAATTTTATTTAAAACTGCTTTTAAAACCTGTCACACAAAAGGCAGCTTTGAAGAGACACAGTTTTTTTACTGGGAATAGCTAAGCAGAAATTTGGGCTCTGCCTATGAGGGAGCTGGCCGCCAGGTCACACCACTCCTGGCTGGCTGTTTCCACGAAGATCTTGGTGTTGGGGTACAGTCTTCCAGGATGGCACAGGCACCTCCCATAGCCTAGGGCTTTTTGGTCACCACCAACACTTCTGTAGCTCACAGCTATCAGGCGACCTGGGACGTGGCCTGGGCCAGCCTCCCACTCACACACGGCATTGTATTTCATTTCTAAATCAGTTACACACTTTCCATTCAACACAAAAAGGAATTAACAATGTAGTTACCTGGTGGCTGTGAGCGCGGCCTGTGGGGGGACCCTGTGTCTCGCTCTCAACAGCTGCTGTACCAGGTCACATGACTTTAGGCAGGCTACAGAACCTCTCTGTGCCTTGTTTTTTTCATGTGCAATATGTGGATAGTAATAGAATTAATGGTATTGGTATGGGGGCTGCATGCATTAATAAGTGTCACGTTCTAGAACAGTGATGAACACATAGTTATTGAATTCTAAATGTGTGACCTGCTGTTTGTTTTTTGACAACAGCCTCTGGAGAGCAGACTTGGAATGGGGTGGAGGGATATCAAGAAAGCTCAGGGGTCTGTAAGGCTGGCTGCTCCTGGCTGCCTTCTGTCTTAGCAGAAAGAGATCAGCCCTTTGCCACATCTCAACTCTAACTCTCAGATGAGTCTTCCCTAAAATGATTTCTCTTATTTCAAGTTCATCACTAAGGGAGCTGGATGTCCAGCTACAGATCACGTATGAGAAACAGCACACAGCCAGTGTGTGTCTGCTAAATCAATCCTCAAAAAGAACATGAAAAAAGAGAAAGCACTGGTAGTGATCGCCATACTCATCCTTAGCAATGGTTTGGTTTCTGGCTCGGCACTGACAGCTTGGTGGTTATGGTGCCAGCCACATACATCGAGGCTGGCAGGTTTGAACCCTGGCCTGCTAAACAACAATGACAATTGCAACCGAAAAAATAGCCAGGTGTTGAGGTGGGCACCTGTAGTCCCAGCTACTTGGGAGGCTGGGGCAAGAGAATCGCTTAAGCCCAAGTTAAGCGTTAGAGTTAGAGTGCTGTGAGCTGTGATGTGACAGCACTCTACTGAGGGTGTCAGAGTGAGATGCTGTCTCAAAAGAAAGAAAGAAAAAGAAAAAAATAGCTTGGTTTCATTTTAGCCCCATCACTCAGGACAACAGAGTCTTATACACACAGCTTCTCCTAGGTAGCCAAGAGTTTAAAAGCTCAGCCTTTAGCTTTGAAGTCAAGTAGACTTGAAACTGTACTGGGTCTGGATGCCGGGAAGTCTGCTAAGTTTGCATGGCTTTGAGGTCACCGAACACCTGTGAGCATCGGTTTCCTTATTTGCAAAATGAGCAAATAAAAAATCTGATGTGAGTATAAAATGGGCCCACGAGTATCCCTCTGTGTGGTGCTAAAGTACAAAAGAGAAAAAAGACCATTTGTGTCTTATTGTTTGGAAAGACAAGAGAAAAAGATAATAGCAGAAGTAAGAAAATAGAAACAGAGTCTCGGGGGCTCCAAATTATGAAAACATCAGACACAGCCTTTAAATTAATTACATGCAATAATTATATTTTATATGTTCAAAGAGAAGACAATTTAGAAATTTTTTGGGGGGGAGTTGAAATCTCTAAAAATGACAAAGCAGACTAAAAAAAGTCATTCTAGGACCATAAAGGCAACTGAAATTAAGAACTCAGAGGATGGGTTTTACAGCAAATAGCATCCAGCCCAAGAACAACAATTAGTACAAATGAGGACATACCAAAAAATGTACAGAACGGAGAGATAAAACAGCAGGAAATGACAGGAAAAAAGGCAAGAATTTGTAAAGAGCAGGAAGGTTAGAGATACAGATTAATACAGATTACACACTGAGCAGTCTGATACATGTTTAATTGTAAGAAGGTTAGAGATACAGATTATGTAGTGAGGAGTCTGATACATGTGTAATTGTAGGAAGGTTAGAGATACAGATTATGTAGTGAGGAGTCTGATA
>NW_003852530.1:2419208-2440802 GCF_000181295.1 Otolemur garnettii | reverse complement strand
TTAGAGATACAGATTATGTAGTGAGGAGTCTGATACATGTGTAATTGTAGGAAGGTTAGAGATACAGATTATGTAGTGAGGAGTCTGATACATGTTTAACTATAGTCACAGAAGGAGAGAAGACAGAGAATGGGGCTCAGACATTCAGAGAAATAAGGCCGAGAATGTCCTAGAACTGATGAAGGACATGAAGGACAGATCCAAGGAACCCAAGAAATGCCAAGGAAGATAAATGAAAAGAGACCCATTCTTGTGCACACAATAATAAAGCTGAAAAATAAACCAAAGGAAAATCCTTTAAAAGCTAGATAAAAATCCTCTCTCAGAGGCTCTTGTCAAAAAACAAACAACAGGTAACATTCACTGAGCTCTGACCATGTTAGGTTACAAGATTACCTTCTGAAGAATAGCAGTAAGACTAATTATTTCTAAATTAAGAGAATGGAAGCTGGCGAACAATTAAATAATACTGTGTGCGTCTGTGCTGAAAAGTATTGCAGACGAGGTTTCCATGCCCCTCAAAATAGCCTTTGAGAATGAAAATATCTTTGTCTACCAAAGGTGACAATGTGAAACTCTGTCTCAAAATAATAATAATAATAATTGATGGAATCCGTGGATGCTAAAACCATGGGTGAAAGATTTTATGGGAACAAAATATTTACACAGTCAGAAATAATTTAGCCACCCAGTGTGTAGTGATTACAAATGGAAAAATAGTAAATTGATAGTGGAAAACTCTGGTGAACAAAGTGAATCAATGATGCATTACTTTCTTTTAAAGGGCATTCTCTTGGGGTGGTGCCTGTGGCTCAAAGGAGTAGGGTGCCGGCCCCATATGCTGGAGGTGACAGGTTCAAACCCAGCCCCGGCCAAAAACTCAAAAAAAAAAAAAAAAAAAAAGGCATTCTCTTTCTGGTAATGTTAAAGTAGCTCCAATTGTATCAATTTTCTGGATAATACCAATAATCTGGATAAAATTTTAAAAATCCATAGAGTGTGACCAACAATATGTTAGTGGTATAGATCTTAATGCCAATAGTAAAAATAAAGAAGTATAGCTAAAAACTCATCAATAAATTGAAATAAAACATATTTGGCCAAATAAAAAGAAGCCAAGAAAAGAAAATCAAAAGATCAAAAACAAACAAAAAAGAAGACCAAGGGAAAGAAAAAAGAAAACAAGAAAGGCCAACAACAAATACTAAAATGGAAGAAATAAATTTTATAATACCATTTATTTAAGTAAACTTAAATAATCACATCAACTGTAAAGGATTAAACAAATCAATGAAAAAGCAGAGATTATCATAAGATGAAAAAAGCAAGATCATATGATATGTCATCATGACAGATGCATTTCAAATATAAAAATAGCAAAGGTAAATCAAAAGTAAAAGGATGAAAATTATATGCCCTGAAAACCCTTAAAAAGGATGGACATACTCAAAGAAGGATGAATATTTGTTAGAAAACGTTCACATAGGTTCCCACCATCCAAACATAGGAATATTGAGCATTGATAATAATAAAGGTGGATGAGAATTCAATAAATTAAAAATAAATAAATAAATCCATAGTAACATTTCTCTGTAGTGAAGACTACCAGGTATTACACATCAAAGAAATGCTAAAATTTTAAAAACACAATTAAAAAATTAATTGAGATAAGAATAATTGATGGAGGCTTGACACCTGTAGCCCCAGCTACATACACTGGGGCTGGCGGGTTCAAACCCAGCCTGGGCCTGCCAAACAATGACAACTACAACAACAATAACAACAACAACAACAAAAGTAGCCGAGTGTCATGGCAGGCACCTGTGGTCCCAGCTACTTGGAAGGCTGAGGCAAGAGAATCACTTAAGCCCGAGAGTTTGAGGCTGCTCTGAGCTGTGACACCACTGAGGGCAACAAAGTGAAACTCTGTCTCAAAAAATAATAATAATAATTGATGGAATCAATGGATGCTAAAACCATGGGTGAAAGATTTTATGGGAACAAAATATTTACACAGTCAGAAGTAATTTAGCCACCCAGAAAAGTGTGTAGTGATTACAAATGGAAAAATAGTAAATTGATAGTGGAAAACTCTGGTGAACAGAGTGAATCAATGATGCAACAGACTAACACAGCAAAAATGATATCCTAAAAAGAAGAGAAACAGCTTCTGGAGTTTTCCAGCCCAGATGGCCTCACCCAACTCTGACCACTAGGAAACGGCTAACAAATGGAGCAATGTTTTCTAAAATAATTTTTCTGCTACTCTTCAAAAATATCATGAAAGACATTCAAAGAGTAAGGCAATGTTCCAGATTAAAGGAAACTCAAAAGGCGTCACAGCTAAATTCTAGGTAGTCATCCTGACTGGGGTACTGAACGAAGAGTTCCTACAGAGGGCATTGTGGCGAAACCGATAAAACTGGAATTTAGACAACTGATTAAATAATACATTATGCCCGTGTTAAATTTCCTGAATTTTTTGACTGTATTATAGTGATATCAGAAAATGTTCTTTTCTTTTAAGAAATACAAACTAACAAATATGCCAAACTGCTAACAGTGAGCCTGTGTAAAGAAACTCCATTGTACTAGCCTTAAAAATACTTGGAAAGTCTGAGGTGGCACCTGTGGCTCAGAGGAGTAGGACGCCAGCCCCATATGCCAGAGGTGGTGGGTTCAAACCCAGCTCTGGCCAAAAAAAAAAAAAAAAAAAGGACTCATTTCAGTTATTAATTAGTTAATATTAATTATTAATTAAAATTAATTAATCATTAATTTATATAGTTCATTGTATTAGTAACACATAAGATTATTTTCATAGATGCTGAAGAGGACATCAGTAAAAGGCAACATTCATTCTTGGTGAAAACCTGCAACAGAGGGCCGAGAGCAGCAGCTCACGCCTGTAATCCCAACACTCTGGGAGCCAAGGCTGGTGGCTCGCTTGAGCTCAGGAGTTCAAGACCAGCCTGAGCAAGAGCAAGACCTCACCTCTACTAAAAATAAGAAAACTAGCAGGGCGTTGTGGCAGGTGCCTGTAGTCCCAGCTACTCGGGAGGCTGAGGCAGGAGGATCACGTGAGTGGGAGGCTGCTGTGAGCTGTGATGACAGCTCTCTACTCAGGGTACAGAGTGAGACTCTACCTCAAACAAACAAAAAACCTGCCATAGAATCAAAATATATGAATACTTTCCTAATGATACAATGCACGTTCTTCAGCATTTTGTTTGGAGGATAAACATTAGAAGTGTTCTTATCAAGCCCCAGAAAAAGGCCATGATTCCCATCATCTCTATTATTGCCAGTGCTCTGTACTTCTCTCTCCATGTTTGTCTGCTTTGACTGACTCATACTTTCAGAATAATAAGAAGCCTGAGAATTGGAAAAGAAGCAGAACTTTCTCTCTTTGTATATAATATGACAATGTACCTGAAAAACCCAATAAATCAAAGCTAAACCAATATATAAACACAGAGACACAGAAATATGCAGAATTTAGTGGTGTGGAAGATACACAATGAGCATGAACGTCAACTGCCTTTAAATAGACAAATAACAATTATTTAGAAAATACAATGGAAAGAGAAAATCCACTTAAAATAAAACTAAAGAATAATTTGTATGAATAAATGTAATAAAAATATGCAAAATCAGTATGTGGAAAACTCAAAAACACATGGAAAGATTCAACATAGACCTCAAGAAGTGGAAATGCATTTCTTGCTCTTGGACAGAGAAAATTAACATCCTAAAGACATTGTGTGATCAAGTTAAACGTATGTATAACGTATGTGATTTATAACAATCACGATAAATAATACCAATATTTATTCTCCTGCATCTCAACAAGGCTTTTAGCAACATATGAAAATAAGAATGAACCTTACAAGGAGAAAAAGAACAATGACCACTGAGGAATTTACCCTGGAATAATACAAAGCAATCCAAGTGTTCCTCCATTGAAGACGGCTTGAACAAATTTTGGTTTATTCCCATGGTAGACTAATATTTGGGAGGCTGAGTCAAGAGGATCACTTGAGCCCAAGAGTTTGAGGTTGCTGTGAGCCCTGATGCCACAGCACTCTATCCAGGGTGACACAGTGAGATGCTATCTCAAAAAATAAAAAATTATAAGGAATATCTTTGTAAATGGTTATGGAGTTATTTCCTGAATGTTTTATCACCTGCAAAAAGGAAGGTATAAAGAATATGATACACTTTTATACAAGAAAGACTGGGAAATAGCACACATGGATACACACGTATACCACATGGATACACACGTATACCACATGGATACACACATATACCACATGGATACACACGTATACCACATGGATACACACATATACCACATGGATACACATGTATACACTTGTTTGCAGAACAGGAGGATAGATGTGAAAATGATGAAACAGTTTTGCTCTGGTGACAGGAGGGGATGTAATGGGTGATACTCGTGTGGGACCACTTTCGGTGTATCTTTTTATAGAGTTTTGAATTTTTTGAACAGTGTAAAGGTTTTATGTATGCAAAAGTAAAGTTATATCAAAATGAAAAAAACAAATGTGAAAATATGTATACACATAGAAACAAAGTTTGCAATTCAAATTGATAATACAACCACAGATAAAAAAGAATTAAAGTAACTTTTGAACACCACAGTGTTGTAATCATGCATTCCTTAAAGGTTATATTTCAAAGTTTAAAATACTAAAAAAGAAAGAAAAAAAGAAAACTTGTGAAGGAACCTTGACCTCTATTTAGGAGGCTTGTTAATGGTAGTTATTAATATGCAATTCTGAAACTATTTTATACATTATGAAATAAAGAAAATGTGTAAATGCTGCAGACTAGGGTTCTCAGGGTGGTAAAAGGCAAAAGCAAATATACGACCAGTCTCATCTTGAATTGGTTATCAAATATGAAGTCAGAATTTTAAGGAAAAATTTATGTCCCCTAATTCCTCCCCTGAAGGAGCTAGGCAGGAAGAACAGGCAGCTGGGGGGGCAGCCCCGAGCTCAGAGCTTGGCTTCTAAATACCATTTCCCACTCCAGAAAACCAGCGCTTCTCTGAGCAATGGCTGACTTCAGATCAGACTTTGGGAAAATACAAAGTCACCTTGAGATATGCTGTTTGTCCAAAAGGCAGAGCAGTGCTCAACACTGTTCTCTGCCGTGGACCCTCAACCACGAATCAATACGGAAAGGATTACACGATTAGAAAACCACCATCTTGCAATCCCCAGTGCAATAATTGATTCAGGCCAGAACCATCATTAGATGCTAAAAACCCCGGGTGGAAGAAACTGGAGATGCTTCCAGGTCGCAGTCTCAGAGGGAGTGATATTTTACCAGTTACCAAAGGAAATATACACCACCTTATTTGCATACTATATACTAACCACTAAAGAAACTTTTTTACTCTGAGACCTGACCGTAACCGCCTTAACCTGTCACTGATAGGACAACCTGAGATTATGTGTCTCCTGATACGTGGCAAGTAAGAAGTACTCACGTCCCCCCGTGTAATATTCTCACCAAAGGTATTGAACCTAAATCAAATCAGGAAGAAATAAGCAGAAAACTCCAGCACACAAAATAGCATACTAGACAACCAGCCTGGCTTTTCCAAAAACACAAGTGAAATGACAATAACTTTATAAGCAAATTGAGTGTATTCTAGACTGAAAAAGACTGGAAACATAACAATGAACCTTTGTCAGAGGAACCAGCTCTAAAAGTCATTTTGAGAGCAACGGTGGAAATTTTAATATTAACTCCATTTTAGGTATTATTAAATCATGTTAATTCTCTTAAGTGTGGTGATGGCATTATGTTTGTATAGAGGAATGCTTTTATTCTTAAAGAAGCAGTGTTGGTCACACGCAGGCATCGATAAACTTACTGTTAAGTTTATTAAAAAAACACAAAAACAAAAACGAGTGCAATAAAGACATTTTCCAACGCGTAAAAAACCAAGAGACCGTCTCGCCAGCCAATCTGCACTGCAGGAAACAGTAAGGGGAGGTCTTTAGGCGGAAGGGAAAGGATTCCAGACGGAAGGTCAGAGACGCAGGAAGGAAAGAAGGGTCCTGGGAGAGTCTAAATGAAGCACTAAGTGTACGAAATAACAATGACACCGTGTGGGGCGTAAGATTGATGGAGAATGCCCACAGGGGTAGGGTATGAGTTGAAGTTGGCTAACGGACTCACAGTATTCTATTGAACTTTCTGGAAACCTTTCAAAGTTACCAAATTGACATTAGATTTTGATAAATCAAGGATGGAAGTTGTCTGTCGGGCCAGGTTTCTCAGCCCCAGCGCTGCTGACACTTTGGGCCACATTCTCCTTATTACAGAGAGTTTGGCGTCATTTCTGGCCTCTATTCACTAGTCGCCACTGGCAGCTCTGTCCACTCCACCCACTGCTGCCTTGTAACATCCAGAATCATGCCATTATAACATCCGAATGATCTCCAGACTCTGCCACATGGCCTCTGGAATCTGGCCAGTCACGAACCACTCCACTAAGGTGAGCAGAGCAGAGTAGTAACCGAGCATATGGCCTTCTAAATTGTAAACCAGAACACTGGAAAGATTCATAAAATCAACAACCCAAAGATTAAAAAAAAGAGCATGGAGTGGGTGGGACTAACCAGAAGCACCTTGTGGGATGAGAGATTTCAACTCCACCAGAACATAATCGCATTAAAACATAAACGCATGAAATGTTCCATTTGACAGACAAAGAGAACTGTAAGATGGTGCAGGGCCCACCCCATCCTGGGTCCGCCGCAGACCCTCCTCCTGGGAAACCCCTGACCTGCAGTTGGGCTCCTGGAGTTCCACCCAGTGGTTCTTCCCAGGTCCAAAACCCCACGTGCTTCAGAATCCCAGGGTGAGCTGTGTCAAAAGAATTGTGTATCTGTGCCCCTCCTCACACCCAGTGACTTGAGTTTTGGGGTGCAGTGGATGGGGATACAGGCCTTCACGTTTTGAGAACCAGAGTGAGGGTAAAAGGGGGAAGGAAGAGGAGGGAGGGGCGTGGGGCTGTCAGGAGAGGGTGGAAGGCAGGGGAGGAGACACTTGTGGGTGTCCACCGGTGTTTGGGGTGCGGTTCACAGAGCAGACAGGTCTTCATTCCAGCTCGGCCTCACCTGGGAGAGCAGAAAGCCCACCAGGAGCTGGTGGGCTATGCCTGGGGCCCATGGGCCCTTGCCTGGGACTGTAGGAGCAAAGTCTCTTTTTTCCAGCTGTCTTAGGGAGACCTGGTTATAAGCAGAAAAACCACGCTCAGAATGAGTCTGAGGACGCTGCCCTAACTGGGTGTATTATAAGCTGCAAAGTCAGCGGCTTCACGCTACAAATGAACTGCCTTCCAGTTCTGCGGCTCAGAAGTCTGGTACCAGCTGCCCAGGGCTGCACCTGGGGGTCACAGGGCCGCGCTCCCCTCTGCAGGCTGGCATGTTCCGTTGCCGGACCCAGCTTCCCTCCGCCAAGGTCCCCGTCTTGTGCTCCGTCTTCAGAGACAGGCAGGCAGGTGGCCGAGTCCTTCTCGTGTCCTGTCTCCCACTCTTCTGTGTTAATCTCTTTCTCTGACCCAACTGGGAAATAAGTCCTCGAGAGCTGCCCCTGGGTGGTCCGGGCCCTCTCCGCATCTCAGAGTCCTTACCTTTATCACAAATTCCCTTAGCCACGCCAGGCGACATCTTCGTGGGTTCTCGTGATTGGGGGGGTCATCCTTGGGGGACCAGGCCATTGTTCTGTCCCCCTCAGAGGGAGACTGTGCGAAGTCCCTGAGGTCTCCAAGGCAGAACTTTGCTGATAAATCCATCCAGACAGGGCTCTGGGGACCCGTTTGTCAGTATCCTGGAATTACTCTGTTGGTGGGGGAGGGGGGAGGGCCAGTCCTGGGACAGGGCGTTTGACTGGTTGAGTTCTGATTACAAGCCCATTCCCAACCCAACAGAGGGGGAGAGTAAAGGAGGAATGGGGTGATGAGCTGCTAAAAAATAAAACCCAAGTGTCGCTACATCAGACAGGGTTGGGCGAAGGGTCACTCGGCTGTCACACTAAGCGGGCAAGAGAGGGAACCCCAGTAGTTAGGCCTAAGTCACTGCACAAACCAGGTTACATGATCCCGAGTGAGGAGGGCCTGGGCTAGGGTGGGAACCTTGACTTTTTTCTGGAAATAGCAGCAGCAACATACGCGTGGGATTACCTGTAAGGTGTACTGAATTTTTAATCTTCAATGCATATTATTATAGCAAAGTATAACAAATTGCTTAAGCTTATAGGACACTCTTGCCTTTAATTAATGAGTAAACGCGTGGCTTCTATTCAGTGAAACTGATGTACTGTCTCAGTTCCCAAACGTCCTGCCTTCCCGTTTCCACCGAAACCATCCTGTGCGCGCCCGGAGCAGCAGCGGAGGCCACGCGTGCGCGATCCTTTTTATGACCTGCGCCTAATTAGTTTTTTATTGTCATCTTCCAACTCATGCTTAAAGGGTACAAATAGGGGCAGTGTGACTCCCAATACCGATTAATAAGCATCCAGACCTGGTCCTGGGTGTATTTCTGGTGCGGGATCAGCGTGGGATCAGCGCGCCCCTCCGTCCCTTCTCGCCGCAGCTCCTGCGCGGTGCAGAGAGGGGACTCGGAGGGGCGCAGCGCGAGGCTCTGCCTTTCTTGCGTCCTTGTGGTGACTGCGGCTCACCTGCCTGTCCTTCACTGCCTCTATTAGGCCTGGCTAGTTAAAGCAAAAGGGAGAAAAAGAAGCAGAAAGCTGGTGGGTGTTGGAGCTTGGAAGTCCGGAGATCCTCAGCTAATTGCCGGTCCTAACAGGCACAATTAGCTGCTACAAGCCCTTTGAGATGGCCCTGGGCCTTTCTCAGGTAGCAGCCATCACTAGATAAAGCTGAAATGTGCTCCACTTAGAGAGACACTTACAGACAGGAGTGTCACAGCCTGCCAATTACACTCTCCCTGTACACGCAGTCACTTCCCAGAGAGACCCAGGACCCAGAGAAGGACCCGGCATTAAAGGCGCACGGGGCAGGCTGCTCTCAGCCCCAGGAAGCCGGGCTGCAGCTGCCTGAAGGGGGGAGGAAAGCCACGTGTGTTGGGGGGAGGGGGCTTCGCAAATTAAACCCTTATTGCTGAGTCCATTAGAAACTCTATTTCATGGACATTTGCCACTTACATTTTTTTTCTCATGTGCTAACTTCCTGGCAAAACCACCTCCTGCCCCCACCTCCTCTTATGTCTTGGGGAGGGGCGAACTCAGACAAAAATTGGACATTTCACTAGAAGATGAAGACAGCTTGGTGCTGGGGAAAGAGGGCTTAACTAGGTGCCTGGATTCCCTCCCCCACCCCCAATTATATAGCTACACATTAAAGGCGTATCTTGCGCAGAGAGCTAGGTTCTAAGACGCTGGGTAAGATGAAAACCACGTTTCAAGGGTTATTTTGGTTGCATATACTGTAAAGGATCAATAAAGCACAATGTAAGTGAATCTGTGCAGAAAGCACCATTCAGTAATTCATATACATAAATGCCAATGCAATTGGAGTGGACAATAGGAAGTACAAATATATAATTTTTAAGCCCTCATCAAACAAAAGGAAAGGATTAATGGTGGATGGAGTTGTATTTCTGTGTGTTAAGGTGTGTGTGCCACGCGACTTTGCTCTACCACCTTGGGGAACTCATCAGGCCCTTTCGGGGACTCGGTTTTCCCATCTGCAGAGGAGCCAGCTGGATGCAATAGTCTAGCTGTGATATTGCTGCTGGAGCTGGTGTTCCAAATTCTGTGATCTCAGACAGGGCACTCCTGTAAGGCGACTGCCACCATTCTAGGTGTCTCCTCCAGCCCAGCCTCACACTTGCTCTGCAGACCCTGAAGACTTGTGCTGGGCTCCGTGCACACGCACACTGCGGCCGTGCTGGGCTCCGTACACACGCGCACCGCCGCTGTGGTGGGCTCCGTACATGCTCACACTGCCGCCGTGGTGGGCTCCGTACACGCTCACACTGCCGCCGTGGTGGGCTCCGTACACACGCGCACTGCCGCTGTTCTGGGCTCCGTACACTCGCGCACTGCCGCTGTGCTGGGCTCCGGACACACGCGCGCTGCCGCTGTGGTGGGCTCTGGACGTTCGCGCACTGCCGCTGTGCTGGGCTCCGGACACACGCGCGTGCCGCTGTGGTGGGCTCTGGACACTCGCGCGCTGCCGCTGTGCTGGGCACCGTACATACGCGCGCTGCTGCTGTGCTGGGCTCCGTACACTCACGCGCTGCCGCTGTGCTGGGGTCCGTACACACGTGCACTGCTGCTGTGATGGGCACATCCCTGCCCTGCTGCACACGTCTACAACTGACCGTGGTCATGAGGCAGGCTCTTGTGAACAGCTGGAGTCCAGGGCTGGTGAAATCCGGATGATGAGAAAGCTGGAACACCTGGAATAAGCAATAGCTCTGAAACCCCTAGAAGGCCGCTGAGCAGTTTCAGAGCGGTGTCATCCTTTTCCTGGTGATGTGTGCTCTGGGGAGGGCTTGGGGCAACTAAGCAAAGCCTCCTGCCTCTTTGGTTTCCATAGCCAGGTCTATGTCAAACTCCACTTGAGATCACTCCCTTTCCAGATGGTTCTGGGAAGTTTCAATGCACGGTGAGTCACTGGTCTTCAGAGAAATCACCAGGAGGGAGGCTATGGTGGGAAAAATCACCAGCAGACACCTGTGCACAGCTGAGAAACCTGGGATCTGTCCCTTCTCTGCTATTTCCTTGCTGTGTGACACTGGGCAAGTTACTTAACCTTTCTGATCCTCTCTCCCCTGGTTTTATAAATGAGGGTGTTTGTGGTTCCTTGTGTTATTGGTTCCTGCTAGCTTTGATATTTGAGGATTCAAAGTTCTCCTTCCTGTGAGTTTGTTCAATGTCTGATCATGACAACGAGTGCCCCCAAGGAGGGGGATGAACGTTTGTGTCACATAAAAGGATGCTGTTTTGCTGTGCAAAGCAGTTCTTAGCAAAAGCATTCCTGACAATTTGTGACCTGAGAGGGCCGTGTCTTACACATTCTGCCTCCACTTCAGAAGGACCATCTCATTTCTCTGCTCCCATTGACTGTTGACCTTGGGGAAGGCAGTGTTTTGTGATTGTTTCAACCAACTATAAACTAAGAATTAGACACCAGGGCAAAGAAATGATCATCTTTTCAACACATGGTGCCAGAATAATTGAGTAGCTATGGGGATGGGGTGCCAAACACCTTGACCTTTTCCTCACACCATATGCAAAAAGCAATTCAAAATGAATTCCAAATGTAAGAGCTAAATTCATAGAACTTTTGAAAAAAATAAGAGAAAATTTTTGTCACCCGAGGCTAGATTTCTTAATGCACAAAAGGCATAAACCATAAAAGAAAAAAATAATAGGTCAGATTTCATCAAAATTAAAATCTCTTTCTAGTTGAAAAAAAATTAAGAAACTAAAAAGGCAAAAAGCAGTTACAACTGATTAATAAGAAGATAAATAGCCCTACTAAGTAAAAGATGGGCAAGAGATTCCCATGTGCACTTCAAGCAAGATCATTTAAGAAAGGCAACTAAACATATGAAAAGAGGCTCAATATCATTGGCCATTCAGGACACACAAATTAAAACCACAGTGAAGAATTGTCCTTTTCCTGGTGATGTGTGCTCTTAACATCTGAAAAATCAATTGAAAATTATGCATGAGTCTATTTGGGGGGAGGTGCTCTCCACTCCCTTCCATTTGTTTATGCATCTTTATGCCAATACCATGCTGTTTTGGTCACTGTTGCTTTATAGTGTGTTTTAAAGTTGACCAGTGTGTAATGCCTCCATCTTTTTTGTAGTTGTTGTTAATATTGCTTTGGCTGTTTGGGATGTTTTATGATTCCATACAAATTGTAGGGGGGTTTTGTTTCTATTTCTATGAAGAATGTCATTGGTATTTAGATAGTGCATTGAATATGTAGACCAATTTGGATAGTATCAGCATTTTAACAATGTGGACTCTTCCAATCCATGAACATGGGATATCTTCCTGTGTATTCATATCTTTACTCATTTTTTTCATCCATATTTCAATATAGAGATCTTTTACCTCTTTGGTTAATTTTATTCTTAAATATCTGAATTTTTGTGGCTACTATGAGATTGATTTCTTGATTTATTTCTCAAACAATTCGCTATTAGCTTTTAGAAATGATATTGATTTTTGTATATTGGTAGATGAAAAACCTGTACACTGAAACCTATGAAACATTAATGGAAAGGAATTAAAGGAGGCAGAAATAAATGGAAGGATATTCTGTGTTCATGGATTAACAGAATTAGTATTGTTAAAGTGTCCATACTTTCCAATGCAATCTATAGTTTCAATGCAATCCTAAATAAATTTCTAATGATATTTTTCACAGAAATAGTAAAAAAAATCTAAAATCTGTATGGAACCACAAAAGCCCCCAAATACCCAAAGTAAACTTAAGCAAAAAAAAAAAAATAGCTAGAGGCATCTAGCTGACTTTAAAATATAATACAAAACATAATAATCAAACAGTATGCTGCTGGTATAAAAATACATTTAGGCCAATGAAACAGAACAAAGAGCCCCCCCCAAATATATACACAAGTATGGCCCACTGATTTTTAACAAACATGCCAAGAACACAGAATGAATAAACAACAAGTCTCCTCAATAAGTGATGCTGGAGAAACTGGATAATCACAAGCAGAAGAATGAGACTAAATGCCCATCTTTCACCATATACAAAAACTCCATACGGGTTATGACCAAAATGCAAGACCTGAAACTTGATATTACTACTACAAAAACAAAAATAAAAAACCATCTTTCACCATATACAAAAACTCCATACGGGTTAAGACCAAAATGCAAGACCTGAAACTTGATATTACTACTACTACAAAAAAAAAAAGGGAGCGGCACCTGTGGCTCAAAGGAGTAAGGCACTGGCCCCCTATGCCAGAGGTGGCGGTTTCAAACCCAGCCCCGGCCAAAAAGCACAAAAAAAAAAAAAAAAAGAAAGAAAAAAAAGGGAGGGGGAATGTTTCATGACATTAGACCAGGCAACCAGTTTTTGAATATGACTCTAAAAGCAAACATAGACAAATGGGATTATATCCAACTCAAAACATTCTGCATAGCAAAAGAAACAACAGATTAAAGAAGCAATCCATAGAATGGAAGAAAATGCTGTGTGTAACAAGAGGCTAATATCCACAACATGTAAGGAATGCAGACAACTCAACAAATAGCAAAATAATAATGACAATAATATTTGATTTTAAATGAGCAAAAGACCTTAGTAGACATTTATCAAAGGAAGATATAAAAATGGCCGAAAAGTATGTGAAAAAAGCCTCAGTGTAACCAGTCTTTTAAAAAATGCAAACCAAAGCCAGAAGGTATCACCCTACTCCAGTTAGAATGGCTATTATCAAAAAAGACAAAATATAACAGTGTTGGTAAGGACGTACATCAAAGGGAACCCTTACACTATCGGTGGGAATTTGGTGAGGATGGACGTGGAGAACAGCATGGAGTTTCCTCAAGAAATTAAAACTAGAACGTCCTATGATGCAGCAATCCCCCTACTGTGTGTCTGTTCAAAGGAAAGGAATTCAGTATGTTGAAGAGATTTCCTCACTCCCATATTAATTGCAGCACTAGCCACAACCGCCAAAATATAGAATCAAATTCAGTGTTAGTCAACAGGTGAATGGATAAAGAAAATGTTTATACACGATGGAATCCTATTCGGCCAGAAAAAGAGAAACGAAATCCTGTCATTTGTGATACCATGGATGGGCCTGGAAGACGTTATGATAAATGAAATCAGCCAGGACAGAAGGACAAATGTCCCATGATTTCACTCATAAATGGAATTTACAAAGTCCATCTGATAAAAGCAGTGGTTACCAGGGAAGGGAGAGGAAGGGAAGAATGGGGAGAGATCGGTCAGTAGGTAGAAAGTTACCCTTAGGTAAGAGAAATAATTTCTGAGATTCAATTGCACAGTAGGATGACTGAGTATTTCGGAATAGCCAGAAGAATTCTGAGTGTTCTCACTACAAAGAAATACTAAATGTTTGAAGTGATAGCTGTGCTAATGTCCCTGATTTGATCATTACGCAATGTACACACATATGGAAAATCCTATTTTATCCCATAAACATGTGTAATTATTATATGTCGATTGAAAAAAAAAAGAAATCAGCTAAAGCATTATTAGTTTTTGTAAGAAGAAACTTAGACTATGATCGGAGCCTGTTAAGTATCATTGTAGTGTTTGTATATCGCTGAGTCTAATAAACCATTTATAGTTCCCATTTTAAAAAAACCCACAAGATGCCACCATACACCCCCTAAAACAGCTACATTACCAAGACCAACAACAGCAAGAGTTGACAAGGACATGGGGCAACACTCAAGTATCGAGGGCAGGAATGTAAAATGATGACATCAATTGGGGAAGCAATTTGGAAATTCATTCATAAGGTTGACCATGAATGTGCCTTATGACCCAGCAATCCCACCACTAGGTATTTATTTATCCAAGAGAAGTGAAAACATACACTCCATGCAGAGACTTGTACACGAATGGTTCTAGGAGCTTTCTTCATAATAGCTGAACCCTGGAAAGGGTCTGAATGTCCAACAGCTTGTGATGAATAAACAAAGTGTGATATATCCGTACGATGAAATAATATTCAGCAACAATGGTAGATGAAGCAGTACTCACACGGGCTACAATGTGGATGAGCCCCCCAAAAGCATTATGCTAAGTAAAAGAAACCAGACAGAAAATACTAGGTACTGTCAGATTTAATTTACATGAAATTCTATAGCAACAGAAAATACATTGGTGGTTGTCCAGGTCTGGGGATGAAAGTGGTGTTGTCTGCAAAGGTACCCAAGAGGACCTGGGGGGCCAGGAAAGTTCTAAAAGTCTTCCTGTTGTGGCAGTTGCTTGATTGACAAAACCTCATGAAACCACAGGTTTAAATGGGTGAGATAGGTTGGTGCAGTGGCTGTCATCAGTAATTCCAGCACTCTGGGACGCTGAGGTAGGTGGATCACCTGAGCTCAGGAGTTCAAGACCAGCTTGAGCAAGAGCAAGACCCTGTCTCGACTAAAAATAGAAAAAGTAGCCAGAGTGGTGGAAGGCACCTGTAGCCCCAGCGACTCAGAAGGCTGAGGAAGGAGGGTCACCCAGAAGTTTGAGGTTGCTGTGAGCTATGATGCCATGGCACTCTACCTAGGGTGACAGAGTGAGACTTTGTCTCAAAAAATAAAATAAAAATAAACTGGGTACTGGGTAAAATACCAACCAACTGGGTGTCATGCTCAGGGTGCGTATGGCAGGGTCCAGGGCATCTTACTAAGGGCCTGCCAGCAGCCTGGGAGTCAGGGTGCCTGAGCCTCCCCATTAGATAGATTCCCTCTTCAAAAGGCCACCGCCCCTGCACTCAAGGCCACTTCCACAGACCTCAGTGTGGCAGGTGCGACTGAGGAGCAGGGGAGCTGAGAGCTAAAGCAGAGTGGAAGGGAACCAGCTGTCCAAGCATCACCCTCTCCGTCATCAGACCTGTGAGAGTGGCAGGAGAGCTACAGCAGGGCCCGGGAGATGGTGAGGATGAGGTGCTTAGTGAAGTGGCCATGTCTCTTTGAGGGACAGAGGTGTTGAAAGTGATTAGTTTGCCCTTTGTGTTGGCATAAAGATGTGTTTATAGGAACTTTCCAAAATCATCTCAGGAAGCCAGTGCACAGAAGGTTCTAACTGAGAAATCTTTCTTGGTCGTTGGTGAAAGGGTTCACATCTCACGGCTAGGGAAGCACGACAAAGACAGAGTTGGGAGGGCTGCCTGTGAGGCCACAAGATTCCCGAGGGCCCCGGGGCTGTGCCGTGTAGGCTGTGCCTACAGGCTGCCTGTGGGATGATGCGCCCCTGAACCCTTCCTCGGAATGAGATTCTTGGAGGCAGGAGGGGCAGGAGGACTGACAGCCTCTGCCTCTCCAGGGCTGACTGGGTTTTGTTTCCCTTTCAGCTTCTATCTGTTTTCTCCACTAATGGATTTTGTCTCTTTTAATAATGGAAGAGGGAGGGGCAGGCCACCCTGTGCATGGTCTCCAAGGCCACCCCTCACTCAGAACCTCTAGTTCAGATTTTGAATTCTCAGGAGCAGGACTGTGGTAGGGGTTAGGTGTGTGCAGCTGGTCCAAACCACGGGGAACTGGGCTGGAAGCTGGACCATACCCTCTAGCAGAACCTTCTGGGCTGGGAGCAGGGGGACAGTTGGGGGTCAGGGAAGCTGTCAAGGGGCCCACCCCTCCTCTCCAGGCTGCAGCCTGCTTACTGAGGCAATGAGACGGTTGACCTGGACTGCTCTCTCTAGAACCCCTTCAAAGTGTTAGACTGTAGGATTCTGTGGCTCTCTGCCCTCTGCAGAGGTAGCTGGTTTTCTCTGTGGATGATCTAAGAACCTCCGAGAGCCATGCTTGCTAGGAAGGTGCTGCCCTGTGGAGGGAAGGGCTGCCACACCCAGTTATGCAGCCCCGGGAATAGTTGAAGAATCAGTTTGCCTTTCCAGAGTCTATGCAAGGCGTGTTCCAGCAGAGATGCCTGCAAGAAGCTGAGCCCCCCATCTTCCCCAGCACTGCCCCCTCCACCAGCCCTCGCCACATGCAGACGCCCACTGAAAATCAGGGACACTTTCTCCCAAAGGTGGCTATGCCAGCTCAATGCTTCACCTGAAAATGGCATTGAAATGACAAGCCTGATGTTGACAATGGGATTTCTCGTTCCTTCCTCTTAATCTTCAACCCAGCGAAGAACCAGGTGGTCCCAACAAACACTCGCGTTCAGAGGCTCATCGAATGTGGGTAGAGGCTGCGTCCACTGCCTCAGAGCAAAGAGGAGTCTAGACGTGACCAGGAGGGAGGCACAGTGATCAGAAGTGGGAATGCACACCCTGGTATAGCGACTCAGCGCCTGGCCTGAACTGGACTTCAGGGAGGTGGGGCGTGAGCAGATGCTGACCTACCTGTATCTTTCTCCAAAAGAATAGAGCAAATCTTCCAAAATCCCTCAGGTTTGCTGAGGACAAGGAAAAGGCTTTGTGTCCTCCTGGCCATGGTATGAACTGCATCAAGGAGGGATTCTTTAACCCTGGGAGATGTGAGGGTGTGTGTATGTGCGTTTGTGCACACATCAGGGTGCGGGCTTCTTCCTTTGCAACCTTGGGGTGAGTACAGTAGAATAGTGTATCCTCTTACAACCAAGGTGTACAGGCAGGGCTTGTGGGGTCAGCAGGTGTGCAGTTGGAAAGAGGAAGAAGAGGCCAGGATACCGTGGGTGTTGGTTGGTAGGCCACGCACAACTGCAAGGAAGTTCAGGACCAGCTACGTAATTTGCAGGGCCCAGATGCAAAATGAAAATACAGAAACTGTTGCTGGAAGATGGCTAAGAATTTCAAGATGGCAACGGCAGGACAGTAGGCCAGGTGGAGGTGCTACTGAGTGCCGTACCTGGGACTGTGCAGGTGACACGTCCACGAGTCTGTTCCTGACCAGGTCTCACCTGTTTCCACCTGATCCACACAGAGACTTCACCTTTTGCACTTTCCCCAGCACCATCCCCAGGGGGTTTCACCTTGAGCCCTCTTGGCCATGTCACCACCTTCTTCTTGGTGTCCAGCTCTATGTCTTACACTCTGCACAGTGGGGTGAACTGACTGAGAAATTTACTGTCTGGTCCAATGCTAGAATGGTGCATCTAATGCAGTCTCCACATTGGTGTCCACGCCATGGTGCCCACTGTGTGCACAGCTGGTCAGGAGCTATAGCCGGGTAGATTCTGCTACCAACCCCTAGCAGAGGCTCATCCTTATGAAGTCATGGGGCACGCTGGGTCCTGGAGGTGGTTAGGAAACCTGACTTGAGATCCCAGGGACGGGATGAGGCCCTGTGGGTTATCTGCAGAGGACCCTGCAGATATTCAGTGCTGAGGTCTTCCTGGAAGAAACTACTCTGTGCTATGACCCTGGAGGACCTCCTGCCCAAGCCTCTGCTCTTGGGACAGGAGAGTAGTGAGCCTGGGATATTCAGAGTCAAACCCAGCACAGCCCAGGACTGGTCCAACTGCTGTCATGACCACAAGGACAAAGACAGGCTGGCCACGGTCTCCAGAAGCAGAGCCTTATAGGGTCAGGTGGGACAGACTCTGACAGCTGGGCTGTCCACAGGAGGAATGTGGAGGCTGACACCTTTGGGACACCTAGGACACCACCACTTCTGAGCTGTGACAGCGGCTGGGTTGGGTCAACAGTTTGTCAAGTTAACCCTTCAGCCTTGTCACAATCTTAATCTTGTTGGCTATGCTGTACTCTGCTCTAGAAACACTACAGGGGTGACCGTGGGTACTATTTGCAAAAACCCAATGAGTGATACATTTAACTCATTTCATGCAGTTTTTCCCCCTCCTTTCACAAGGAGAGCAACCAGAGGCCCAGAGCTGAGATCTGAACCCAGTGTTAACACCAAGCCCATCTTACTAGACACCGAGTTGCACACTATTTTAAATTGCACAGAAACTTTATGGACATATGTTCTATGTCCGCCCAACACCAGCCCAAGAAACACTTTGAAAACTTCACATGCCCAGGCTGATTGACGAGAGGTTTTGATAGCTTTGGCCCACCAGCCATGTGTATACTAAAAAGTTTCCCCAGGGGATTCTGAACCCCAGGGCAGAGGGTTAGTGTGGGAGCAACAAGTCCAGGGCCCCTGGAAGGTCCTTCCCAGCCCCGTGTTCTCTGATGCTCGGACTCCACCTTCCATACAAAGCAAGGCTGCTTGCTCACACTATGCAGGGCGGCTCAGATTCCACTTCTCTCCCCCAGTCTCTGAGCTAGATCTAATCACAGGGCCATTTTCCCCTGTCTTCCGTGGCTTACCAAGAATAAAATTAGCCAAATGGATAAAAGCTTGTTGCAGGCATATGTAGAGCGTTTCAAAGCCCATTTGTCAAAAGACCGACCATTGCATTTATACTATGGAAACTCAAGTGCACAATGGCTCCGTCATTTAATTTTGAGGAGGAAAAAAAAAATTCAACAAGAGATGCAAAGTCGCAGGCAGCAACTGGGCAGACTTTCGTGCTGCACCTGGGCTCTGTCTACAGCCAAGTTCAATGCCATTCCCCCTCAGGGGTGCTCTCCTCCCACCCTCAAGTGCCTGGTCACTAAGAAGCAGAATAGTTCCGCCACGTTAGGTTAAACAGCTCATCAAGAGTCTCAGCAGGCTGGCCATGTGACCAGAACCTAGTGGGTAATCCCCCAGGTGACATCCTCACTGGTCACCACTGCAATGACAGCACCACCCACACCCAGGATGTGGCCACAATGTACACGGTGCCAGGAACAGTGGACATAGGTGCTGGCAGGCTGACTGGCAGGCTGGTGTTCACTGTTACAAATTTTCTTGAGCACCTATTTTTCCAAAAGTCATCTTATTCCCAGCGGTCCTACCCCATGGAGTCTGTGTTGTGCTGGTGTTTGCAGGGGGCAGTGGCACAAGGGCTGTGCCATCCCATTGTGGAGTCCTCATTTTTATCCACAAACTCAGTGGTATGGTGATAATTCCTTTCTATGCATTATTTCTGGTTACCCCGAACGTCTGGATCAGAACAACCTGGTCCTGGTGGATAATCACTGGCTCATTTAGAAACTCGGCCAGGGCAACTCGATACCCTGTGGGATGACTGTGGCTTTCCCAATGCCATAGACTCGGCCAGCGACCCCCAAACCAGCTGGACGTTGGGGACACGCGTACTCCGTAGTGTGTTTCTCTGGATGGGAACACTGGAGGCATGCATAGAGTGTGTATCAACTCAGATCCTTTCCGAGTATCAGTCATGACATTGTCCAGATGTGGGAATTAACACACACACACACAGTAGGTGATCAGGGATTCAGACAGTTACCTTTCCTCCCTCAAAGCCGATTCAACAAGTCCTCATGTTAAATCTGGAAGTAGAAGTGAGCGTTGGCTGTGTGCCAAGACGCAGAGCACATACAAGGAACGTGTGAGACGTGATTTCTGCCTGTGCAGCCCGCAAGCTACACTATCAGACTTGAGAGACTGCTGGCCCTGGGAGCCAGTGCTCCACCCCACTGCTTCCAGGAGGTGACCAGCACAGAATCCCCACACCCCAGCATTCAACAGCTCATTTCCTCATGAAGTGTCCCCAAATTGCAGCCAAGCAAGGATGGCCAGAAGTCCCTGAAGACCAATTAGCAAGTCTCCCCAGCTTCCAAAATCCCAACTTAGCAGGACATTGCCAGTCAGAGATTGGGTCTGTTTTTCCTCTTTTCCTCCTATAAAATACAGGGTGTCCCAAAAAACAGCACCATCCGTAGGGTAAGTGAGAAATTGTCACTAAAGGTGCTTTTATTTACAAAACATTCATTACAAAATTTTACAAAGACATGACCACCACAAAGAGAAAATTTTGTGACTATTTTGTAAAATTTCATGACTACTCTGTAAATTAAAGCAGCTTTAGCTACAATTTCCCATTTTTCTTACGGATGGTCACTTTCGGGGGCCACTTGCGGGCCACCCTGTGTACACTTTTCTTTCTAATATTCTTGTTCACAAGTCGGTGGCCGATGGGTTTCTTTACTGCATGTTTAAGAATAAATGGACTGTTGATTTTGTCATGCTCAGTTTTGTTGTTGGCAAACTTAACTTTTAAATGATTCAGCCACAAGACAGTAGCAGTTAATATTCTAACTTCTAGCTGGTTCTGTGTTGGACCGGTTCCTGTAAGCCAACAGAGAAGGGCAGGACACACTGGGGTGATGGAGAGAGACTTCTGAGATCAGGACAGGCTTGAAGGAAGCCTTGGAGGAGGAATCGGATGGAACAGCAGGGAAGACAAGAAAAAAGAATGGTTCAGAAGGAAGTGGCAGAGGTGATTATGTGAGCAGGGCCGGGGCAGGTGGAGGAGCACAGGATCGCAGCCTTCCCTTGGGGAACATGCTTCAGAAACCTGCACCCCCAATCAGGAGACTGAGAGAGCAATGAATGAAGATAGTAAAAGGGAGCTAGAAGACCGAGTGTTTATGAGATGTTGTGAAAGTCCTCGTGCTAAATATTCCTGGTGTTGTCTAAACTCATGACAATGACCCCTGCGTCCCTATGCTCAGTTGGGAATGCCCCGCCACACATGCGCTTCACTCTCTGGAACCTTTTCTGAATCCCCCACTTGAAGCATCCGGATGTTTGCATATGTACACATTTTCTGTTGCATATAGTAATGTGAACTCAATCCATCAAAGAATTAACAGGTACACATTGAGGACCAGCCATGTGCTAAGTGCTGCTCGGATCTGGGGATATCGCAGGGATAGAAAAGGACCCAGTTGATGGTGAACTGACGTTCTATTGGTAGAGACAGACCCAGTTGATGGGGAGCTGACGTTCTATTGGTAGAGACAGACCCAGTTGATGGGGAGCTGACGTTCTATT
>NW_003852530.1:2405753-2418982 GCF_000181295.1 Otolemur garnettii | reverse complement strand
CCCAGCTGATGGGGAGCTGACGTTCTATTGGTAGAGAAAGACCCAGCTGATGGGGAGCTGACGTTCTATTGGTAGAGACAGACCCACACATTCTCATCCTCGTTCCTCCTCTGTTTCCTCGCTCCCCACATCCCTACACAACCATACGCCTCCTTCCAAGCCTCTGGCAGGATGCTCCCCGCTAGCTGCTTCTCAGTCATGTGCCTCAGTGGCATCTTGTGGAGAAGTGCCACAGAATGCCATGTCACAGATCTGCTTCTCCTGGGACAGAATCAGGGTCTGTGGGTAGAGAGAGCTAGGCTGAGGGGCTTGGCGATGAGTTGGCAAGTGATTCACACTAGGGTTTCAGGAGCTGAGAGCCTCCTAGACAGCTCCTGGGGGACCTCAGTGAGAGCTACTATGTGACAGACGCTTGTTGGGTTCTGTGCACTGGGAAAGCAAAGGTAAGACAGGTGGGGCCTTGGGCAGCTTGCACCTCGTGTGGAGACAACTCAGCCAGCAGTCACATTTAAAGGGGCTGAGTCCTATGACCGCAAACCAGAGTGCTACAGAAACTACACAGAGGGGCATCAGGCCTGGCCTAAGGGAGGAGGGTTGGGTGGGGCTCCAGGCCAAGAAAGACCTTTAAATCTAGGTCTGAAGAATGAGGAGGAGTAAGGGAAGCAAGGTGTGTGCAGAGAGCATCACTCATGCCTTGTAGAGAGGGCCTGGAGGAAATCGCATGCAAATGTCAGAGTTCTCCATCACAAATTCTAGAGTGACTCTGGCAAACTTCCCAGGAAAGGGAAGGTGGTCGGGCCGGGCATGGTGGCTCACGTCTCTGGAAGGCTGAAGGCAGATGGATTGGTTGAGCTCAGGAGTTCAAAACCAGCCTGAGCAAGAGCCAGAGCCTGTTTCTACTAAAAATAGAAAAACTAACTGGATGTGGTGGGGGGCACTTGTAGTCCCAGCTATTTGGGAGGCTGAAGCAAGGGGATAGTTTGAGTCCAAGAGTTTGAGGATGCTGTGAGCTATGATGACATCATGGTACTCTACCCAAGGTGGCAGAGTGAGACTCTGTCAAAAAAAAAAGAAAGGAAGGAGGAAGGGAGGGAGGGATGGAGGGCGGGAGGAAGGTGACTAGGGCCCTCCCTGTTATCCCGACCTGTTGCTTTCTGGGAGTCTCTGTGCCCGTGGCATCTCTCAACATGCACCCTCTAGTCCTAACCAGTGGTGTGGGGGGTCATTCTTCAACTGTTCCTCTACTTTTCATTGATCCTGTTTCCTAAATACTTACCAGCTCCACGGCCATTATGCCTGTGGGGAGGGGCTGTGACTGCCCTGCCCAGCTCACGAGGAGGGGGCGTCAGGCACCTGCTGCTCTCTTCTCCTTACCTGTCCCCCCCTCAGGTGCACCCCCACACTTTCAGCAAGCAGATTGCCACTGAGAACCCAGATTCCTTTTATCCTGAGGATAAGGTCCGAATTCCTAAGCCTGCTTCTCCAAGACCCTGAGTTACTGGATCTGCTGAAGTTGCCAGTGGGGGTGCTCCCTTCCCCTTCATGGCCCAGCCACACAGGGCGACTTAGCGCACTTTGCCACAGGTTGGTCGCCCAGACTCTGCATGCTTCATTTTGACTTGGGGGAAGTCCTCCAATGTGAATCTGCACCAAAGAGGTGCAGACACGCCCTCTCCTGCTCACCTGGTGTGAGATTGAGACCCAGTGTCTGGTGATGCTGGCACCAGTGATAATGTCCCAGTGAGCTTTTCCCAGGGGAGGCCTCAGCTGGGATCTTGGCAGCCCCATTTCTTTCAGCTCCTGCCCAAGTCCATAGCCTTCCTGTCCCTTGATAGAGTGAGCAGTGCTCAGTAGCCAGGGATGAGGACAAGCTCCTCCCCGTTGGCAGACTAGCGGAGCTAAGGAGGACCTGCCCCAGGATGGGGTGTGAGAGTCCAAGGAGTGGTCTCAGAACCGAGGGAATGCACAGGTGAAGTGGCCTGAGTGGAACACGTCCTTCAGACTTAGTGGCCAAAAACATATGGCACAAGCAGCTTCCAGGAACGGCAGTGGGACCAGGGAGTGGGCTGCGCCCCTGTAGATTTAGGAGGGAGGAACTTGCTCACCTAAGAAATTTGACAGCAGAGGTGAATGAAGGCAGGGAGAGGGCAGTCCTCGGAGGCAGACACGGGGCTGAGAAAGAATCCCTTTCTCCATGTGAGAGAGAGGACGTTTAACTGTCCACAGGAAAGAGGCAAGAATAATGAGGTAACCCACATTCCTTCTACGCTTGTGATGTGCTGGCCACTTTTATACATGTTTTATAAGTATTAACTCTTTTCATCTTCAAAACAAGCCCATTAGGTGGGAACTGTTATTATCTCCGTTTCCCAGATGGGGACACTGGGCACAAGGCAGCCACGGGCCACCCCAAGGTTACATGTAACGCCGGGCAGTCTGGCTCCCAGACGAAGCATTTAAACACTGTACTGAAAATGCCCAGCAGGGAAATGATCATCTGACATAGGATGGGGAACAGAGTGCAGAGGGAAGGTGGGACCCGGCCCACAGCTGGGGGATCCACTCTGGGCAGGGGGAGCCGCCCCTCTTCCTCCTACACAGGAGCGGGGAGGGGTGGGTTTGTGGACCGTGGGCTCAGCTGGTGGGTTTTGTTTTGTCCTCCAAGTAAGAAGTAAGATCATCTGTTACAAGTGAAGGGCGAGGGGAGAAGGTAGTTCAGGGATTTGAGGAGGATGGAACCCAGGAGTCGGCCCCCAGGATGATCTAGGAAGACTTGGGGCAATTTAGAGGCTCCAGTCTGGCTGACTGGGTATCCATCCAGGGTGACATTTCAGAATCTTCCTCCTGTCACTTATATCAACATATTGCAGCAGCCTCCATCCTTCAGCAGGACGTGCTGGGGCACCAGGAAACAGCTTCAGTTCAGAAGAACCACCCCAGGACGCAGCTCAGAGGAACCAGGATTTTGAAGACTGGTGGCTGGAGGACTAGGGAAGAGAGAGGAGGACACACACACCCCTCCCCGCATGGACACAGGCTGGGGATTGCTGCTGATGGGCACACCCGTCCTCCTCTCGGGCACGGTACCTTCCAGTCACTGACAGAAGATGAACTCCACTTTACTTTGTTTTTCCTTTTTCATTTTGGGAGAGTCTTGGTTAGTTGACAAGCTTTGTTACCATCAGAAACTCATCTGTGCCCTGGCCACACTGATACTTCCCCATTGCCTCTTCTGCCCTTGGGACCTGCCCTGTCTGTTCACAGCACCGGAGGGTCGGGTGGCAAAGCCCCCAGCTCCGAAAACACACGTGAGCCCCTGTGCTGGGTGGTCCATGCTGCTGGTGTCTGCACCTCGCTGGTACTGCCCTGATTTATCCCTCAGATCAACGTGCTATTTTTGTAAACCGAGGAAGGAGACCACGGGTATTAGGAATCTGTGTGGAGCGGGCAAACCCAGCTGTATTTTGAATTTTTTCCCTGCTTAAGAAATATTTTTCATTGTTTTGAGTTTGATGAGAATGTGTTTTCCCATTAATTTCTAAACCCAAATTGGATCCATATGCTTTCTGACTCACATGGGCTTAGCTCATCTCATTGCTTTGACGGAGCATTTGATATCCAAGACCCTTCTCTATACTGCCCCCCAAATTAGAGGGAAAACGTCAGGAGTCAGGGCAATGCTGCGTCACCAAATCTTGGGGTCCCTACGAAAATGTAGCCATGAATTTAAATAGCTGCCTTTCATTTTTCTGGAAAACAGCTCTCCAGGCCAAAATATCTTTGGGAATTTTATTTTATTTTTTATTTTTTGGTTTAGGGAGGGTGTTACCCATCTTCCCCCTTGAGCCCCTTATGTAAAGGCATAAGTTAAAACTGGGGCAGAAGCTGGAGGAGGTGAGGGCTCACCAGTGGTCTCCCTGCTTTCTGAATGAGCTGGAGGAGAGGAAATGGGAAGTCTGCCTGCCAGCCATGGCACGGGGTACCCCCTCAGTGTCTGTGAGGCAGGCAGGAAGGGTCTGTCTCCACTGCCCCCAGACCTCTGCCATATCCGAGTGGGTCTCTCATGCTGGGTCCTGAAAGGCAAGGAGTCCAGTACTACTCAGGACCAGAGGATTGGAGGGGTGGAGCCCCTGCCCCTGGGCCAGGCAAATCATGGAGACTGGTGTCACCCCCAATATCTCCCAGCCAGGATTCCTCCCCTCAATGACTCTACAAACTACAAGAGCCTCAACTATTTCCATCCTTAATTATACTCTGTCATCATGGCTTTGATGCTGACAGATGAAAAGACTTCCTAAAATTTTTCAAACAATAGCCGGGTATGGTGCCTCACACCTGTAATCCCAGCATTTTGGGTGGCCGAGGCAATGGATTGCTTGAGATCAGGTGTTTAAGACTAGCATAAAAAAGAGTGAGAGTGCATCCATACTAAAAATGGAAAACCAACCAGGAGATGTGGTGGCACCTGTAGTCCCAGCTACTGGGGAGGCTGAAGCAAGAGGATGGCTTGAGTCCAAGAGTTTGAGGTTGCTGTGAACTGTGATGACGTTGAGGCAGTCTATCCAGAGCACAGAGTGAGACTCTGTCTCAAAAAACAAAAAAAAAGACAAATAACAGAGTGGACTTTAGAAGTCATTTCAAGTATCCACAAACAGCTATTTCTGTTTCTTTTAGTTTTTTAATCACCCAAGAACCTCAATTTCTTTATGTATATGAAGAGTTTGGTTGGGTAATAAAACTTAGCTTGGTATTGCCAAGAGGATTGATTTTGTTAAACACTCTCTTTAAGCCCTAAAAAGAAACTGCTGTGGGCAGTGGTATAATCACCATCTCAGGCCTCCTGCCCTGCCCTGGAGGACTTTCCAGTGGGGGAGGGACTTGTCACCCTGGCCCTCACTCAAACACTCACACAGCAGGGAGAGGCCAGGAGGAGAACGTGCGCCTTTGCAGAATCCTGCAGTGACAGCAAGGTTTCCAAGTGGGAAGAGTTAGTTCCAGGATTCCCCTCGGCACCCTCCCTTCCCCCTCTCCACTTGGTCGTTTGAATTTGGGATCTGTCCAAGCTGAGACGCTTGCTTCCCCAGCCCGTCTGCAGCCTCCCCGTGGGTGTGATGGGTGCCTTGTTGATACTCTGTGTACAGCTTCTAGGATGGGAGAACTCGGTTCAAAAGGGCCAAGGACGCTTTGGTTTCATAGAACCGGCACAGGCTTCCAACTGTCGGCAGCCACAAAACCGGTTCAAGAATTCAAGGTGCAGAAAAGTCCCCCAGAAGAAGCAAACCAGCTTTACATATGGTGGCTCTCTCTTCCCCTCTCCCTGTCTCTGCCAGGAAGAAGTGTAGGACCAATTTATGCACAAATTGGTCACATTTTCACACATAGCTCCAATTATCTAAAAGGGGTTTAACATTATATTTATATTGATAAGCTTAACAATGTTGAACTGCGACTCTCAGCTGATCTGTTACAATTCACATCCAAAGGGACCAGAAGGAATAATTGGAAACCCTCCAGCATCTCGAGAAAGGGAGTCAGCCTTGAGAAAGATGAAAACTGCAGCCCAAGGTCTCAGTTTTGCTGAAATTACCACATAAATTCCAAAGGAAAGATGGCCAAGCGTATTCCACAATCGCAAATTCTCTCTTGAAGACACAGGGAAGCTGCCATGGGTAGAGAGAGTGAAGAGGGGGCCATCATCTGTGTCCCCCAAAGGGAAAAACTAATATATTTCCACAGCAATAGACTTAGCACCCAGGGAGACACTTGATAGAAAGGAAAAAAAATGAGTTTGCTGCAATTTTTAGTAAAATAACCAAGATCTAGGTTGGGGGAATTTAGCGATAAACAGTTTTAATACCTTGTGATTCTGATACACCTGTCATTTCAAGTACCTTAACCACTGACAATAGGGTTAATTGCATTCCACTATTTTGCCCTCTCACAAATTATCCTTGGTGATCTTTGGTGGCTTTTGTCCCCCTACCATTAGCCACATGCCTCCGCTGAGTACCAGCTTGAAGAACAGGAGGGGGACAGAGTTGAAGACAGTCCCACGTGCCTGTATATATATTTGCCGTCCCCTTTCAGCTGTTCATCACAGTGGGCTGCAGCCAGAGTCAGAGATATATATAAACAGCTGAAAGGGGACGGCAAATTTATGGTCATGGGAATAGGCAATGCAGGGTAATAGGATTAATCACAGGGCTGATTCTGCTAATTGTATATAATTTGCCAAGCCCCTCAGACCCTACATATGTGCTGTTTGCTCCACAGTGACCTGAGGACAACACACGGGTGAGCCTGACCGGTCCAGGGCCACAGCAGCCCTTCAGCATCCTGCAGAGGACAGCTCAGGGTCTGTCATGGCCATGACCCTCCAGCCACCACCTTCATCAGCTCACAGACCAGGCCGAGGTGGGGTGGCTCAGCCGCCACTCTGGTCAGGGCACCGATCATTTTGGTGAGTAGAGGTGGTGAATCTGTGCACGAAGTTTCCAGAGGACGCCTGATCCACAGACTCACGGCTCACCCCGTCCGTCTCCAAACATATTCTTGTTCTCTGCATTGGCACTACAGAAATGGAGCAGGAAGGGGAAGCTTGGGGTTTGCCGCTGTTAACTTTTTCTACCTGGATTTCCCAGGTGTTGATAATGTGAAGACAGGGTCCAAGCTGGTATCAGGAAAGGTTACTGCACGTCAGCCACCCACCTTGCTGTGCACCCCCACGCCCCACGAGTCAGCAGAGGAAAGCCCTTGGCTGGAAAATAACAGAAGACGCTACTTCATCTGGTATCACAGCGGCCGGGCGGGGGCGGGGGGGTGTTCCAGGGGCCCTTGGGCTCACAGGTGTGTCATATTGGGAGAGGCGAGGGGTGGCCAGAAATGCCTTCCTCCCTAAGCCAGCCCTCAGGGAAGAGAGAGGAGAGGATGGGGTCCTCAGGAAAGCCAAGCCACATGGCCCTCTGAGTGTGCCCCTCCCAGGCAGCACTGCAGGTGCCAGGGACGTAAGCCCCATGTGCGCAGAGCCTTGGGCCCCACCAGCTGTTTTTTAGCAGAACCACTGACAATGTTCCTCTCTTACGTGAGCCCTCCAATTCCCCATCACAATGCTCATTTAATGATTGTGTAATTTGCTTTAGTTTTTAAATTTTTTTTTTATTAAATCATCACTGCATACATCTTCCATAGACTGTATTCCCATACAGCCAGGGCCTGCACCTGCCTTGTTCTTTGCTGAACTCGGAAGCTAGCCCAGTTCCTGAGGCGGAGAAAGCACGGATTGGACAATTTAATACATCTAGGAAGCCCCTGGTATTTCCTAACAAAGCTTGGACTTCCAGAGCATCAAATGATGTGTCCAGAGGGCAGGACTGAGCCCTAGTTCATTCATCCAACCACCATTTGCTACATCTCCTGTTGGCTGTTCCAGGGTTAGAGATACAGTGGGGGTGAGACTGGGCCTCTGTGGTCCCACACAGTCTAGATGTGGAGCAAGTGAACAGCCCAACATGGTTGGATGGATGGATGGACTGAGCAGATTCTGAGAGCAGTTAAATTCTACAAACCAGGTTAAACAGTAGAGTGACAGCATTGGGAGAAATATTACCAAAGGTTCCTTCAAGAAGGTAATATTTGTATTAACTCGATTAGGCTGGGTGCAGAGACTCAAGCCTGTAATCCCAGCACTCTGGGAGTCTGAGATGGGTAGATCGTTTGAGCTCAGGAGTTTGAGACTAGCCTGAGCAAGATCAAGACCCATCTCTACTCAAAATAGAAAAACTACTGGGCATTGTGGCAGATGCCTGTAGTCCCCACTACTTGGCAGGCTGAAGCAAGAAGATTGCTTGAGCCCAGGAGTTTGAGGTTGCTGTGAGCTAGGATGATGCCATAGCACTTTACCCAGAGTGACAGAGCGAGATGCTGTCTCAAAAAAGTGAAAAATTAAAAGAAAAAAGAACTGAATTAATAGAAAGGCGCTTACAAAAGGCAAATCAATGATTTGCAGCTCCTGAAACTCTTAAAATTTGGGCAACCTTCTTTAAGAAAAAAAAAATCATGTATATATATGTATATATACATATCATGTATATATATGTATATATGTATATGTATATATATATTTGTATATGTATATATGTATATATATACAAATATATATGTATATATATATTTGTATATATGTATATATACAAATCATGTATATATAAAAATATATACTGAGAATAAGAAAAGAGATCATGATAATTCCTGGAGCCTTGGAAGGCCAGACCCTTCTGAGAGCCCTTGGAGGTGTCCACCTGAAATGCCAGCAGAAAAATGCTGCCTGAGTGCAAGCCTGGCCTGCACCCCTGCCCAGACCCTCTCCCTGTCCAGACATTCCTGGAGCTCAGCAAGGGAGGTGCCTCAAAGAAGCTGAACTAGCACAAGCTCCTCTGCCCCCCACATGTGACACCGGCTCACTTGCAGGTCTGTCCCCTGGCTCAGGGGCTCTGGTCCCAGGGGCAGGGCCTCTGAGCACACAGCCCCCACAGGCAAGGAGGTGAGATGGTGAAGCAGGCAGAGGCCTGATGATGCCGGGAACCACAGTGTGCTCAACTGTGTCGCGCAGCATGGGGTGACGTGACATCAGAGCGCAGGCCCCAGCCAGAGCTCAGGTGGTCGTGGGAGCACCTGCCGCCACCTGACTCAGGCAGAGCCGGGAAGTGAGTCAGACTCTCCAATCTGTGCTGCCTGGCTCCGCACGGCGCTGCTCCCTCCCCACTGGCCCCTAATCCCACTCCCCCTCCTGTTTCCCTCTCAGATGAATGTTTGGGGTGGGTTATCCGTCACCCAGGCGCTGTCAGTGAGATGTGTCATCTCTCCGTGTGTGCGTTCTGATGAAGTGGCCTCAATGCATATGCAGATCTGTCTTCTCAAGAAGGAAGTGTGTGGAAACACTCACATTTGGCCGGAAGTCTTACACTGTGAAAATGCCGAGGAAGCATATGTGTTAATTTTACCTTAAATCGCAGACAGAAGCCACCCACCTTGTCCCTGACACACAGAGCCGAGAGTTCAGACTCAAGGCGCCGTGCCTGCCATGAGATCAGCTTGAACTGAGAGGAGAGGAAGTTACAGTGGCCTCTTACCTGTCCAGGAGAGCCCCAGAGGAGGCCTCCACAACCGCCTTCTTCTTTCTTTTCTTTTTCTTTCCCTCCTTCCTCTCTTTCCTTCTTTCTCCCTCCCTCCGTCCCTCCTGCGGGCCCCTCCTTCATCCCTTTAATCTTCTGTTTCTCTTCCCCCTCTGCAATTTCTTCCTCCCCCTTTTCTTCTTCCTTTTCCCCACTTCTGCGTAGCTTTCTCTAATTAAGAGCTGTATGGTTCAAACTATACTTCCCTTTACCTCAGGTTGCCCTTTTTGTTTTTTTCTTGGACAGAAAGAACACAGGAGCAAGACCAGACCGGGGCTCAAAGCAACCCGCAGCCACACCTCAGGTTATCTGAAGGAGAACAATTGAGAAGGATGGTCATTTCAAATTCCATTTTGGCCTCGGGCTTCTCTGGCTTCTTGCAGTGCTATCCCAGCCTGGGAGATGTGTCCCTGTGGAGAGCTCTAGATGGACCCCGGTCCTGCCCTTTCTCTCTCTGTCTCTCGTCTCTGCCTCCTCTGGTCTGATCAGGCAATTATATGTCTGACTTGGGCAGAGGGTCAGGAGACACTTTAAACTAAGGTGGGAAGTGTGAGTAGAGTCCCTGATGGAGCAGCCTTGTGGGTGCTGGGCCCACGGTAGGGGCTGGCATGGCCGGTGTTTTGTGTGTCATTCCGTCCACGGCCAGGTGTTCGCCGTGTGCCCGGCTCAGGTCATGGGGAGGAGTGGAGACAAGACTTCCGTCTTCCAGAGTCTGACCAGTTGGCAGAGACCAGACCAGAATGATCCCAGGTCATGACCAAACCGTGACTGATGCCAAGCTAAAGCGAATCAGGGTAGGAGGGGGGTGTTTAAGGAGAGGCTGGATGGGTATGGAATGGAGAATTGAAGAGGCTTTTTGGGAAACAGAGGGCTTAGAGCCAAACCTTCCAGGGCCTACCTCAACCTGCAGCAGTGGCCTCTCCATCTCACGAGTCCAACCTTCAAAACTTTCCTGGGAGCCACTCTACCCTTTCCTAAGCCACATCTCATAAGAACAGAGTCACCCACGGCCCCTAGCACTTTTTAGATTTTAACTAAATTAATCCTTTTTACAACTCTATGAAATAGACACCCCATAGTATTGATGAGAAAACTAAGGCTTAGAGAGGTTAAGTAACTTGCCCAAGGTCACACAGCTTCTCAGAGCAACTCACTCTGGAGTCCTTGCTTGTCACTACTCAGGGCCCTGCAGAGACGGGAGTGAGGGGAGATGTCATGTTCCAGAAGCCGCAGAACTTTCCATCCAGCTGGAGCGAGAAGAGAAAGGGTGGGGCTGGAGAGAGAGTCAGGGGTGAAAGTGTGGAACCAAGGAACTTGAACTTGAGCCTGGGGCAATGAAAGACAGAGGCAGGGTCAGATGGGAGCCAGGGCCAGGTCTCATCTAAGGCAGGGGCTGGAGCAGAGGGGATGGAGTGGGCGCTGAATAGTAAATCAATTAAGACCATGTTTTCAATACCACACTGTTACTGTTATCAATACCTCCTTTCTCATGCAGTTCACTTCTCAATACTCTGTTCTACGTGATCTGCTTCCTTAAGTCTCTAGAAGGCCAGGAGGGCAGGTCTGGGATCCCACATTCGCAGATCCCAGATTTAAAGCAGCTAACCACAGAATTCAGTCTCCCCACCAAAGGAGTGCAAACTCAGGCTGAACCAATAACCGGGAGTCTCTCAGAGGCTGCCGTGTGAGCCCTGGAGTGGACCAACTTCAGTGTGCAGGGTCCAGGCAGATGTCAGCTCCCCATCCCCATCCACCCCCCTCCCCAGACAACACTGCTACCATCTGACGGTGCCACCCCTTTAAAGAAGCTATCTGAGCAAACGTTCCAGGCCTAAGCCTTCTGCAGTTTGTAAATAACACATCAAACTATTTATTTGTTTACTCATTAATGTATTTTAGACAGGGTCTCAGTCTGTTGCCCCAGTTAGAGTGCAATGATGTCAGCCTAGCTCACTGCAACCTCAATCTCCTAGGTGCCAGTGATCCTCCTTCCCTGGCCTCCTCAATAGCTGAGACTACCAGGTACCTGCCACCGCATCCCACCAACTTTTTTATTTTTTGTAGAGGTGGGATTTCACTCTGTTGCCCAGGGTGTTCTTGAACCCTTAGCCTCAAGGGATCCTCCTGCCGCAGCCTCCCAAAGTGCTGGGATTACAGATGTGCCTGGCTGAAACAACTTATCTATTGTGTATGTATTAAAATGTTTCATATTCATAATAACCCTACAACCTACGTCGTATTCTTTTCCTTATTTTATGAAAAAGGAAACAGTGACTCAAAGAAGTTAGGAGACTCACCTGAAATCACACAGCTAGTAGGTGGCTGCGGCAGGGCTGGGTGGTACAGCACCCCCACCCCGCCCCAGAACAGAGCCGTCCATCCAAGCAGAACCATCCCCCTCAGCTCACAGCCCGCCAAGCAGCTGCTGAGACAACCCCAGCAGGCCAGGCTTTTAAGGAACTCTTTACACAGCAATTACTTCTTCCAAATATTCACAGATAAAGGGATCAGTGCGCGCTAGGGCATCACACTGATTTGCTCATAATAGATATCATAGGTATTAAGTGCAGTTTATCCTGAGTGTAATTAGTGGATGCTTTTCAAATGTGATGATAATCGCAGCCCATTGTTTCTACAGTAATTTACAGAAATAAGGAACTCTGCCGCTGTTCATCTCCTGAAGGGAAAGAGGAGAATTCTCATTCAGGAGTGAGCTGGCCTCCGTGGCCAGACAAGCAACTGTCATTGCTTACTGTTGGCAATGGTCCCTCACAGCTGCAGAAGTGACCAGTTGGGCTAACGTTGTCAGAGTAAAATAACGCGTATTTTCAGGTACTGCGTCAGGAGGTGCACCCGGTGGAGAGGAGCCTTTCAAAGCTGCTGTCTTTATGGCTATGAGGTGTTTTTTATGTTGAAACTTCTGTGGATGGACACCTCGGTTCTCCGTTCTCTCTGTTAGAAAGCGGCAGTGTTTTTCTCAGAGGCACTGAAGGGGAAATGTTCACAGGACAATTAGGTCACCTCTGCAAACAGGAGGTGGTCTGCAGAGGGCAAGCATGCCCACCTGCCCCTCTGACAGGGGGTGGTCACTGCCAGAGACCTGGTTTATAAAGAAGGTAGGCGCCTTCTGGGGGACCCTGCTCACGGTATCTGACCCCACCTTTAGCTGTGAAAAGGTCTCTGGTTGCTAGAAATGTTTGGCTTGCTCTGAACCACACCCGATCAATCTCACTTTGTTCATGAGCCAAATTTATAGGCTTGGGATGGACCTCTCATTGCCCATCCTCCAACCTAAGGGTTCAGAAGACACCCCCCAACCTGAGGGTACAGAAGACACCCCCCAACCTGAGGGTACAGAAGACACCCCCCAAACCTGAGGGTACAGAAGACACACCCCAAAACCTGAGGGTTCAGAAGACATACCCCCAAACGTGAGTGTACAGAAGACACCCCCCAACCTGAGGATACAGAAGACACACCCCCAAACCTGAGGGTACAGAAGACACACCCCAACCTGAGGGTACAGAAGACACCCCCCCAAACCTGAGGGTTCAGAAGACACCCCCCAACCTGAGGGTTCAGAAGATGTACCCCCCAAACCTGAGGGTACAGAAGACACCCCCAAACCTGAGGGTACAGAAGACACCCCCCGAAACCTGAGGGTTCAGAAGACGTACCCCCCAAACCTGAGGGTACGGAAGACACCCCCAACCTGAGGGTACAGAAGACACCCCCAAACCTGAGGGTACAGAAGACACACCCCCTAAACCTGAGGGTACAGAAGAAACCCCCCAAACCTGAGGGTACAGAAGACGTACCCTCCAAACCTGAGGGTACAGAAGACACCCCCCAAACCTGAGGGTACAGAAGACACCCCCCCAAACCTGAGGGTTCAGAAGACACCCCCCCAACCTGAGGGTACAGCAGACACACCCCAAATATGAGGGTTCAGAAGACACCCCCCCAACCTGAGGGTACAGCAGACACACCCCAAATATGAGGGTTCAGAAGACACCCCCAAACCTGAGGGTACAGAAGACACCCCCCAAACCTGAGGGT